>NC_083314.1:118779259-119379259 GCF_963455315.2 Globicephala melas
GATAAATGACTTGGAAGATAAAATTGTTGAAATAACTACTGCAGAGCAGAATAAAGAAAAAAGAATGAAAAGAATTGAGGAACTCTCAGAGACCTCTGGGACAACATTAAATGCACCAACATTCGAATTATAGGGGTCTCAGAAGAAGAGAAAAAGAAAGGGACTGGGAAAATATTTGAAGAGATTATAGTTGAAAACTTCCCTATTATGGGAAAGGAAATAGTTGATCAAGTCCAGGAAGCACAGAGAGTCCCATACAGGATAAATCCAAGGAGAAACATGCCAAGATACATATTAATCAAACTATCAAAAATTAACTACAAAGAACAAATAATAAAAGCAGTAAGGGAAAAACAACAAATAAAACATAAGAGAATCCCCATAAGGTTAACAGCTGATCTTGCAGCAGACACTCTGCAAGCCAGAAGGCAGTGGCAGGACATATTTAAAATGATGAAGGAGAAAAGCTACAACCAAGATTACTCTACCCAGCAAGGATCTCATTCAGATTTGATGGAGAAATTAAAACCTTTACAGACAAGCAAAAGCTAAGAGAATCCAGCACCACCAATCCAGATTTACAACAAATGCTAAAGTAACTTCTCTAGGCAGGAAACACAAGAGAAGGAAAAGACCTACAATAATAAACCCAAAACAATTAAGAAAATGGTAATACAAACACACATATCGATAATTACCTTAAATGTAAATGGTTTAAATGTTCTAACCAAAAGACATAGACTGGCTGAATGGATACAAAAACAAGACCCGTATATATGCTGTCTACAAGAGACCCACTTCAGACCTAGAGACACATACAGACTGAAAGTTAGGGGATGGAAAAAGATATTCCATGCAAATGGAAACCAAAAGAAAGCTGGAGTAGCAATTCTTATAGCAGACAAAATAGATCTTAAAAAAAGACTATAACAAGAGACAAAGAAGGACACTACATAATGATCAAGGGATCAATCCAAGAAGAAGATATAACAATTGTAAATATTTATACACCCAACATAGCAACACCTCAATACATAAGGCAAATACTAACAGCCATAAAACGGAAATTGACAGTAACACAATCATCGTAGGGAACTTTTAACACCCCACTTTCACCAATGGACAGATCACCCAAAAAGAAAATAAATAAGAAAACACAAGCTTTAAATGGTACATTAAACAAGATGAAGTTAATTCATATTTATAGGACATTTCATCCAAAAACAACAGAATACACTCTCTTCTCAAGTGCTCATGGAACATTCTCCAGGATAGATCATATCTTGGGTCACAAATCAAGCCTTGGTAAATTTAAGAAAATTGAAATCATATCAAATATCTTTTCCAACCAAAATGCTATGAGACTAGATATCAATTACAGGAAAAAACGTGTAAGAAATACAAGCACATGGAGGCTAAGCAACACACTAGTTAATAACCAAGAGATCACTGAAGAAATCAAAGAGGAAATCAAAAAATACCTAGAAACAAATGACAATGAAAACAAGATGACCCAAAACATATGGGTTGCAGCTAAAGCAGTTCTAAGAGTGAAGTTCATAGCAATACAATCCTACCTTAAGAAATAAGAAACATCTCAAATTAACCACCTAACCTTACACCTAAAGCAGTTAGAGAAAGAAGAACAAAACTCTTCAAAGTTAGCAGAAGGAAAGAAATCGTAAAGATCAGATCAGAAATAAATGAAAAATAAATGAAGGAATTGATAGCAAAGATCATTAAAACTAAAAGCTGTTTCTTTGAGAAGATAAACAAAATTGATTAGCAAGACTTATCAAGAAAATAAGGGAGAAGACTCAAATCAATAGAATTAGAAATGAAAAAGAAGTAACAACCAACACTGCAGAAATACAAAGGATCGCAAGAGATTACTACAAGCAACTCTATGCCAAAAAATGGACAACCTGAAAAAAATGGACAAATTCTCAGGAATGCACAACCTTCCCTGACTGAACCAGAAAGAATAAGAAAATGTGAACAGACCAATCACAAGCACTGAAATTGAAACTGTAATTAAACATCTTCCAACAAACAAAAGCCCAGGACCAGATGGCTTCACAGGTGAATTCTATCAAACATTTAGGGAAGAGCTAATACCTATCCTTCTCAAACTCTTCCAAAATATAGCAGAGGGAGGAACAGTCTCAAACTCATTCGATGAGGCCACCAACACTCTGATACCAAAACCAGACAAAGATGTCACAAGGAAAGAAAACTATAGGCCAATATCGTTGATGTACATAGATACAAAACTCCTCAACAAACTCCTAGCAAATAGAATCCAACAGCACATTAAAAGAATCATACACCATGATCAAGTGGGATTTATCCCAGGAATGCAAGGATTCTTCAATATACGCAAATCAATCGTGAAACACCATATTAACAAATTGAAGGAGAAAAATCATATGATCATCTCAATAGATGCAGAGAAAGCTTTCGACAAAATTCAACACCAATTTATGATAAAAACCCTCCAGAAAGTAGACATAGATGGAACTTTCTTCAAGATAATAAAAACCATATATGACAAACCCACAGCCAACATCATCCTCAATGGTGAAAAACTGAAACCATTTCCACTAAGATCAGGAACAAGACAAGTTTGCCCACTCCCACCACTCTTATTCAACATAGTTTTGGAAGTTTTAGCCACAGCAATCAGAGAACAAAATAAAATAAAAGGAGTCCAAATTGGAAAAGAAGAGGTAAAGCTGTCACTCTTTGCAGATGACATGATACTATACACAGAGAGTCCTAAAGATGTTATCAGAAAACTACTAGATCTAATCAATGAATTTGGTAAAGTAGCAGGATACAAAATTAATGCACAGAAATCTCTGGCATTCCTATACAATAATGATGAAAAATCTGAAACTGAAATTAAGAAAACACTCTCATTTACCATTGCAACAAAAAGAAGAAAATGTCTCGGAATAAACTTACCTAAGGAGACAAAAGACCTGTATGCAGAAAATTATGAGATACTGATGAAAGAAATTAAAGATGATACAAATAGATGGAGAGATATACCATGTTCTTGGATTGGAAGAATCAACATTGTGAAAATGACTCTACTACCCAAAGCAATCTACAGATTCAATGCAATCCCTATCAAACTACCACTGGCATTTTTCACAGCAGTAGAACAAAAAATTTCACAATTTGTATGGAAACACAAAAGACCCCAAATAGCCAAAGCAATCTTGAGAACGAAAAATGGAGCTGGAGGAATCAGCCTCCCTGACTTCAGACTATACTACAAAGCTACAGTAATCAAGACAGTTTGGTACTGGCAGAAAAACAGAAATATTGATCAATGGAACAGGATAGAAAGCCCAGAGATAAACCCACACACATATGGTCACCTTATCTTTGATAAAGGAGGCAAGAATATACAGTGGAGAAAAGACAGCCTCTTCGATATGTGTTGCTGGGAAAACTGGACACCTACACGCAAAAGAATGAAATTAGAACATTCCCTAACACTGTGCACAAAAATAAACTCAAAATGGATTAAAGACCTAAATGTAAGGCCAGACACCATCAAACTCTTTGAGGAAAACATAGGAAGAACACTCTGTGACATAAATCACAGCAAGATCCTTTTTGACCCACCTCCTAGAGAAATGGAAATAAAAACAAAAATAAACAAATGGGACCTAATGAATCTTAAAAACTTTTGCACAACAAAGGAAACCATAAACAAGTAGAAAAGACAACTCTTAGATTGGGAGAAAATATTTGCAAATGAAGCAACTGACAAAGATTAATCTGCAAAACATACAAGAAACTCATGTAGCTTAACATCAAAAATCAAACAACCCAATCCAAAAATGGAAAGAAGACCTAAATAGACATTTCTCCAAAGACTATATACAGATTGCCAACATACACATGAAAGAATGTTCAATATCATTAATCATTAGAGAAATTCAAATCAAAATTAAAATGAGATATCATCTCACACTGGTCAGAATTGCCATCATCAGAAAATCTACAAACTGTAAATGCTGGAGAGGGTGTGGAGAAAAGCGAACCCTCTTGCACTCCTGGTGGGAATGTAAATTGATACAGCCACTATGGAGAACAGTATGGAGGTTCCTTAAAAAACTAAAAATAGAACTACCATACAATCCAGCAATCCCACTACTGGGCATATACCCTGAGAAAACCATAATTCAAAAAGAGTCATGTACCAAAATTTTCATTGCAGTTCTGTTTACAATTG
This sequence comes from Globicephala melas, assembly GCF_963455315.2. Lineage (NCBI taxonomy): Eukaryota > Metazoa > Chordata > Mammalia > Artiodactyla > Delphinidae > Globicephala > Globicephala melas. Next base: position 118,783,512 of record NC_083314.1, read on the forward strand.
CCAGGACATGGAAGCAACCTAAGTGTCCATCAACAGATGAATGGATAAAGAAGATGTGGCACATATATACAATGGATTATTACTCAGCCATAAAAAGAAACAAAACTGAGTTTTTTTCTTGTTTTTCTTTTTTTGTTTTATTTGCGGTATGCGGGCCTCTTACTGTTGTGGCCTCTTCCGTTGTGGAGCACAGGCTCCGGACGCGCCGGCCCAGCGGCCATGGATCACGGGCCCAGCCGCTCCACCGCATGTGGGATCCTCCCGGACCGGGCCACGAACCCGTGTCCCCTAAATTGGCAGGCGGATTCTCAACCAATGCGCCACCAGGGAAGCCCCAAAACTGAGTTATTTGTAGTGAGGTGGATGAACCTGGAGACTGTCATACAGAGTGAAGTAAGTCTGAAAGAGAAAAACAAATACCGTATGCTAACACATATATATGGAATCTAAAAAAGAAAAAAGAAAAAAGAAAATTATCTGAAGAACCTAGGGGCAAGACGGGAATACAGATGCAGATCTACTAGAGAATGGACTTGAGGATACGGGGAGGGGGAAGGGTAAGCTGTGACAAAGTGAGAGAGTGGCATGGACATATATGCACTACCAAACGTAAAATAGATAGCTAGTGGGAAGCAGCCGCAGAGCACAGGGAGATCAGCTCGGTGCTTTGTGACCACCTAGAGCAGTGGGATAGGAAGGGTGGGAGGGAGGGAGATGCAAAAGGGAAGAGATATGGGGACATATGTAAATGCATAACTGATTCACTTTGTTTTAAAGCAGAAACTAACACACCGTTGTAAAGCTATTATACCCCAATAAAGATGTTAAAAAAAAAATTAAAAGAGGCCAGAAAAACATGAACATAATGCCATTCTCTCCTTCATCTCCATTCCTTCCATTCATCTCTTAGTCACCCCTTCTCCAACAGCTGACAATCCCAACACTACCCAACTACTAAACCAAAGGATTCAGTCACATATTATGGAAGAAAATACATATGAAGGAAAAGGAAGTGGCCACAAGCAGTGTCTGTGCCTCAGCAGTGGTCAAAAATGGCCCATTACTCTGATAAATAAAATGAATAATTATTTATACATCTACACTGTAACCAGAAATATACGGTGTGAGTTATATCTTGGCACCTACATAAGAAGAAAGACTTAAATTTTTGTGACATCCTCGCCTTTTCCAAAATATCATCATTTCAATGAACTCACTGAACATATCCTGATGAATTAGAAGTCAAGTTTGATTGGTTGAAAGAGCAAGAACAGTCAGAGAGTAAAAAATTCTTGGGAACTAAGAGTACAGCCAAAATGAAAGAGGGAATCTTGAACTGGGTCGCAACGCATTTTAATGGGAATGGGTCTGGATATAGGATTAGAAGACCAGGGTTTAAATCTCAGCCTAGACACTAACTAACTGTGCAGCTTTAGAGAAATCATTCAATACTCAGCAATGAAGGGTGCAAAGATGACTACAATACACCTTTCAAATAGGTAGAGACAATTGTGAATAAATCGTTATACTTATGTGAGAAAAATGCTTCAAGAGGGATAAGAATAGTAATTTAGAAATATGGAGGAGAAAACAACAAACGCTCTTTGAGAATTTGTTATGACTTCACAAAGTAAAAATTTAAAGGGTAAGCAGTGGTGAGAAACAGAAAAGTCATTCAGGTTCGATAGAACTACAGGCATACCTTGAAGATATTGTGGGCTTGGTTCCAGAGCATCGCAATAAAGCAAGTAACACAATTTATTTGGTTTCCCAGTGCATGTAAGACTATACTCTAGTCTATTTAGTGTAAAATAGCATTATGTCTGAAAAAAATGTATGTACCTTAATTAAAAAATACTTTATTGCTAAAATTACTAACCATCATCTGAACCTTCAGCGAGGAGTCATAAACTTTTCACTGGTGGAGGGTCTTGCCTTGATGTTGATGGTTGCTGACTGCAGGGTGATAGTTGCTAAAGACTGGGATGGCTGTGACAATTTCTTAAAATAAGACAACAATGAAGTTTATGGCATCCCCTGACTTTTCCTTCATAAATGATTTCTCTGTAGCATATGATGATATTTGATAGCATTCTACCCACAGTAGAACTTCTTTCAAAATCGGAGTCAATCCTCTCAAACCCTGCCACTGCTTTATCACCTAAGTTTATATAATATTCTAAATCTTTTGTTGTCATTTCAACAATCTACACAGCATCTTCACCAGGTGTGGCTTCCACTCCTGGTGAAGAAACCACTTTGTTTTTGCTATCCATAAGAAGCAACTCCTCATGAAATTGCAGTAATTCAGTCACATCTTCAGCCTCCACTTCTAATTCTAGTTCTCTTGCTATTTCTGCCACATCAGCAATTACTTCTTCCACTGAAGTCTTGAACCCCTCAAAGTCATGCATGAGGTTTGGAATCAACTTCTTCCAAACTCCTGTAAATGTTGATATTTTGACCTCTTCCCATGAATCATGAATGTTCTTAGTGGCATCTAGAATGGTGAATCCTTTCCAGAAGGTTTTCAATTGACTTTGCCCAGATCCATCAGAGGAATCATTATCTATGAAAGCCATAATCTTATGAAATATACTTCTTACATAAGACTTGAAAGTCGAAATTACTTTTTGGTCCATTGGCTTCAGAATGGAAGCTGTGTTAATAGGCATAAAAATAACACTAATCATTGCACATCTCCGCTGGAGCTCTTGGGTGACCAGGTGCATTGTCAATGAGCAGTAATGTTTTGAAAGGTATCTTTTTTCCTGAGCTGTAGGTCTCAACAGTGGGCCTAAAATATTTAGTAAACCAGTGTGATAAATACATGTGCTGTCATCCACACTTTGTTGTCCCACTTATAGAGCACAGGCAGAATAGATTTAGCATAATTCTTAAGGGCCTAGGATTTTCTGAATGGTAAATGAACATTGGCTTCAACTTAAAGTCACCAGGTGCCTTAGCTCCTAATAAAAGTCAGCTTGTCCTTTGAAGCTTTGAAGCAAGGCATTGACTTCTCCTCTCTAACTATGAAAGTCCTAGAGGCCATCTTTTTCCAACTTAAGATTATTTCATCTACAGTGAAAAATTTGTTCTTTAGTGTAGCTGCCTTCCTTCATTATCTGAGCTAAATCTTCTGGATAATTTCCTGCAGCCTCTACATCAGCATGTGCTGCTTCACGGTGGCACTTTTATGTTATGGAGATGGCTTCTTTTCTTAAAGAACCAATCTCTAATAGCTTCAAACTTTTCTTCTGCATATTCCTCATCTCTCTCAGCCTCCACAGAAATTGAAGAGGGTTTGTCTTTCTCTGGATTAGGCTTTGGCTTAAGGGGGTTTGATCAGCATCAAACTTTGACTGTTGGGGCTGGTTTGATCTTGTATCCAGACCACTAAATCTTTCTCCATATCAGCAATAAGACTGTTTCTCTTTTACAACATTCTTGTGTTCACTGGAGTAGCACTTTAATTTCCTTCAAGAAGTTTTCCTTTCCACTGACAACTGTTTGGTGCAAGAGGCCTAGCTTTCAGCTTATCTTGGCTGTCACTGTGCCTTCCTCACTAATCTTAATCATTTCTAGCTTTGGTTTAAAGAAGTTTTCCTTTCCACTGACAACTGTTTGGTGCAAGAGGCCTAGCTTTCAGCTTATCTTGGCTGTCACCATGCCTTCCTCACTAATCTTAATCATTTCTAGCTTTGGTTTAAAGTGAAAGACAAGCAATTTTTTCTTTCACTTAAACACTTAGGGACAACAAGTCCTACTGTATAGCACAGAGAACTATATTCAAATCCTATGATAAACTATAATGGAAAAAATACTAAAAAAAGAATATATATATATATATATATACACACACACATATATATGTATAACTGAATCACTTTGCTGTACAGCAGAAATTAACACAACATTGTAAATCAACTTCAATTAAAAAAATTAAAAAACATACTTAGAAGCCATCGGAGGGTTTATTAATTGGCCTTATTTCAATATTGTTGTATCTCAGGGAATAGGGAGGCCTGAGGAGAGGGAGAGAGACAGGAAATCAGTGGGTCAGTCAAAACACACACAACATTTATGGATTAAGCTTGCTGTCTTATATGAGCAAAGCTCTTGGTGCACCAAAACAACTACAATAGTAACATCAAAGATCACTGATCACAGATCACCATAACAAATATAAGAATAACAAAAAATTTGAAGCATTGTATTACCAAAGTGTGGCACAGAGACATGAAGTGCACAAATGCTGTTGCACAATGGTGCCAATAGAATTGCTCAACCCAGGGTGGCCATAAACCTTCAATTTGTAAAAAATGCAACATTTATTGTGAAGCACAATAAAGGGAAGCACAATAAAATGAGGTCTGTGTATACATGTAAAAGCATAAAGCAGTAAATAACACGATAAGAAAAGGAGTGTGAAAGGTCAGTGGGTGTGGAGGGAACTGTTTATGGGTTAGTGAAGGATATGGACTCAGAAACCTGGGAAAACCTGGATTCTAGAGGGCTTTGCCTGACGTGCATTAGACTTTGGACTCTATCTTGTGGGCACACCAAGTCATATGAAAGGTCTTTTAGTAGAGAAATTATACAGTTAAATGTGTAAGTTTGAGAAGATAACCTTAGCAACACTTGTAAAATTAGATGGGAGGCCATTTCTGATAGCCTAGGCAAGACATGTGAGGCATGTAAGGGACTTGCCTAAGACAGGCCCTGTGTGATGGGACAATAGTAGCCAAATTCCAGAAATGTCTGTGGGCTGAAATCAACAAGCTTTGATAACTACTTAGAAGTTTGGGTTAAGGGGTTAGAGAAAAGGAAGTCTAGAATTACATTGGTGTTTAGTTTTGTTTTGTGTTTCCAGCTTGGAATACAGAGTGAATGGTGATGGTTCTTAAGAAAAATGTTATAAACATGCAAAAAATTATCAAATTTGTGTCCAAATTATTGATATAAGTTTTGACTTATTGAATCTGGTCACCAGATAGATTTGAAAATATAATTTTTGAACGTAAAATATGGTCAGGGTTGCTTATAAAATTTCAGTAGTCAGCAGCTTTAGAAATGGTAACTGAGGCTATGGCAGAAGGCTAAGATCTCTGAGGAAGAATGCATAAGACAAAAATTTGAGGGAATAAAATCAAAGGAATACCAACATTTAAAGGACAGGTAGAGGAAGGGGAAAGCCAGTTAGGAGCTAATTGTAGGCAAGAGGCCAAAAAGAAGAGATGTTTCTAGTAGGAGACAATGGTCAATAGAGCAAGTAGTGTAGAGATCAAGTCAGTTGAGGGTGCCCAAGAGATTGTGTGGGAGAAATATATCCCCAAAATAATGCTAGATACAGATTAAAAAATGCACTAAATTAGAAATGTGTCATTTTGTTTGAAATCAGCCCTAATGATTCTATATATGTTACAAGTCATATTAAACATGATCTCAGGAATCAGAGAAGTGTGTTATCTCTAGAATACTAAGCACTGTGTCAATTTTTTATAAACATTCTTAGTGTCTTTATATGTTAGAGTTCTCGTATTGATGAGGTAACAAATCAATATAATCTACCTCAATTTTATGCACCATTTTTTTCAGTTTCTTGGGAAAATATAATTACTAGCCATTAATTATCAATTTACTGGTGCCATTTTTAACATTAATATTGGAATATTTAGCAGTCCTGAAATGTAAACAAAATGGGGATAAAATGTTAGCCATAATGCTAACCACTTCCATGAAATCCTATTTTGGTGAAAGACTCAAACATTAGCACTTGAGTTTTCTGTACAAAAGCATTTCCACTGTGGCAGAGATGAGATTTAAAAAAAAAAACTAACAGAATTCCCCATAAAACAGCTTAGAAGTGTTCTTATTTGTGAAAAAAAATAAGTCAGAGTATGGATTCCACAGCATAAAAGAAACCTCATATTTCTCTGCATTTAGTATTAAATGTTTGAACATATGATCTCTATATTCATATGTATATTCACTGCTACATATCGAGTAGAAACATGTTCAAAATAATTCTTTGCATCTTAACTTTAAAATCCGGCTTTGCTTAAATTTTATCACAAGTTGAAGATATTTTACGTACAAATTGAATCAGAATGTAAAAAATACAACTATGTATAGTACATGGTGAAGCTACCTAAGTAGATAATGCATTTTTATTCCACGGCTTTGTTCTCTCCTTATTTGGGAAAACTGTATAATCATTCAGGAGTGTAGCTATTTCCTGATGAATATACACATAATGCCCTCAACTTTCTGCATTGCCTCTGGAAATGTGCCATCAGGGTGCCTTGGAAACACACCACTGCTAGTTTGTCTGTGGTTTACTGGGAAGCTTTGAGGTTTAACTTTGATCTCTTTCCTCACACACCGAGATTTTCTCCTCACTCCACTAGCCCAGACAGAATTTCTACCCTTGATCGCTAAGGAAATCTTAAACGTACTCTTGACACCAGAATCAGTGGTAAAGTTTCCCTCTTAACCATAGCCTGTTTACTCTTCAGTTTCTGTGTTGTCCTTTGTTCGTTTAGACTCAAAAGTGGCAAGTGGCTTATTTAAACTTTCTAACTCAGGAAGAGTTTCTCATTTAGTTTACTTGTTTCCTGCCTTGACTAAAGTGTGTTGAGGTTCCATTTTTGTTTCCTCAACTCTTTAAATTCCTCTCTTTGACCTGTCAGAGAATTTGTAACAATGTTTGACCACGGGGTGAACTCTACTTAAAGTAGCTTCATATCTTTGCAGCGCTTTCATGCATCCCTTTTTTTATTCTGCTTCTCTTCCAAGGCACTGTACACCTCAGATATTGAAGTTTTGTTTTGTTTTGTTTTACCATTTAACCCGTTACTATCAGACTGAATCTCAGAAATGAATCTCCCATCAGTAACTTGTAGCTTCATATGCCAATGATATAACATATACTTCAGCTAGAGATATTTTTAATTGAGCCTTAATTTTCACAGGTGGAAAGAAAGGAAGGGTTTATTTGACATAAAACATAATAAATTAACAAACTAATGGCACTTTTGGAAGAGACTGCTTCTTTAGATCTTGCCAGCCTGTAGAATCATTTTCCTTTTGTCATCTAATAAAAAGAAGCAGGCCATGTACAAAGGAAGAAGATAGTTATTAATCTACCTCAGAATCAGTCTTTTATGATAAAGAATGTGAAACATATAACTAATACTTTCATGGCACTTTAACCACTACAAAGAACTATCAAGATATTATCTGACTGTTAGTTCCTCACATCGAAAAAAAGTGTGTTAAATGTTATCATTTTTATCCCAGTTTAATAAGTAAGCTCAAATGCAGAAAGGTTAAAGTTTTCCAAAGGCCCCCAGTGAGCAGCAGTGGGATCTGGAACTCTCTCCCGGGTCTTCCTCTTCACAGCTTGTTTACTTTCCCCAACATCACAGCTGCCACAGTTATGATTTCATAATTTCTCAAAACCTACCATTTTCCCAGTTACTTCTTTTTAACCAATGCTTTGCTTTCACCATATGGATCTCAAAGAGCATTAAATGTGTTTAATACCAGTTGCAGATGGAATTCAGACTTAAATATTTTAAATGCATCTCTAAAATAAGTTGAAATAGTTTACTTGGCATTTACCCTAACCAAGATATAGTTCTAGACCTGAGAGGTAATGCCAAGCCATAAAATTATACAAATGTCAATGCTAATGTCCTTAAATTATTATTCCTCAAGTACTGCTATTTGATTATTAATACTAGATCTCTTGTCACGTTTGCCCGTGTTCTGTAGCTCATTTTTGAAACCATTCTTTTTATGAGCTACATAATTTTCACTTAGATCACCTGAATATTCCTAGAGTTGATGGGGCTTCCTCTGACAAAAACAGCCCATTTATAAAATCTCTCATTACTATAGCCCCAAACAAGAAGGTACCAATTTGTAAATTGAATTAAATTCAATTTAAATGATCTCTAAATGTTATCATGACCTCCAAGGGATTAAATATACATTTTTAACTACTAATATTTAAGCTAATTGCATTCAATCATTCATTCATTCTGAAAAGATTTAAGTTTTCCAATTGTCAAAATCATCCTTGAGAAATTTGTTATTGGATATTTTATTTGTTTCTATTAAGGGTCCATTATAAAAACAAACAAGAAATATTATAACGTGGAATTTTAAGCATGCTTGTTTTTCAGAGGGATAAAGAGGAAATTTTATGAAGGTATAATCCTCTGAAGACATTATATTTCTGAAGTTGGCTTAATTTTGTACATCATTTATCTATTTTTCATATTTCTCTTCGTGTGAAGTTAACATGGGCAGGGTAAAAGATACTGAGATAAATCCAGTGCTGGAGTCTGAATATACTCTTTGCTTTAATAGACTCACCAGGATTTCTCTAACCTTCTCTGTTGCCCTGAGTGCTGGGCTGAGGCCTAGTTTTCAACTGAGAAAAAAAATAATTTTAACAGAGGAGTAGCAGTTCATTCTTTGCTCTTGCTGGGCTAGCAGTCTGCAGGATATATGTACTACTTCCCAGACCAAAAGGATCTTGAGGATCCATTATCATTCTCCCAAGTACTATCTACTCCTCCAGCCTACTTTCTAACACTAGACAAGTCCTTCAGGGGGTTCCCCTGTACACGCTGGTGGTGACTCAACACAACCAAATGGATGCTGCCAGCTGAATTTAATAGTTACATATTCTCAGAGGTTCAATATCAAGAAAGCCCCTCTTTGTCCCTTAGATAGAGGCATACATTTATGAGTATCTGTATCCTCACATAAGAACAAAATTCTCCCTGTATGGTGGGTTTTATCAGAAGAGGGCTTAGATAAGTGGCAAAATTTTCATAACATGAAACAATGCCACTTACTGTTTTATCCTTATTTAAATAAACCAAAAACTAAAAATAAATAAATAAGCTTTGCAAAGTACTATGGGAGTTAAAATTGTCAGAACCCTTGAATTCAAGAAGCATACATGTAGAGAAGAGGCGGTCATAGAACGAACGAGGAAATGCTACATGATTACAGCAATTATACGAGCAATTTTGTTTAGGAGTTTGGAAGTTACTTGAGGTTTAGTAGGGAAGGGTTTATAGAGGAGATGGAATTTCAGCTGGCTTGAAGGCAACTGTGAAATTAAAAAAAAAAATCTGAACTGGGGTTTTAAATCCATTCTCTGTCATTTCATAGCTCAGTGCCTTAAGATATAAATTTAGTATGTCCAATATTTAGTTTCTTAATTTTTAAAATAAAGCATTGTCTCAGAGATTCATTTGGTAGATCCACATAAAAAATCACCAAGCATAGTGCCTTGTAGATAGTAGGCTCTCAGTAAAGCTGCTGGAGGATGGGTGGAGCTTTCATAAAAAAGAAAGGGAAATCCAAGCAAGGAAAGTAAGATAAACAAAATAATAGAGATGAAAGACAAATATATTCAGTCTATCAAGTATGCCAGTTTGATTGACATGGAAGATCAATATAAAGGAGAAAGAAAAAGGAAAACGGGGCCACATTGTGAAACCCTCCCCAGAAGAAGTTTGGACTTGATCTTTGAGAAATGGGAAGTGATGAAACATATTTCCACATGAACGTAATTCCCAAAGTGACATTTTGAAAGCTCAATTATCATCAGCAAACATTTTTCCTCAATAATTATATATTTATAGCCAATAATATTTTTATAACTGTATTATTAAAACCCAGTCTCAGCTATACTTCTCTCAATCATCTGATGATGCAATGATGCTGAATTATTCATTAGTACAAATTTATCATTCAGCTAAGAGAATTAAGGACACAAGGGTAGAATATTTTACATAAGTATTTAAGGAGGCATTCCAGCCTCCCATAGAAATCAGTTGCTTTATTTTAAGAAATTTGTTTGGTTAAAATTTATACTCTGACTATAAAATGATCACAACGGATGAGGCTTCCCGAAACCTTAGAAAGTCAAGCAAGATACTGTTTTCAAAACATCAGAAAGCTGTGGTCCAGACTGAGAGTTGTAGTTGCTTAAAATGTCTGGCAGGTAAGTCAGGGTAAATTTTGCAACCTCACTCAGAAGGGTGGTGTTGCCAAGTGACTAGAAGAAGCTTGGAAATAATTATCCCAAAGACTGTCTTGGGACTTTAGTCAACAATTCGCTTCTGATGTGACAATTGTTTATTCTTAATAGTGACTACTGCTTTGATAAAGGAGTGTGTATGTCTGTGAGTATGTGTGTATACTCATGAGTGCAGGGAGCCTCGATTCGGGGAGACTGGGTGGTTATGTGGTTACTCTTTGGAGCACTATGCCAGTAACATTGCTGGTACTTCTGAGATAAAGCATCACACATTATAATAAAGTGTCAACCATGACTGCTTATGCCTGTCTTGATCCTTGAAAGAGTTTGAGTCTTTGTCACAGTCACGTTGTTAGTTACTTTGAAAAAACTCTAATGAAAAAAGTGAGAAAGATGTGTTAATATTTAATAAGCCTACTGATCGATTGCCGTGCCTCCTAAAAATGTTCATCTCTTGGACTGGTGGGAAATGAACTTCATTAGGATTTCTCTGCTACCTTATAGCTCCTTGTTAATATTTCCCCTTTTGGGGCCTGAGAAAAAATGCACAGCTTCTTTCCATGAATCTCTGCCAACCATACTCTCCTGCACGATTTTCAATATTTGTTTGCTCGGAAAAGTGGATGTAAATCTCATTTTGCAGGGAAAATATTATCAGATCTTTGTGATCTAAAATAAAATTCATGAAATGGTATTTTTATGAGTCATAGAAATAACCAGGAGATTGATTTAATATATATGGAAGCTAGTGCTATATTTAGTTTAAAGCTATGAATATCAAAAATATTAAGCACACTTTCTCATATTTTAGCTTCATTTTGCATGTTTGATTTGAAAAAGAGAAAGAAAAATGTAGAACCTTGAAAGAAGGGAAACTACTAGGAAAAGACTTGTCCCTAAAAAATATTATGAAATTTGATTTTTTAAAAGAGTTCAAATAGAGGAGAAAAAGGAAATAGAGTGTAACACATATAATACTAGAGGTAAAAGAGAAATAAAAATGATGATTAATAAAATAATTATCAATGTGACACTTCAAGATTTTTTGGTATACAGCTATTTCTGGTAATCTAATACGGGCATATATAAATGACTCACACTGAAGCTGACCTTAATGGTAAAAAAAAAAAAATTTTAAATGTATTGATAACTTAATAAGTGGCCAAAATATGTTAAACATTTGATATGCATTGTCTCATTCAATCTTCATAACCAAGAAATGAGATGTATACCATAAACTACTATTTTTCCTACTTTAATAATGAGAAAACTCAGAGAGAGATTATGTAATAAACTTGCCCAAGGTCACACTGTTAAAAATGTTTCTAAGTACCCCAAAGGGTATTTCAACCAAAGCACTCTGCTTCCAGAGCCCATGCTCCTAAAAAAGTATTTATTCCTGGATGCAAGGCTAAGAGGAGTTAGGTGGATCTCTCTTTTGAAATTCACCTATTTTCAGAGAAAGCAGAAGACAACACCCAAACAGAAAAGTTGAACAGTAAGGGAAAGGTTATTTTAGGATCAGCCCAAATGAAAAGCCAGACTTCATTTTGATTATGTGAATCTGAATGAGAATATAATTCAGGAAAACAAGAGACAGAGAATAGCCAGAATTTCTTCTTGTGCTTTTATTCTCTTTATAAAACAATATCATTACTATCCAGTTACTGAAGACACTTTTTCTAATCCTAGTCCTTTGCTGATGGTGGAATTTTCTCTGTTTCCAAGCATTTAAGAACCCTAGCTGATGCAAATAAGTTTCAACCCAGGGACAACTGCCTACATACGTTGCAGGGCCCAGTACAAAATGAAAATGAAAGGCTCCTTGTTCATTAATTATTAAGAATTTCAAAATGTTTACAGGAGAGCATTAAACCAAACTCAGAGTCCTGTGACTGCATAGTTCGTATACCTATGAAGCCTGCCACACTCACAGACAAATTCTGAGTGCTTATTCTGTGAACTCTTCCAAGCAGGAAGTTTTTGTATATTATTCATTCTTGGCTAGAAACTGTGGATGTTGATGACATACAAGCAACTTTTTTTTTTCATTTGAGACAGATTTAATTTTGATATTCAGTTATAACTTTTTTTTTACCTCATTCAGGGCACTGAAGGAAAATTCTATTTCCTGAGAGAAAAAAAACAAACAAACAAAGAACTGTGATTTCTGGACAATCTTCAACGGGAGAAAACTTGAACGACAGAACATATGATGTTATACTTTATCCTTTTTAAATGTAGCCTGCTTCTAGGAAAAAGGTATACAGATCTTTGAGTCCCTACCTAAAAGTAAATAAAAACTATATGGGAAAAGAATCTGAAAAAGAATGGATATATGTACATGTATAACTGAATCACTTTGCTGAACACTTGAAACTCACATAACATTGTAAATCAAATATGCTCCACTGTAAGATAAAAAAATTAAATTAAAAAATAAAATCAAATAAAAACTAATCATAGTTTGTCTTTTCTCTTTTATTAAAAGGACAAAACTATCACATGATTATTTCAGAGGGTATCTCACATCTGGAGTATATTTCCTATATTGAGAGTGGGGGTGAGGAGAAAAAATGAAAGGAAATGACAGCAAACATTTTTTTCCTATATCTCATCCATAGTTTGTCCTGCCTCCAATTCTACTATCTCACCATTTTCCAAGTAGAATTGGCAGGATTGAAACTAAGTAATCCTCAGAATAAACTATTGAGCAGGGGCAAATGCAAGGGTGATCTGTCAACCATATTAGCACCTAGAACAAGACCTCTCACATAGAGGCTAGTCAATAAATATGTATGGAGTTAATAACTTTATTAATAATCCCAAACTTAAGATGTTAGGTGCAATATACAGGAGGAATTCAGGATAGGAAAAACTAGATTCCTCTTGAGAGGTCACATTCTTAGCTCACTATGTATCTAGCAACTGCTAGGAGCTAAGCATCATCATCTATAGAATCCAACAGAGGTGCCCCTTATGACCACGAATACTTTGCATGCACGCCCCCAAGGAACACCGTTCTCTGACTTTCTAATGTCCCTGGCTCAGTATACTGATATTACACTGATGAAATTGAATAACACTCCATTAGTATTTTTCACAAAAAAAAGCTAGTGGAAGTTATGACTACATGCTAAAAGAAAGGGGTGGAAAAGAGAATGTTGGGTGAAAGGAGTGTCAACTGAAAAAAAATGTACAACCTAAAAGTTGAGAGTTACCTTTTATTCAGTGAACATTCTGAGAACTTCAAGGCCGTGATGCAACATCTCAGATAATGCTGAGAAATTGTTCTGAAGAGGCGGAGGGATCGGGGGCAGGATATATAGGAGTTTTTGCAACACAGGCCAGGTAGTCAGAACATCAAGAGATTATCGTTAATTAAAGGAAACCAGACATCTCAAGTTAAACTAGCGTTTTTCTACATATGAGAAGATGCAAAGTCTGGGCTCACTGAAATCATTCCTTTGATGTGCACCTCAGCTATCTGGGGCCAGTATCCTGTTTTTTCTCATCCTGAGTCTCCTCAGAGTGCTCCATCAGGGTTGGCTGCAGCAGTTGACTGCTAGATGGCAGGCATCTTGTGTTCATCCTGAGTTCCCTCAGGGCTCACTGTTGGGATGGCTATAATGTGGTGGCTTGATGGCTGCAACATCCTTTGTTTACTGATATGGCAGGCTGCATTCTTAGTTCACATGGTTGACTTTGATGAACTTATGAAGTACCAAGAGACATCAGGACAATAAAATAGTGTTTTTCATTTTGGCCACTATTTGGAAATGAACTATTGAATTAACCGCCTTAAGACATTTTTAAATTATGATATGCACTTAATACAATATATGTGGAAACAGGTACCATACTGCTTCAGCCCCTTCTTAAATTCTGTTCCTGAGGTTTTATTTGTGAGATTTACGTATTTCTCCTCTCTTAACCTTCCTTTTCTTCATGAACAATTTTTTTGGTAGAATTCCTTGTTTTCTAATTATATAGAGACTTAAGTTAGTCCTGCCTTTTGTTGAGTGCTGAATATTTAAATACAGCTTTTATTTCAACTGCAAGCTTTTCCTTGTAGCTAGAGTTTTGTTTTGTTTTGTTTTTGAGAAGAATAAATCTCTTCCCAAATGGCTTATATTTATCTTTAAAAGCAATTTATAAGGAAAATAAATCTTTCATAATCAGGTCACCCAGACGTAGAACTATAAAAGCATTCTAATATCTGATAAAGTCTGTGAAATAAGGAACAATGCTGATTTTGCTCTTAAAATTCATCATGTCACATAATGGGCTTATATAGAGATGTCAATTTTAGTGTTAGCTGATCTACACATCTTATTCAAGGAATAATACGAACTGAGGTAGATGCAGCATATGCATTGTTTTACATTATTTTTTAACATAGTTTTCTCTGAAGTTTAATGATTTTCCCATTGATTAAACATGTCTAGTTGAATTAGGCATATCTGATGTACTGGCAACAATCTTAGATGAATCTTCGGGGGCTCTAAGTTATACTTGGGGGTTTGGATTTCATTTGCCAGGCTTATTTCATTACAATATAATAAAATGCAGCAAATGGCAGCACTGATATGAGTCTGAAATAATAAAACATCCAGTTATTTTTAAGGAATCAGTTAATTACATGCTAATGCTGACTGAGTTTGTGCTTGTGTATGTTAGATTTTCTTCAAGGGGTTTATGTATTACACATAGCATTTGTGTATGTTCTTTAAAGCAATTCAGTATGAAAAACAACAAGAACAGTTTGTTTCTTTCTATCACAATTTGTTTTGTCTTCTCCAAGAGTTGTTTGGTGCTATAAATAAATTATATCCATTTGGTAAATATAGTCAATTATTTTTATAATAATTGTATGGCAATTAGTATTTTATGGCTATAATATTAATATTACCTAAATAAGATAGTAAATTTATGCCATGAGTGGCTATTTGGCATACACATCGTTTTGCTATTAACTGATTATAAACTGAAAATGAAGTTTTCATCACCTAAGGCAAAAATTATAAGTAATTTCCAAGAGTCTTTTAAATTAAAGGATAATGGGAATCCTTCGAGATGCTTTTGACAAGGAGCATGTTCTCTCAGTGAGGGTCAGAGTTCAGTTCCTGAAATCATCCATCAAATTCTGACTGACAAGGCCTGAATAGCTGTAAAAAGTGAACGGGAGATAGGGCGCCTTTGCTGACCTCCTAAATCACTTACATGCACATAGTTCAGTAAATACACACACCCATTCACAAACACCATACACAAATAAGTATACATTTCAAAAAGGGCATTTGTGAGTTGGAAAAGCAAGCTTTAAGCAGACTGGGATGTCAAAGGATTTTATATATTTGAGATTTTCTTTCAAAAGTTTAATTTCATCACAGGAAAACACCATTTCATACCATTATTTCAGTTAAAAATAATCAGTTGAAATATTTATTGATGCCTTTCTATATACTACAACAATTTTGGGAATCATGAGAGGTGCAAAAAATGTTTAGATAAAGGCCCCTACCTATAGCTGGTCAGTCAAAACCTATCTCTTTAGCATTAAGCGTTCCTGAGGATGCTATAACCTGATGATGCTTCTGAACTAAATAGGAAATTTAGTGTTAACTTGAGGTTGTTCCAACTGTACTGCTTAGCCACATTTCTTATCTCTTTTCCTTATGATTCAGCCTACATGTTAAGGAATATAGGTTAGGTAATCATCCTCTGAAGTGCCTTAACACCATCTACTTAGCCCATTTTACTCACGAAAATATATTATAAATTTTCTCTATAATTCTTCATTTCCCTATCTAAAATGTGAACTCCACTGTAGCAGGGACCAGCTTATCTCTATAGTAGATATCCGGTGACTGGCATATTATAGGTTCTAACTATTTGCTGAACTAATTGATTAGATAACTTGCCCTGCCTCCAAATCCTAGGGCCAAGGGAACCTTTCCCATATGTGAAAACTATTGATAATGTACAAAACAGCATTCCTCTCAGAAGTACTAAATGTACTTTTCAGACAATAGTCAATCCACATCTTTTCTACGTTTGAAATTGGTGTAAGACTATATCACTTATTTATAAACCAAATAAAGTAACTAGGGGGATGCTTTTCTCTAGCTTTATGAAATTAAACCTATTTTGGGTCCACATTCCACCTTCAGTAAGAGGGTCAGATGAGCATACCTGACTTTCATTCATTCCCTGTTCATGATCACAATGCTGGGCATTGCAGGGGTTCAACACACTTTTCTAAAATTAATACAACCAAATTCAAAAATCCTTTATTCCTTACCAATGTTTTAATTCAGAAGATTGTCTTTAAAATTTGGAAGTTGAAGAGGATTTCAAGAGTGGATGATTGCATTCTTCAAAATTCCTTTAAAAATAGCCTATTAAGAAACTTCAAATATACCCATAAAGAAATCATCATGACCAAGCTTCTCAATAAACTCTGAGTCTTAAAATAGTACATTATATATAAAGATATTTTGTTATATAGACTTTTCTTGAATTTTTTTCCTTTAATTTGTTACTTGACTAGAGAAATGGCCATTTAAACAAGTGTTCCAATGAAACTATCAAAATTTCTAGATGTTATCAGTACTTCTGGAGAAGTAAAAGCAACAATGATAGTGACTCAATATTAACTGCAATGTTTTCGAATTTAACCATGATCTTTACCAAAAACCTTTTAATTTCCTAACTTGTGAGAATGTTAGAAAATTAAAAGTTAAATAATGGAATTGGCTTCTGTGTTCTAAAAAATACAATATTCTTAGGTTGACCTAAAACAAAATTGGTTTAATTTTATATATATATATATATACACACATGTATATACATATATACATATGTATACATATATACACATACATGTGTGTATGTATAAATATATCTATATATAGAGAGAGAGAGAGATGCACACATACAAAATTCTTAATTGGTATGCTTACTTCTCCTGAACTCAAGTATTAATTAGAACCCCCTGGCTTAAAATTTGCAGAAAAATATATTTATTAAAAAAAAAAAAAACTCACTAGTTTTCCTAAGGTATGACATTTACATGTTTTAAAATTTAGAATGGTTTGAAGCATCAACATGTTCTATTTAAAAAACAAGAGTTGAGAATATTCTTACTAAAATTTCTTTTTGGGGCGAACCTTACCAAAGTGGACAGAAACCTATGTCCGTGTGCACCCAAACACACACGCACACATCTTACCTTTTCTGACAAGAGGCTGATAAAACATCTTGTTTTCAGTTCTGAGGGCCAGATTTCATTCAGCTGTAAGGTTATAGCACCCCCTAGCCTAGCCTAACAGAATAGCAGTCACTTCTGGCATCGATTGAAGTTTAAAGGAAGCTTTAAAAATGTCTGTAAAACCCACGAGCTTTTTAAAAGTATTCTTCATTAAAGGAGGTATTTTATTTTATTTGGTAGCAATTGTTTTGTTTTTTATTATTTACAATTTCTGGTATATAATCTGTTCTTATTCTGAATTGTACCAGCTGCTGGTGAAGTACAGAAAGCTGATTTATACTAAGGATCACATACAGCATAAATATATCAAACAAATTTCCACTGGTCCTCTAAATTCCCCCCACCCTCCCAAATAATCAAAGAGCCAGACACTTGGAGTGCAAATATGAAATATAGGACATGGCTGTGATGGTTATTGGCAAATCCTATGCTAGGAGGCAACAGCTCTCCGGAGAAAAAAAAGTACATTATAGAAAAATATATCTGAATATGACACATGTGGCCACCATTCAGATAAGATCCTTACCATTATTCTTTTATTCATGTATCACATATTAAGGAAAGAGTTGAAAAAGGAAGAATTCTGATGTGCTTGTAATAAATTTAAACTGTTTTGCTTGTCTTATCTTTGAATCTTCATGGTTTCCTTATTAAGCTACAAAGACTATTTCCAGCATATAATAGCACTGCTTGCATAGCACCTGTCGGTATAAATTCAGCAATATAAACCTTAAAGTATTTGATGGGAATGTAAATGGAATACCAATTTGCCAATGCAGCACTCAAGCCTGTAGTATCTGTGGAGTTCACAGGATTCCAATTAGTCTAACATTTTTTGCAGACTTCAGAAAAAGAACGATTGTAAAACTTGGAAGCAAACAAAAAGGCAAGTGTTCACACTGTCTTGGCCCATTGTACATGTATTCCTCTCTTTGCTTCAGGAATAGTTGAAAGTCATCCTTCTTTATTCTGAGATACTATAAATCTAGATACTGTAAATCACTTAGTCAATCCACATTAAATTTAATTTAGTCTGACCACCACTACCATTCAAAGACCAGCAAATTGATTTTGTGTTACTGAAAAGTGATCACATTGATACTGCCATTTAATGAGCTCCATGCTTGTACATTGCTCCTAATGCACACTACTTCAGATCACTTAGTCAACTCCAGTCTAATTGAATGTACAATTTGAAACCTTGACTTGATGCTAACCGTCCAAAAATAGCAGAGTCTTTCCAGAGTAGTCCTGTCTACAAAATGCCATATATTGATGTTGTCCTGCAACAAACACTTGTCTTTCTTGTCTTTTTGTCAGGGCCAGCTGTCAGTTGTTGAGGTACAATTATAAGAAAACTTGCATTTAGAAAAAGATATTATTGACCTCTGCAAATTGGCAACATCAAAATTTGAAAGTGGATCTCAGGCAGACTTAATGAGGTATATGCGAATTCTCCAAACACAGGCCTGAAACTGTCACACGGCTGTTGTTATTTTAAGATATGCATGATACCCTCTTTCTGTTCTACCCCTTTTATTTTCACTAAATGGAGGCAGCATGTTTGCAAGACTAGTCTGGCTTAAGAGAAATGGCAATAGCATTTGCTGGGGTCCACTGTGAAGGATCACTATCAGTGCCAGTGGGTTTCATAAGCAAGCACTGCAGAAAAAGTGAAACTGATATAAGGTGACATTAAAACAGGAAAAGAGAGTACAGAAAAGACATGATTTCCGTAGGTTTACAAAATCAAGGCTGCATTGTAGAAATTAGAAATGAGCAGAGAATAGTAACTGATTATGCTTTATTATTTTTTTTACAAAAGAACCTAATTTAGTGTTGCACTGTAGTTCAAAAATAGCTCCACATAATTCATAATGTGCTGTACTTGAGCACTGATGTTCCTCATTATGATAATGCCTTTTGATAACTTTTATTGAACATAAGCATTCCAATGATTAAACCTTTTAATAGGCAGCTCTCTTCAGTACTGGTTGCCATAATTTCAAAGCTCTGCTATACACATTTCCATACCAAAACAAGATGAAATCTAACACAGCTAGCCAAAAATCTATTGGGAGAATAAATGTATGGAAAAATAATCTAATTTGCAATTAAAAATCCAATGAAAAATTACCATCTATACAGAGTTTTGAGCCAAGAAATAAGACATTCTTCATCATGGGTTATACTCATAACCCAAACTAAATAGAAAATTAAGCATTTTTTGAAGTGACCCATCGTTTCCAATCCCCCTTTCTTTTACATATGTGTGTCCCGTTAAGTTCAACCTCACAAAAAGAAATTAGCTAATTACACTTTTACCTACACCACCTCCCATCATTTGTTATGTGGGGTTTGTTAGAGTCCTAAATTTCAGGTAATAAAAAGTTATCCATGAGCAGGAATATTTGTATCAGTTCCTTCATTGCTCAAATCCTACAGAGTGACATGAGTGGCCCAGGTGGATGCTTTGCATGCAGTGAGTTTGTATCACAGCCAAGGAACCCCAAATTTAGGAGACCTCAGCCTTCTATAATGGACTGTAAGCAAATCTGCCTAATCTTTGCCTGGAGGGGAACATTTTCATTATTATACTGGGCTGTATACAAACCTGCTCTTTGCTCTAAAGGATGCATTACTTCTACCTTCTAAGGCCGCTTGCTATACAAATATTCATAGAAAGGTAATCTGTAACAAAGAGAATCAGTGCCTCTGCTTGCACAGAAATGCAACAGACTCATGGAGATTTGTCTCCTTAAACTCTCCTACCTTTGAGCTCTCATAGAATGCATTTTCTGTTCTGCATAATACCTAACATTAAATTTATTTATGTTTTTGTCGATATATCCAGTGTCCCCAAACCAACCCCAAGCTCTGGGAAAAAAGAATTCATTCTTATATGAATATATATCCTTACTGCCTAATACAATGTCATAACCTAATTTGTGCTCAAGATATACTTAAGAAATGTTATTGATAATGATGATGACTGAACGATTAATTGATTGATGGTGGAAATGCTGTTAAAATAGAAAGATGCAGTCAATTTTCCAGAGCTTTTGTCTTCACAATGCCAACCATCAGGATCTTTACAAGTCCAAAGAATTTTAGATGGTTGGCATTAGGTAGAACACAGAATTATACAACTCACAGAGTTTCAGTCTTTAATTCTGTTTGTTTTTATTTTTTTTTCTTTGATATGTTGTAGAAATAGTCTTTGTCTAAGAACCTGACCTGGTAAAGCATATGCACATTTAATTAGAAGAATTTTGTGTAGAAAATGCCCTTGAGAAGAGAAGAAATAGAAATTTAGAACAAAGGAAGAAATGGGGTTACAGTGAATTCTAAGCCAAAAATCATGTTCACTTTTTGTCATCCAATAGCTAGAAAGCTTGGTTTATACTGTGGAAACAGAGACTTAATGCTCAAAGTACTTCACTGGTAAAACTGCCTGGAGTACATTTTGTTAGTACACATATGTAGCTTTTAAAGTTTAATTGTCTTTAAAATAGGGGAGAGATTGTTTCAAGATGGTGGAGTAGAAGGACATGCACTCACTCCCTCTTTCTAGAGCACTGGAATCACAACTAATGGCTGAACAATCATTGACTGGAAGACACTGGAATTCACCAAAAAAGATACCCCACATCCAAAGACAAAGGAGAAGCTGCAGTGAGACAGTAGGAGGGGTGCAATCACAATAAAATCAAATCCGATAAGCAATGGGTGGATGACTCACAAACTGGAGAACAATTATACCACAGAAGTCCACCCAATGGAGTGAAGGTTCTGAGCCCCACGTCAGGCTTCCCAACCTGGGGGTCCGGCAATGGGAGGAGGAATTCCCAGAGAATCAAACACTGAAGGTAGTGAGATTTGACTGCAGGACTTTGACAGGACTAGGGGAACCAGAGACTGCACTCTTGGAGGACACACACAAAGTAGTGTGCACATCAGGACCCAGGGGAAGGAGCAGTGAGCCCATAGGAGATTGAACCAGACATACCTGCTAGTGTTAGAGGGTCTCCTGCAGAGTCAGGGAGTGGCTGTGGCTCACTGTGGGGACAAGTACACTGGCAGCAGGAGTTCTGGGAAGTACTCCTTGGCATAGGCCCTCCCAGAATCCACCATTAGCCCTACCAAAGAGCCTGTAGCCTTCAGTGCTGTGTTGTCTCAGGCCAAACAACCAACAGGGAGGGAACTCAGCCCCACCCATCAGCAGACAAGCAGATTAAAGTTTTACTGAGCTCTGCCCACCAGAGCAACAGCCAGCTCTACCCACCATCAGTCTCTCCCATCAGGAAGCTTGTACAAACCTCTTAGATGGCCTTATCCACCAGAGAGCACACAGCAGAAGCAAGAAGAACTACTATCCTGCAGCCTGTGGAACAAAAATCACATTCACAGAAAGATAGACAAAATGAAAAGGCAGAGGACTATGTACTAGATGAAGGAAAAAGATAAAAAACCCAGAGAAACAACTAAATGAAGTGGAGATAGGCAACCTTCCAGAAAAATAATTCAGAGTAATGATATTGAAGATGATCCAGGACCTTGGAAAAAGAATGGAGGCAAAGATCGAGAAGATGCAAGAAATGTTTAACAAAGACCTAGAAAAAATAAAGAACAAACACCTAGAAAAATTAAAGAACAAACAGACAGAGATGAACAATAAAATAACTGAATGGAAAAATACACTAGAAGGAATCAATAGCAGAATAACTGAGGAAGAATGGATAAGTGAGCTGGAAGACAGAATGGTGGAATTCACTGCTGCAGAACAGAATAAAGAAAAAAGAATGAAAAGAAAAGAAGACAGCCTAAGAGACCTCTGGGACAACATTAAACGCACCAACATTCGCATTATAGCGGTCCCAGAAAAAGAGAGAGAGAAAGGACCCGAGAAAATATTTAAGGGATTATAGTCAAAAACTTCCTAAACATGGGAAAGGAAATAGTCAATCAACTCCAGGAAGTGCAGAAAGTCCCATACAGGATAAATCCAAGGAGAAACATGCCAAGACACATACTAATCAAACTATCAAAAATTAAATACAAAGAAAAAATACTAAAAGCAGCAAGGGAAAAATGACAAATAACATACAAGGAAACTCCCATAAGGTTAACAGCATTTTTTTCAGCAGAAACTACAAGCCAGAAGGGAGTGGCACAATATATTTAAAGTGATGAATGGGAAAAACCTACAACCAAGATTACTCTACCCTGCAAGGATCTTATTCAGATTTGATGAAGAAATCAAAAGCTTTACACACAAGCAAAAGCTAAGAGAATTCAGCATCAACAAACCAGCTCTACAACAAATGCTAAAGAAACTTCTCTAAGAGGAAAAGGACCTAAATAAACAAACCCAAAACAATAAAGAAAATGGTAATAGGAACATACATATTGATAAGTACCTTAAATGTGAATGGATTAAATGCTCCAACCAAAAGACACAGGCTCGCTGAATGGATACAAAAACAAGGCCCATATATATGCTGTCTACAAGGGACCCACTTCAGACCTAGGGACACAAACAGACTGAAAGTGAGGGGATGGAAAAGGAGATTCCATGCAATTGGAAATTGAAACAAAGCTGGAGTAGAAATACTCATGTCAGATAAAATAGACTTTAAAATAAAGAATATTGGAATGAGAGGAAGATGGCGGAAGAGTAAGACGCGGAGATCACCTTCCTCCCCACAGATACACCAGAAATACATCTACACGTGGAACAACTCCTACAGAACACCTACTGAAGGCTGGCAGAAGACCTCAGACCTCTCAAAAGGCAAGAAATTCCCCACGTACCTGGGTAGGGCAAAAGAAGAAAACAGAGACAAAAGAATAGGGACGGCACCTGCACCAGTGGGAGGGAGCTGTGAAGGAGGAAAAGTTTCCTCACACTAGGAAGCCCCTTCGCGGGCGGAGACTGCGGGAGGCGGAGGGGGGAGCTTCGAAGCCGCGGAGGAGTGCACAACAACGGGTGCGGAGGGCAAAGCGGGGAGATTCCCGCACAGAGGATCGGTGCCGACCGGCACTCACCAGCCCGAGAGGCTTGTCTGCTCACCGCCGGGGCAGGCGGGGCTGCGAGCTGAGGCTCTGAGGCTTGGGTTTCGGTTTCGGACGGGCGCAGGGAGAGGACTGGGGTTGGCGGCTTGAACATAGCCTGAAGGGGTTAGTGCACCACGGCTAGCCGGGAGGGAGTCCGGGGAAAAGTCTGCACCTGCCGAAGAGGCAGGAGACTTTTTCTTCCCTCTTTGTTTCCTGGTGCCTGAGGAGAGGGGTTTAAGAACGCTGCTTAAAGGAACTCCAGAGACGGGCGCGAGCCGCGGCTAAAAGCGCGAACCCCAGAGACGGGCGGGAGACGCTAAGGCTGCTGCTGCCACTACCAAGGGGCCTGTGTGCGAGCACAGGTCACTCTCCACACCCCTCTTCCGCGGAGCCTGTGCAGCCCGCCACTGCCAGGTTCCCGGGATCCAGGGACAACTTCCCCGGGAGAACGCACGGTGCGCCTCAGGCTGGTGCAAAGTCACGCTGGCCTTTGCCGCCGCAGGCCCACCCCGCACTCCGTGCCCCTCCCTCCCCGCCGGCCTTAGTGCGCCAGAGCCCCCGAATCAGCGGCTCCTTTAACCCCGTCCTGTCTGAACAAAAAACAGACGCCCTCCAGCGAACTACACGCAGAGGCAGGGCCAAATCCAAAGCCGAGCCCCTGGGAGCTGTGAGAACAAAGAAGAGAAAGGGAAATCTCTCCCAGCAGCCTCAGAAGCAACGGATTAAAGCTCCACAATCAACTTGATGTACCCTGCATCTGTGGAATACCTGAATAGACAACCAATCATCCCAAATTAAGGAAGTGGACTTTAGGAGCAAGATCTATGATTTTTTTCCCTTTTCCTCTTTTTGTGAATGTGTATGTGTATGCTTCTATGTGAGATCTTGTCTGTATAGTCTTGCTTCCACCATTTGTCCTAGGGTTCTATCCGTCCATGGTTTTTTTTTTAATTTTTTTTCTTAATAATTAATTTTAGTTTTAATAACGTTATTATACTTTACTTTCTTTCTTTCTTTCTTTCTTTCTTTCTTTCTTTCTTTCTTTCTTTCTTCCTTCCTTCCTTCCTTCCTTCCTTCCTTCCCTCCTTTAGACAACGAATCATCCCAAATTGAGGAGGTGGTCTCTGAGAGCAAGATTTATGATTTTTCCCCCTTTACCTCTTTTAGTGAGGGTGTATGTGTATGCTTCTGTGTAAGATTTTGTCTGTATAGCTTTGCTTCCAACATTTGTCCTAAGGTTCTATCCGTCCTTTTTTTTTTTAAAAAGAATTTTTTAATTCAATAACTTTATTATACTTTATTTTATTTTTATTGTATCTTCTTTCTTGCTGTCTTTTTTCCTTCTTTCCCTCCTTCCTTCCTTCCTCCCTCCCTCCCTCTTTTCTTTCCTTCTTGCCTTCTTTCCTTCTTTGCTTCTTTCTTTCTTTCTTTCTTCCTTCCTTCCTTCCTTCCTCCCCTCCTTTCCTTCTTTCTTTCCTCATACTTCTACTAATTCTCTCTACTTTTTCTCCCTTTTATTCTGAGCCGTGTGGATGAAAGGCTCTTGGTGCTCCAGCCAGGAGTCAGGGCTCTGCCTCTGAGGTAGGAGAGCCAACTTCAGGACACTGGCCAACAAGAGACCTCCCAGCTCCACATAATATCAAACGGCGAAAATCTCCCAGAGACCTCCATCTTAACACCAGCACCCAGCTTCACTCAACGACCAGCAAGCCACAGTGCTGGACAACCTATGCCAAACAACTAGCAAAACAGGAACACAACCCCACCCATTAGCAGAGAGGCTGCCTAAAATCATAATAAGGCCACAGACACCCCAAAACACACCACCAAACATGGACCTGCCCACTAGAGAGACAAGATCCAGCCTCATCCACCACAACACAGGCACCAGTCCCCTCCACCAGGAAGCCTACACAACCCACTGAACCAACCTTAGCCACTGGAGACATACATCAAAAACAGCGGGAACTACGAACCTGCAGTCTGCAAAAAGGAGACCCCAAACACAGTAAGATAAGCAAAATGAGAAGACAGAAAAACACACAGCAGATAAAGGAGCAAGATAAAAATGCACCAGACCTAACAAATGAAGAGGAAATAGGCAATCTACCTGAAAAAGAATTCAGAATAATGATAGTAAGGATGATCCGAAATCTTGGAAATAGAATGGACAAAATGCAAGAAACAGTTAACAAGGACCTAGAAGAAATAAAGATGAAACAAGCAATGATGAACAACACAATAAATGAAATTAAAAGTACTCTAGATGGGATCAATAGCAGAATAACTGAGGCAGAAGAATGGATAAGTGACCTGGAAGATAAAATAGTGGAAATAACTACTGCAGAGCAGAATAAAGAAAAAAGAATGAAAAGAACTGAGGACAGTCTCAGAGACCTCTGGGACAACATTAAATGCACCAACATTCGAATTATAGGGGTTCCAGAAGAAGAAGAGAAAAAGAAAGGGACTGAGAAAATGTTTGAAGAGATTATAGTTGAAAACTTCCCTAATATGGGAAAGGAAATAGTTAATCAAGTCCAGGAAGCACAGAGAGTCCCATACAGGATAAATACAAGGAGAAATATGCCAAGACACATATTAATCAAACTGTCAACAATTAATACAAAGAAAGCATATTAAAAGCAGCAAGGGAAAAACAACAAATAACACATAAGGGAATCCCCATAAGGTTAACAGCTGATCTCTCATCAGAAACCCTACAAGCCAGAAGGGAGTGGCAGGACATACTGAGAGTGATGAAGGAGAAAAACCTGCAGCCAAGACTACTCTACCCAGCAAGGATCTCATTCAGATTTGATGGAGAAATTAAAACCTTTACAGACAAGCAAAAGCTGAGAGAGTTCAGCACCACCAAACCAGCTTTACAACAAATGCTAAAGGAACTTCTCTAGACAAGAAACACAAGAGAAGGAAAAGACCTACAATAACGAACCCAAAACAATTTAGAAACTGGGAATAGGAACATACATATTGATAATTACCTTAAATGTAAATGGACTAAATGCTCCCACCAAAAGACACAGATTGGCTGAGTGGATACAAAAACAAGACCCTTATATATGCTGTCTACAAGAGACCCACTTCAGACCTAGAGACACATACAGACTGAAAGTTAGGGGATGGAAAAAGATATTCCATGCAAATGGAAACAAAAAGAAAGCTGGAGTAGCAATTCTCATATCAGACAAAATAGACTTTAAAATAAGGACTATTAAAAGAGACAAAGAAGGACACTACATAATGATCAAGGGATCGATCGAAGAAGAAGATATAACAATTGTAAATATTTATGCACCCAACATAGGAGCACCTCAATACATAAGGCAAATACTAACAGCCATAAAAGGGGAAATCGACAGTAACACATTCATAGTAGGGGACTTAAACACCACACTTTCACCCATGGACACATCATCCAAAATGAAAATAAATAAGGAAACACAAGCTTTAAATGATACAATAAACAAGATGGACTTAATTGATATTTATAGGACACTCCATCCAAAAACAACAGAATACACATTTTTCTCAAGTGCTCATGGAAAATTCTCCAGGATAGATCATATCTTGGGTCACAAATCAAGCCTTGGTAAATTTAAGAAAATTGAAATTGTATCAAGTATCTTTTCTGACCACAACGCCATGAGACTAGATATCAATTACCGGAAAAGATCTGTAAAAAATACAAACACAGGGAGGCTAAACAATACACTACTTAATAATGAAGTGATCACTGAAGAAATCAAAGAGGAAATCAAAAAATACCTAGAAACAAATGACAATGGAGACACAACGACCCAAAACCTATCGGATGCAGCAAAAGCAGTTCTAAGGGGGAAGTTTATAGCAATACAAGCCCACCTTAAGAAGCAGGAAACATCTCAAATAAACAACCTAACCTTGCACCTCAAGCACTTAGAGAAAGAAGAACAAAAAAAAACCCAAAGCTAGCAGAAGGAAAGAAATCATAAATATCAGATCAGAAATAAATGAAAAAGAAATGAAGGAAACAATAGCAAAAATCAATAAAACTAAAAGCTGGTTCTTTGAGAAGATAAACAAAATAGATAAACCACTAGCCAGACTCATCAAGAAAAAAAGGGAGAAGACTGAAATCAATAGAATTAGAAATGAAAAAGGAGAGGTAACAACTGACACTGCAGAAATAAAAAAGATCATGAGAGATTACTACAAGCAACTCTATGCCAATAAAATGGACAATCTGGATGAAATGGACAAATTCTTAGAAATGCACAACCTGCCAAGACTGAATCAGGAAGAAATAGAAAATATGAACAGACCAATCACAAGCACTGAAATTGAAACTGTGATTAAAAATCTTCCAACAAGCAAAAGCCCAGGACCAGATGGCTTCACAGACGAATTCTATCAAACATTTAGAGAAGAGCTAACACCTATCCTTCTCAAACTCTTCCAAAATATAGCAGAGGGAGGAACACTCCCAAATTCCTTCTACGAGGCCACCATCACCTTGATACCAAAACCAGACAAGGATGTCACAAAGAAAGAAAACTACAGGCCAATATCACTGATGAACATAGTTGCAAAAATCCTCAACAAAATACTAGCAAACAGAATCCAACAGCACATTAAAAGGATAATACACCATGATCAAGTGGGGTTTATTCCAGGAATGCAAGGATTCTTCAATATACGCAAATCTATCAATGTGATAAACTGTATTAACAAATTGAAGGAGAAAAACCATATGATCATCTCAATAGATGCAGAGAAAGCTTTTGACAAAATTCAACACCCATTTATGATAAAAACCCTGCAGAAAGTAGGCATAGAGGGAACTTTCCTCAACATAATAAAGGCCATATATGACAAGCCCACAGCAAACATCATCCTCAATGGTAAAAAACTGAAAGCATTTCCACTAAGATCAGGAACAAGACAAGGTTGCCCACTCCCACCACTATTATTCAACATAGTCTTGGAAGTTTTAGCCACAGCAATCAGAGAAGAAAAGGAAATAAAAGGAATCCAAATCGGAAAAGAAGAAGTAAAACTGTCACTGTTTGCAGTTGACATGATACAATACATAGAGAATCCTAAAGATACTACCAGAAAACTACTAGAGCTAATCAATGAATTTGGTAAAGTGGCAGGATACAAAATTAATGCACAGAAATCTCTGGCATTCCTATATACTAATGATGAAAAATCTGAAAGTGAAAGCAAGAAAACACTCCCATTTACCATTGCAACAACAATAAAAAATTATCTAGGAATAAACCTACCTAAGGAGACAAAAGACCTGTATGAAGAAAATTATAAGACACTGATGAAAGAAATTAAAGATGATACAAATAGATGGAGAGATATACCATGTTCTTGGATTGGAAGAATCAACATTGTGAAAATGACTCTACTACCCAAAGCAATCTATAGATTCAATGCAATCCCTATCAAACTACCACTGGCATTTTTCACAGAACTAGAACAAAAAATTTCACAATTTGTATGGAAACACAAAAGACCGTGAATAGCCAAAGCAATCTTGAGAACAAAAAAAGGAGCTGAAGGAATCAGGCTCCCTGACTTCAGACTATACTACAAAGCTACAGTAATCAAGACAGTATGGTACTGGCACAAAAACAGAAAGATAGATCAATGGAACAGGATAGAAGCCCAGAGATAAACCCACGCACATATGGACACCTTATCTTTGATAAAGGTGGCAGAAATGTACAGTGGAGAAAGGACAGCCTCTTCAATAAGTGGTGCTGGGAAAACTGGACAGGTACATGTAAAAGTATGAGATTAGATCACTCCCTAACACCATACACAAAAATAAGCTCAAAATGGATTAAAGACCTAAATGTAAGGCCAGAAACTATCAAACTCTTAGAGGAAAACATAGGCAGAACACTCTATGACATAATTCACAGCAAGATCCTTTCTGACCCACCTCCTAGAGTAATGGAAATAAAAACAAAAATAAACAAATGGGACCTAATGAAACTTCAAAGCTTTTGCACAGCAAAGGAAACCATAAACAAGACCAAAAGACAACCCTCAGAATGGGAGAAACTATTTGCAAATGAAGCAACCGGCAAAGGATTAATCTCCAAAATTTACAAGGAGCTCATGCAGCTCAATAACAAAAAAACAAACAAACCAATCCAAAAATGGGCAGAAGACCTAGATAGACATTTCTCCAAAGAAGATATACAGACTGCCAACAAACACATGAAAGAATGCTCAACATCATTAATCATTAGAGAAATGCAAATCAAAACTACAATGAGATATCATCTCACATCAGTCAGAATGGCCATCATCAAAAAATCTAGAAACAATAAATGCTGGAGAGGGTGTGGAGAAAAGGGAACACTCTTGCACTGCTGGTGGGAATGTGAATTGGTTCAGGCACTATGGAGAACAGTATGGAGGTTCCTTAAAAAACTACAAATAGAACTACCATATGACCCAGCAATCCCACTACTGGGCATATACCCTGAGAAAACCAAAATTCAAAAAGAGTCATGTACCACAATGTTCATTGCAGCTCTATTTACAATAGCCCAGAGATAGAAACAACCTAAGTGCCCATCATCGGATGAATGGATAAAGAAGATGTGGCACATATATACAATGGAATATTACTCAGCCATAAAAAGAAACGAAATTGAGCTATTTGTAATGAGGTGGATGGACCTAGAGTCTGTCATACAGAGTGAAGTAAGTCAGAAAGAAAAAGACAAATACCGTATGCTAACACATATATATAGAATTTAAGAAAAAAAAATGTCATGAAGAACCTAGGGGTAAGGCAGGAATAAAGATGCAGACCTCCTAGAGAACGGACTTGAGGTTATGGGGAGGGGGAAGGGTGAGCTGTGACAGGGCGAGAGAGAGTCGTGGACATATACACACTAACAAACGTAGTAAGGTAGATAGCTAGTGAGAAGCAGCCGCATGGCACAGGGATATTGGCTCAGTGCTTTGTGACAGCCTGGTGGGGTGGGATAGGGAGGGTGGGAGGGAGGGAGACGCAAGAGGGAAGACATATGGGAACATATGTATATGTATAACTGATTCACTTTGTTACAAAGCAGAAACTAACACACCATTGTAAAGCAATTATACCCCAATAAATATGTTAAAAAAATAAAGAAAGAATATTACAAGAGACAAGGAAGGACACTACATAACAATCAAGGGACCGAGCCAAGAAGAAGATATAACAATTACATATATATATGCATCCAACATAGGAGCACCTCAATACATAAGGCAACTGCTAGCAGCTATA
The DNA here is from genome assembly GCF_963455315.2 of Globicephala melas. Lineage (NCBI taxonomy): Eukaryota > Metazoa > Chordata > Mammalia > Artiodactyla > Delphinidae > Globicephala > Globicephala melas. The sequence continues at coordinate 118,814,220 of NC_083314.1, forward strand.
AAAGAGGAAATTGACAGTAACACAATAATAGTGGGGGACTTTAACACCTCACTTACACCAATGTACAGATCATCCAGACAGAATATTAATAAGTAAACACAAGCTTTAAAGGACACAATAGACCCGATAGATTTAATTGATATTTATAGGACATTCCATCCAAAAAAAGCAGATTACACTTTCTTCTCAAGTGTACACAGAACTTTCTTCAGGATAGATCATATCTTAGGTCACAAGTCAAGCCATGGTAAATTTAAGAAAATTGAAATCGTATCAGGCATCTTTTCCAACCACAGCACTATGAGATTAGAAAAAAAACGTAAAAAACACAAACACATGGAGGTTAAACAGTACGTTACTAAATAACCAAGAGATCACTGAAGAAATCAGAGAAAATCAGAAAACACCTAGAGACAAATGACAATGAAAACAAGACAATCCAAAACCTATGGGACTCAGCACAAGCAGTTCTAAGAGGGAAGTTTATAGCAATACAATCCTAACTCAAGAAATAAGAAAAATCTCAAATAAACAATCTAATCTTATACCTAAAGGAACTAGAGAAAGAAAAACAAACTAAACCCAAAGTTAGTAGAAGGAAAGAAATCGTAAAGATCAGATCAGAAATAAATGAAATAGAAACAAAGAAAACAATAGCAAAGATCAATAAAACTAAAAGCTGGTTCTTTGAGAAGATAAACAAAGTTGATAAACCTTTAGCCAGAATCATCAAGAAAAAGAGGGATAGGACTCAAATCAATAAAATTAAAAATGAAACAGGAGAAGTTACAACGGACACCACAGAAATACAAAGCATTATAAAAGACTACTACAAGCAACCCTATGCCAGTAAAATGAACAACCTGGAAGAAATGGACAAATTCTTAGGAAGGTATAACCTTCCAAGGCTGAACCAGGAAGAAACAGAAAATATGAACAGACCAATCACAAGTAATGAAATTGAAACTGTGATTAAAAATCTTCCAACAAGCAAAAGTCCAGGACCAGGTGACTTCACAGGTGAATTCTATCAAACATTTAGAGAAGAGCTAACACCCGAAGAGCTAACACCCATCCTTCTCAAACTCTTCCCAAAAAATTGCAGAGGAAGGAGCACTCCCAAACTCATTCTACGAGGCCACCATAACCTGGATACCAAAACTAGACAGAGATACTACAAAAAAGGAATATTACAGACCAGTATCACTGATTAACATAGATGCAAAAATCCTCAACAAAATACTAGCAAACAGAATCCAACAACACATTAAAAGGATAATACACCAAGATCAAGTGGGATTTATCCCAAGGATGCAAGGATTCTTCAGTATATACAAATCAATCGATGTGATACACCATATTAAAAAATTGAAGAATAAAAACCATGTGAACATCTCAATAGATGCAGAAAAAGCTTTTGAAAAAATTCAACACCCATTTATGATAAAAGTTCTCCAGAAAGTGGGCATAGAGGAAACCTACCTCAACATAATAAAGGCCATATATGACAAACCCACAGCATACATCATTCTCAGTGGTGAAAACTGAAAGCATTTCCTATAAGATCAGGAACAACACAAGTAGGTCCACTCTTGCCACTTTTATTCAACATAGTTTTGAAGTCCTAACCATGGCAATCAGAGAAGAAAAATAAATCAAAATAATGCAAATTGGAAAAGAAGTAAAACTGTTTGCAGATGACATGATACTATACATAGAGAATCCTAAAAATGCCACCAGAAAACTACTAGAGCTAATCAATGAATTTGGTAATGTTGCAGCATACAAAATTAATGCACAGAAATCTCTTTCATTCCTATATGCTAAAAAGAGAAATTAAGGAAATAATCCCATTCACCATTGCAACAAAAAGAATAAAATACCTAGGAATAAACCTACCTAAGGAGGTAAAAGACCTGTACTCAGAAAACTATAAGACACTAATGAAAGAAATCAAAGGTGACACAAACAGATGGAGAAATATACCATGTTCTTGGATTGGAAGAATCAATATTGTGAAAATGACTATACTGCCCAAAGCAATCTACAGAATCAATGCAATCCCTATCAAACTACCAATGGCATTTTTCACAGAAAAAACAAAAAATCTTAAAATTTGTATGGAGACACAAAAGACCCCGAATAGCCAAAGCAATCTTGAGGAGAAAAAAACAGAGCTGGAGGAATCAGACTCCCTGACTTCAGACTATATTACAAAGCTACAGTAATCAAAGCAGTATGGTATTGGCACAGAAACAGAAATATAGATCAACGGAACAAGATAGAAAGCCCAGAGATAAACCCACACACCTATGGTCAACTAATCTTTGACAAAGGAGGAAAGGATATACAATGGAGAAAAGACAGTCTCTTCAATAAGTGGTGCTGGGAAAACTGGACAGCTACATGTAAAAGAATGAAATTAGAACACTCCCTAACACCATACACAAAAATAAACTCAAAATGGATTAAAGACCTAAAAGTAAGGCTGGACACTATAAAACTCTTAGAGGAAAATATGGGAAGAACACTCTTTGACATAAATTATAGCAAGATCTTTCTTTTTTAAAGCACATTAGGTATAAACAAACTTTTGGATATAGAAAATAAGGTAAGATTCCTCCTTAAAAATAATAAATTGTTGTATCAATTGAATATCTTATCTATAAAGTGAAGCATAAAGGGAAATACCTTTTTACTGATAACTTTAAATGTATCTTCATATTTAATATAAATATGAAAAGAGTACCAACATACTTTGCAAGTATCTTATTTTGTATAATAAAATAAATGAACGCTCTGTTAAAATCTGAACTAAGAAAGAAAGAGTCAATTTTTTAGAGAAAAAGGGAATCATTTGAGATGTAAATATCTGACAAATAGATACAGGAGCAAAGGGAATTTAAAAAGGGGTTTGGGAAGAAATGGGCAGTTTCTAGTTGTTAAGGTAATTAAACTTTTTTCAAGATCATTAAAAAATGTTTTTCCTGCACACTACTAATTTTCTTTCAGGTTATAAAGGTCATTGTTAAGCAGAACAGGAGGGAAAAAATTGAGAGCTGGTATTTATCTACCTAGTGCAAAGGGGCACAACCAATATTAACAATCACAGTTAGGTTCTTCCTTTCTGGCATATGTCTTTCTGGCCCAGAATTCTACCACAGTCCAGTGAGATAGAACTATAAAACGGCACCTATTTAAGTATTAATTACAGTGACAATTATCAATGTAAAATAGATCCTTCAGTATTTTGAATATGGCCCACTATCTCCACACTGCTTCCTATAAGAAATGGTATTCTTTTTAGCATCCAATTGTGCATGAAACAATTTGTTCCGATGCACTGCAGAGGGATATATTTTTGCTTCTGTGCTCCATGAAGCTGATTCCTAAGGGATTGCTACATTAAGGATAGAAAGATTGTGTTTGAAGTATTCTTACAAAACAGAAATGTTGAAAGTCTAAGGTGATGGAATAAATAGCTAAAATACCAGTTCTGGCCAAGTACATGATCATACTGACCTCCTTAATTTCATAACTGCTTTAGCTTTTCATGTGTAGAAGTTTTATTTTTATCGGTACTGAGTAACTTAAAATACCTCTGACTTTTGTAAGAACCCTTCAGTAAGAAAAGAGCTCAAAAGCATGACATCATATGTATCTAGGAATGATAATGACTAAATCTGACCCTGTGAGCTTCTGGTAGGGTAATTTAATCCTCCTAGTTACCATATTGTTCAGTTTCTTTATCCAATAAAAGGACTAAGCAGATAAACCACTTGTAGTGTGATTGTTCAAGAGTTCAACTATTTTGAAAATGAAACCAACAAATAATCAAGCTGGAGACATTATATAGAAACATAAATCTGGTCTACAGATGAAAGAAAGATGATATAGAAGAAAGCATAGAAGCTTTGAAGTTAGATAAGCCTGGCTTTGAATCATGTCACACTGAAGCTTATTCAGTTGCCTTGTTTAATAGAAGTTTTATTTAAAGGATATAAACACAGATGTACACAGAGGGATCTGAATATCACCTCCTTGGTGTCAGCAAGAACTGGCACCCAGATGAGCTCTAGTGGGAACATGACACTTGACAAAACCAGGACATAGGCTGGTTCTATGTGAGTTCTATGTGAGTACTCAATGTGAGTGCTCTGCTTATTAATAACATTTATTTGCATTTAGCTTATTTGTCTCTTATATTTCTTTTTGTCTCATGACACATCTGTCTACTGGTAGGTGAAAAATTCACTCATATGTCCATTTCAAATTCTTGAGAGAGAAACTAAATGTTCCCAATTATCTTTTTCTACCTGGTCTGCCATCTCTGGTCAATGAAGGCACCAACCTAAAATCCCAATGGATTGAATCTGGGAATAGAGGGCACCCTCTGGCGGTAGCAAACACGACAATGTGAATCTGCTACCTAAGGACTAACGGTGGGCAAGTATAATGATTAATATCATAATTCAAAATCCCACCTTTGGAAGTACGGTAAAACATCTGGCAAAACTTGACTGAACCAGTGTAGCCCTCAGCAACTGGTAGTAAGTTATAACTTCATGCTTCAAGAGGTGATCATAAATGGGTGTGATTTAATAACTTCCCCAAATGATATTTGTTTCTGCAACTTATGTACCTCAGAATATCCCTCTTACTTTTAGAAGGGGCTTCTAGAACAGATGGTCATTTTAACATAAAGTCAGCTGCTGATTCTATTTCCTACTTGGTGCCCAGATTGATATTCAAGGACATATGAACATCCTCTAGTTTAAAATCCTTCACTGGCTTCCTATTTCCCTCCATATAAAATTCCATCTTCTTAGAATGTACCTTCATATTTGTTCATGTTTAACTTCATGTTTGGCTTCAACAACATCTTTGACTATTCCCTTCTTCTACCACTTCAAACCCTGTGTTTCAGTTATGCCATTTTATTTTTTCCCCCTTGCTAGATGTTGTAATTACTGAGGTCCAAATATCACACCAGACAGCAAGTATTTGATCACTAAAATTCAGTGAAACTCTTTCTGGCAGGAATTGTCCCTGATTTTTATATTGTGTTTATACTAACTATCATGATTAAGAACCAACTCTCTGTGAAATGCAACACAGACCTCTTAATCTAATTTTCACAACACCCTTATGAAGGACAAATTATCATACTAATTTTGCAGCTAAGGAAACAGTCTCTAGTAGGTTTGAAAACTTGTCCAAATTAAGACAGTTACTAAGAGAGCCAGACAGAATTCAATCTCAGGTATATCTGACTTTAAAATTCACTTACTGTCCCACAAGACCCTCTCTAGTCTCCATAATAATGGAGAATCTAAGGGCCACTTGTAGTAGAAGAAACTAATTATAATTGATCTTTGCTAAATTATGAAGAAACACCAAATCTGGGGTTGTCCAGTGTAGGACATCTTTGCCCTTGCCTTCCACTAATCTTTGCTCTCAAGGATGGGATGGGAATACAAGCTCATAGTGCTTGCTGACTCTATGTCCTTGCCCTTCCTTTAGTAACCTGGTGTCCATTTTTTTTTTTTTTTTTTTGGTGCGCGGGCCTCTCCCGTTGTGGAGCACAGGCTCCGGACGCGCAGGCTCAGTGGCCATGGCTCACGGGCCCAGCCACTCCACGGCATGTGGGATCTTCCCGGACCGGGGCACGAACCCGTGTCCCCTGCATCGGCAGGCAGACTCCTAACCACTGCGCCACCAGGGAAGCCCTGGTGTCCATTTTTAAGTGGTGGGGAAAATAGTTGTTTGCTTATAGCTACCATGATGATGATGTGAAAAGAGTGTGATGGGGTAGATGAGCCAGGGAAAGATACAAAAATGGGCAAGATAATAGTTTGTGATTGCCTACTATAGAGGAAAGAATGAGATTCTTTATTTGCACAACTGTATTAAGGTTCTAAGATATTCTGTTTTTAGGTATTACTAATAATTCATTGTGTTTTACTTGTATTGCTGCTTTTGAAAACAAGTAAATGATTTTTTGTTGCTGTTATTTGTCTTTGCTATTAATTGACTGTGTAAATTAAAAAAGTATATTTTATAAAATATAATTATTTTACTTCATAGAGATTAGCAGTAAGAAACATTTCAAGTATTATACACAATAAAGAGAATCAGAGCAAATGTAATGCAGTAGCATGTTATGAAATGTCTTCATTGTTAATTTTCTGAAAGATATAGTACCAGATTATTACAAAATAAATTTATTTCTCAAATATAGGTATAATACAATATATATATATTTGTAATATAGGTTATGATGGGACATTATAAACTAATATTAAAATATAGATATTTAAGTATTTTATTTGTTTAATAAGCCAAAAATTGCAGTACCACTACCAAGGTACTTGATACTTGGGCTGTCCTTAAACCTTTGTAGAAACCTATCAGATTGTTTCACAAATATTTGTTAATTTACCTTTTCCTCCTGAAACTTCAGAGCTCTTATCAATGACAGAGTTTCTTCTTAAGAAACTCTAGTCGGGCTCTTCTGGACTCTCTTCTCAACTAGGTCCTGATTTTGGGTTTCCATGACTATTTCTTCATTGTCCAATTTTAGCAAGAATCCTAATAAGTTTAGCCATCCTCAATATCTGATTGCTCATAATATCTGGTCATGGGTTTCCTCATCCTCTGTCATCCCCCAGGTGATGTTTGATCACCCTGGCCTGCCTTCTGCAAGAATTAAGTTAGGTCAGTTTAGCCAGAATCTCCCCTTACCCTGATGTTTCTTCTTAGTTATTTTCCATCCACTGATCCTCACCCTGCTCCTTGGTTATAAATTCCCACTTTTCCTTGTTGTATTTGTATTTGGAGTTGAGCCCAATCTCTCTTCCTATTGCAAAACCCCATCGAAATTGTCCCTACACTTATTGTGATGGTCCTAAGTAAATTCTGCCTTACTGTTCTTTAACAAATGTCATTGAATAATTGTTTTTCTTTAACATCAGTGTGCAAGAGCTCTATAAGAAAGTCTCCCACCTTGTAGAGCTGTTTTGAATATTCAATGAGTTAGCATAAATAACATTTCCCAGCTTAATACCAGGCACCTAAGAAGCACTAAGTACCTTCTGTTGAAGGTAAAATTTTCAAGATGGTAAAATCATGGCTATCCTCAAACATAAAATGAACACATCAAATACTTTCTTTAGCTCATTAATTAGTGAGGAAACATGAAAGATGGTGAAACTGGTTCAAATGAAAATGTGTTATAGAGATTTTTATTCATGACTAGACAAAATTTATTTACATTTCTATGTACGAGAAATATTTACATTGTTAACAGTTTTCTACAACATAACCTCCATTCCTATACAGTTGTAAAAGAGCCCAGTTAGTATAAAAGATAATCTAAGGTGTACAGCCTTATAGAATCAGATAATCCCCAGAGGGTCAAGTAAACAACATTCACCAAATCACTTGAAAAGACAGGCAGGAATTTCATTTGCCGTTTCCAAGTCAATTTACTTTTTATAACTGTTTACCCATTTTTTCTTGAAAAAATTTAAGACAATTTTTTTTCTGGCACTTTCTTCTCCATAAGGTTTATTTATTTTAGAACTAATCTCAGTACTTAGATATGCTTAGTAGTCTAAAAATGATGGTTTAAATAATTTATTAATTGTCACTGCCACTTATACAGCACTTTATTATATGAAAAAGAGCTTTCTCATGATTCCTGTCATCCGTTCAATTATCTCACAAGGATCATTGAAAAAACAACAGTCACAACATTATTTTCAACTCAATTTAATAAATATTTAATGAGAACCTACCACATATTCTCTGAAATAAAGGGGAGAAATTTAACTACAGTGGCCTGATTGAGGTCTCTTCAATTTTCCTCCCTGATAATACACTGGGCTTTTCTTTTTTATCCTCTCATGATAGTGTATCCATCATTATCATAGAAACCCTTCCAGAGTTATAACTCTGCTTTTCATAGGGAGTTTCTAGTCTGAGTACCAAAGGACAATATAAAAATCATAACTACCTCCTATTAGTTTATAATGAATCCTCACAATAGTCCTCTCAACAAGCTTCTGAAGCATAGATTCCTCCAAGAAATAGCACAAAGCAAAAGAAGACCGAGGGCAGTCATGAGATCATTTGCATTTAGAGGGACCCCATCTGCTGTTTCACTGTTTAGTGTCAGAGCCACTTTTCAATCCCATACTCTTTATCAGCTGAACTTCTCTTCTCCTAATGAGTCAACACACTCTGTATCCCTCAGGGATTTCACCCTTCAACCTGGCTTCAAAGTAGCAGAAATGTCATCTCTCTTGCTCTTCTCTTCTTTGCTCCTCCCAGTGATAAGAGTTTTAGAAAGAAAAGGAAACAAATGCTACCAAATGCCCAGGACAGATTGAGATGTTATGAATAAATGAGGTCCCAAATTGGGTACATTTCATAAAAGGAAGTATAGCTCATAGAAGGTAAATAATTTATATATAATTACTAAACTAAAAAGTGGCAGGGGCACGATTCAAATTCAGGATCCAAGGTTTCCACAGAAGGTATAGTGCTAACAGCTTAGATTTTGGAGTTAAAAAAAAAAAAAACAAAACTCTTTTTGCATCAAGGTCAGCCACTCTCTGTGACTTTAAGGAGGTTACTTAACTTTCCGTAATCACATGGATTTCTTCTAGAAATAGTATGTACCTAATGAGGTCGTTTTCAGGATTAAATTAGATACTGCCTGAAAGGCAACTATTCAATAGTATTTTAACTTTCAATATTATTATCTTTAGTTAATGTTATCTGCCAAAACTTTTACTGCTAATCAATACCAAAAATCAAAGAGATAATAACAAACATGAAGAAGTTACAAAGGTCAAGCATTTTATGAAGTTCTTAAAGTCTTTAGCCTTGTAACTAGAAACATGTAAGTGCCTGCTTTCAACTTTTTTTAAGCAGGAGATAGAATTCACTATTCATTTCCATTTACAGCTCTCCACCCCAATTTTCTTCTAATTTCCTAACTTTCGTCCTTCCATTAAGTGGCACTTAAACTCCATATTTTAAGAAATCTCCCTTCCTGGTCCCAGACCACTCACATGATCACTTAACTCAACCATGTAATTTTCATTTTTAAGGATGTGACCTCCATCTCAGTAGCCCATGGCTCCAAAGTGTTGATGAAATATTAATCATTCAATCCAAGAAAGAATTGGAGAATTTTATTTGAGCCAAATTTAAGGATTATAACCCAGAAAGAATATCTCAGAAAGCTCTGAGAACTGTTCTGCTTGTTAGAAGTCAAGACACAGTTTATGTAAGTTTTTTTGACAGAGGGCTGTACATCAAATGACAAATACTGACAATTTACATAATCCAGATCTAAGCGCCATCGTGGTGGGTCATGTGACCCATTACAAGATCAAGAAGTGTTGTTATTTTTTAAGGAGTTGTCTTGTTGATGTTGGGAGAATGTTACTCTTTATGGTTGACCAGCTATTCCTGCCTTTGAGGGAGGTTTGGTCGATGCATAATGCAGGTACAAAATGCACAGTCGGGGGAGAGACGAGGTCAAAGCACAGATAATTTTTACGTTTAAATTTATCTTTTCTTGCCATAAAATATGCATTTTATTTCAAGAAAGAAGGAAGGAAGGAAGGAAGGAACGAACGAACGAACGAAGGAAAGAAGGAAGAATAATTTCTTGTGTATACAGTTCTCATTTTAGAGTTTAAAAAATGTATATTTTTGGGCTTCCCTGGTGGCACAGTGGTTGAGAGTCCGCCTGCGGATGAAGGGGACATGGGTTTGTGCCCCAGTTCTGGGAAGATCCCACATGCCACGGAGCAGCTAGGCCCGTGGGCCATGGCCGCTGAGCCTGCACGTCCGGAGCCTGTGCTCTGCAATGGGAGAGGCCACAGCAGTGACAGGCCCACGTACTGCAAAAAAAAGTATATTTTTAACACTTCTCTTTATATACTCAGAGAGATCTTGCTTTTCTGTGCAAATGCTTAACCATGCTGAAAGAGGAAGAGCTCATCTATGTTTGAATGGGCTCAATCTTTATGGTACCCCACATCAAAGTTGGACTTTTATAGGACCATTTTCAATTTTCGGCATCTCATTCCATAGAATTCAGTCAATCCAGAGCTTTCAGATTGATTCGATCAGTAACTGGCCCATTCATTTGTTCCAGTTTATCAAGGATTCAAACTATGGCAGATATTCCTTTTCCACTGCTGATTAAATCCTTTTATCACAGCAGTAATTTTTGACTGAGATTTATTGACTCCCCTCTCTTCCCTTAAAATAGGCAATTAGTAATCCCTTATTCAGACCTTCAATTCTACTTGTCACAAACTTACGTAAAAAGAGAAAAATTGACCCAAGTCTGGATGAGGACTAAAACTTTGTTCAAATTGTAATTTGCAAATCTTTTTTTGGAAAAAAATGATTATCCTTGATAAAAGGCTTAATTAATGTTCAAATAAATTTTAATGAGAATAAGACCACTTCTGAGAGCTCAGTTATCCACTCTTTCAGTGGACTGTTAATCTTGGGAAGGGCCTAATGGCTAGTCTTGAAGCACTGTGTAATATTTCTTAACTAGATTCTTTTTTCTTCTGTATAGAATAACAGTGGTTATCTAATCATCCCCTTTTCCTATAGTATTTCCCCCCAAAAGTAAATCTTATTTTTAAACTGACCTGTTGAAAGTCTTTTCCCCTGCAGCCAGATTGTAATAAAATTTTGACATATGCACAGAAGTAAATTGCCTAAAAAATATTTCACCATGTCATTATTTTAAATTACTTTTTGTTTTTCTTGTTTTTTTAATTTAATATTATTTTTTAAATTTTTAACATCTTTATTGGAGTATAATTGCTTTACAATGGTGTGTTAGTTTCTGCTTTATAACAAAGTGAATCAGTTATACATATACATATGTCCCCATATCTATTCCCTCTTGTGTCTCCCTCCCTCTCACCCTCCCTATCCCACCCCTCTAGGTGGTCACAAAGCACTGAGCTGATCTCCCTGTGCTATGTGGCTGCTTCCCACTAGCTATCTATTTTACGTTTGGTAGTGTAAAAGACAACCCTCAGAATGGGAGGAAATATTTGCAAATGAAGAAACTGACAAATGATTAATCTCCAAAATTTACAAGCAACTCATGCAGCTCAATATCAAAAGAACAAACAACCCAATCCATAAATGAGCAGAAGAACTAAATAGACATTTCTCCAAAGAAGAGACACAGATTGCCAACAAACACATGAAAGAATGCTCAGCATCATTAATCATTAGAGAAATTCAAATCAATACTACAATGAGATATCAACTCACACTGGTCAGAATGGCCATCATCAAAAAATCTACAAACAATAAATTCTGGAGAGGGTGTGGAGAAAAGGGAACCCTCTTGCACTGTTGGTGGGAATGTAAATTCATACTTTTTGTTTTGTATTCATCTTTTGTCCGACCTGACTAGCTTTTAAATACTTTGATGGCAGAGGATACAAAATCGGTTTTTATAAGTCCTGGTACCTAGCACAATATCTAGCACATAGTAGATGCTTAATAGTTTTTTTTGACTAAATGAAGATGGAACAAAAAGAGGGAGAAACAGGTAGAGAGGTAGGACATAAAATAGTATTAGGGAGGCTGAGGAAGTAAATGAAGTTGGTATCCCAGTGTGTTTCTGAGTCTCTAGGATGAGTCTCATTCTAACAAAAGAGACCAAGAGTATAATGGAATATTAAGATGCAAGTCACCCAAGTTCTCTGCCTAAGAAGGTATGCAGAAAACATTTTGTTGGGTTACTGGTTAAGATCTGGGATTGTGCTTTGTGATTTGGGCTAAGCTGGGTAACTGTTTGAAGTCTTTTTCCTCACGTGTTGAGTGATAATAGTAACGGGGTTTCTGCCCCACAGGGTTATTATAACAATAAGAGTAAAGTCTAAAATGTCTAATATTGTCCTTGGCACATGGTATATCTAAATCTAAGTCTAAATTTATGTTTAAATATTGATATAGACTTAGGTATAGATATATAGATTGATTGATAAGTATAGATACCATTCATTACTAATAGTGCTATAATTATTACTTTAGAAATGAGGAAACTGAGTCAACATTAGGTTACCTCCCTGAGTCACAAACCTCTTTGACACCAAACTATGGAACACAAGTTTCTATAGTTTTTTTTGTTTTTTTGTTTTTTAGTCTTAATACATCAACAAAACCCCAAAGACCCACTATTTGAATGGAAAAAAAAATCAATAACTATAAATAAATTAATCAATCTCCATTCTTTATTACATGTCTATTAAAACCTCAGAAATCCCTTTCTGTACTTTTCAACTCTTACATCCTAAAACTGCTCTGGCACATTGCCAAATTTTATTTCCTGTGTCTCAGCCTCTCCAGGTCTTGCCTCTTTCTTCTTTTTCTCTACATCCTCCTTTTATTACGTCAATCTATTTATCAGGTTCATTTACCTAGTTTCTAGCTCATAAAGCCCCATGCTAATATTTCTTGTTCTACTGCATAATGTTCCCTGTAATGAATTTGACACCTCCTACAGAGATCAAGTACTTCTCCAGACACATTCATTTGCCTTGTCTTGTGTAAAAGTGTTTTGCATTTGCTTATTATTCAAAGTAGTCTTCTGAGTTTAGGACAATCTGAGATAACATTCACTGTTCATGTTTGTTAAATTGCTATTTTTCAATAAGTTAAAGTATTTACAACCAAGAAACATAACTGTGGTCTTTGGTGGGCTCTCATATTCCTGGTGAGCCTCTTATTTATGTTCAGCCATTTACACCCATGGAATCAAATGCCCTCTCCCTCAACCTCTATAAGTGTGCATTCACTGAGATTCTCTCAAACCTTATTTAATTTCTTTGTGTGTAAAATTGGGTCATATGTCTGAAACTCATACTGTATGACCTTAAATATGTTGCAGCATATTAAAAATTAATTTTTAAGTTAAGAAAAAAAAACTACAGCAACAGCAAAAACTAAGATTTCTTCTCCCAAGGTAGAGTCTAATTCAGTTGCAACAGCGAGATTGGATAAATGTTTTCTATAAACATGAACTCCCACAAAGTACAGAAAACTTCTTTAAGTGTGGGTGAGTTCTGTTCATTGACTAAAAAATCCTATGCATTACAAGGAGCAGTGAGCTACAATCCTGAGTCATAAATAAGGAAATTTCCCAAGCTGCTTTGTGATAAACTCATTTCTGGTGTCATACACACTACTTGACACCAAATAAAACTTCTTTCATATCACAGTTAAACTGTAAATAATCTCTTGCTTGGTCTTCTGTATAAAGAGCTAAGAAGTCTAGCTGAGCCCATGAGATGTCTTATAATCTCTGCGTTCGGTTATTGTCACAAGATACTGTGCTCTAGGGATTCATGCTGTCAGCAAGAAATTTCATTTAATTACATTATTGGATTTGATCGGGGGACTATATTTTGTCTGCCCCCAAACTGACACCTATTGAAAAGGTATAATTTACATATATAGAAGAACTAGCAAACTGAACATTACTATGGCTGTCAGTGTAAGTCTGGAACCCTGAAAGTTATGTCTACACAATAGGTCAAAATATGTAGAGTTTTAGGCAGTGAATTCTCAATTTCCAGAAGTGTTGACTGGTACACTGTGATTTGTTAATGTCCCCTTTACTCTCTTACTTTAAGAAATTCCCATATTATACAAATATTTCTTTTTTTTAAATTTTCAATCTATACTTTCTGATATACTTACTAAGAAGAAAATATCCAAAATGCTTATTAAGCCTGTACTGTGAAAACATATTTCCAGTCATTTCTTATCAATTTCACTCCTACTACCATAGCCAATGGCTTATAATTCTAATTCCTAGGAAGTATTGCTGGATTTTGGTGGTCCCTATGTAGATATATAACAATAGGCATACAGTTAGTAGCAATATTCTTTAAGAATCTAGGAATTTGAATTCAGAAAATTTGAATTTTGTCCTGGTTATAGCATTTATGAGCTAAGGATCTTGGAAAAATCAAGTTGCTAGAGTCTGAATTTCCTCAGCTATTGTTGGACAGAACAAATGATATACTGTATGAGAAAGTATTTTAGAAATTATACTGTGATACAGTGTTTGTAACTGTTGTTATGTTCAATATATAAGAAAAATAGGAATTATCCATTTGACTTTGATATCTTGAGTGTTTTTCTGTCAAATTAAGCATTCTCATCATGTATTTTTTTTGTTTGTTTGTTTGTTTGTTTGTTTTGCAGTACGCGGGCCTCTCACTGTTGTGGCCTCTCCCATTGCGGAGCACAGGCTCCGGACGCGCAGGCTCAGCGGCCATGGCTCACGGGCCCAGCCGCTCCGCGGCATGTGGGATCCTCCCAGACTGGGGCACGAACCCGTGTCCCCTGCATCGGCAGGCAGACTCTCAACCACTGCACCACCAGAGAAGCCCATCATGTATGTTTTTAATGACATTTAAATGATAACACAAGAACAAATGTGTGTACCACTGAAGATTTTGCTATTCAAAGTGTCAGCTAGTTCATAGTCACACTAACAGCCCAATCATAGTGCCAAGGAAGGGTTCTGTTCGTCATTAAGTATTTGACTTCATTCCAATCTGACCCAATTCACTTGACACTATCTGAACTCCAGGTGGCTAGTTAGTTGTGCAATTACAGTTTCACAGTTTTAGTTTAATACTTTGGACTCAATTTAGCTGTACAAAGAGAATGCAAGATCACCACATAGATTAGTTCTTTAAAGACTTTTGATCCTTTTGTATTTTAATAAATTTTCCAAATGCTATTATTGCTTCTCTTAAAGACTTGATTCCTGAAAGCATTTGCTCTTTACAAGCTTAATATTGCTGAAGAAAGCTGCAGAAAAATGTTCAATAATGGGAACACTAAGCTTTCATTCTCATAATCAACATAAGCTTTGAATCTTTATCAAACGTTTATCAACTGTTCTTTACTTTCTATCCTTTAAGCTCATGCTGACTTCACCAGAGAACTCCTCATTGTAAAGTTTATATTCCTTTGTTTTGCTTTGACAAACACTTTATTAAGTGTTTTGACTTTTGGAGGGACTATTATTTTACACTTTTTTTTTATATATGGAATTTTTCAGAGGTTCAGTGTTAGTTTTCTATTCAGCAACGTCAACATAAAACTAGTAAAGTTTATCACATAGGATAAAGTTCACAATTCATATTTCAGTTAAGTTACAATTTGCCTATAGTTAAATTCATCTCAAAAAGAATTTAGCATTGGTTGTTTTCCAGATGACTTTTAAACATTTATCTTTAATAATCTCCACGCTTATTTATGAAAATGATAATCGTCATATGATTTATTTTTTATACTTTAAAAACTAAGTTATTGGTAGCAAAAATGGTAAAGTTTCTTTGAGTCGATATGCGTCGTGTTTATACATTTATTCATCCCCTTAATTGTTCAACAATGGCTCATTTGGGATCTACTCTACACTACGAATAACGCTGACACTGTGCACAAAACCAAGGTATGTCTCCTGCCTTGAGAGGACTTGTGGTCTAGTAAGAGAAAGTGTTAAATATACAAAGGTAAGTGCCTTAGTGCATATGCCCTGTAAGAACTGACCAGTCCATGAGTTTCTCTGACTCAGAGATTAGGGGAAGATTTCATAGGACTTGATATTTGAGCTGAATTATGAAGAAAGCACAGGACCGCCAGATGAAAAATGTTTAAGAAAAGGTAAATAAGGGAATAAATAGAATGTGGAAAAGTTATTACAGGCAGGAATATGCCACTGCCCTTTGAATATTACTGGCCCTGTCTTTTCTCTAGTAGGAATGAGTTAGAGCATTCCTCCATGTTTTGTTGTTTGTAACTCTCTGGAAAGCATATTTGTAGATCTGGTGTCTCACAGGAGCTTGTGTCCAGGGTGAAATCCTAACCATGGCTTACATTCAAACTCTTCCAGCTTCACAGATGCATAGTTTGAAATAATATTTCAGCTGCTTAAGATAGTTGAAAAATTCAGAAGAAGAGTTCTCATTAATATACTTTTAAAATTTAAATTATATTTATTACTTGTAAAGTTATGGTATAGATTCACCTTATATGCTTTCCCAGTTGCTGTATACAAATTTATGTAATGTATTTTTGTCAGTAAGAGTAATTTGCTTTTTATTTTGTTGTTGTTATTTAAGTGTGCAATATAATTTCAAAGAGCAGTGTTACATACTATTTCTTTTTTGTGTTTGTGGGATACCAAAATTCAATCTCAAGTCCATATTATGAACTGTTATTTCCTAATAATTAATTTGTATGGTAATTACCAAGTGTTATGGACTAGATGTTTGCATCTACCCCAATTCATATGTTGAAGTTCTACCCACCCCCTCATATGATGGTATTAGCAGGAGGTGGGGCCTTTGGGAAGTAGTTTTAGATGAGGTCATGGGTATGGGTTCCTCAGGGTGGGAGTTGTGCCCTTATAAGAAAAGAACACAGAGCTTGCTCTCTGTTTCTCTCCATCAAGTGAGGCTACAACAAGAAGGGAAGCACCATCTACAATATAGGAAGAGACCTCTCACCAGGAATGAAGTCAACCAACCAAAACCTTAATCTTGGGTAGCCCAGCCTCCAGAACTGTGAGAAATGAATGTCTGTTGTTTAAGCCACGCAGCTCATGGTATGTTGTTACAGCAGCCTGAGCAGACTAAGAAGCAGACTAAGACAGTGAGTTTTAGCTTTGCATTTCTGCATACTCAAAACTTATTCTTAGGCCAACTAGTAAGTAGTAAAATGCTGAGTGTACCTTGAACTTAGATAAGCTTGCTACAGGTTTTCTACCAGTCACTAGTGGCTCTTCTTTTCAGTGTGAGCTGCACTTCTAGTTTTTCAGAAGTGTCAGGAAATCTTGTATGAGCAAATAAAATAAAATTTTAATGAAGTAGCATATTGGTCATGAGTTGTTTTTTTATTTTTTCCATTTTTGTGCAGATAATAAGGGCATTTCCATCTTTGATCTCTGTCGTTGCTTGGCTCAGGGTGACAACTGCTTAGCAATATCTGTCAGGGTTGTATTTCAAGGGTATTCTGGCATAGCACCTGAGCAGACTATGCTGGGATATGCAAGGCCCCATGGGCACATGCCTTAAATACTTGTGCTAAAAGTGCACATGTTGCTTGTTTGCACATCCTGTTATGATGTCAGGATCAAATCATTTTTTTTTTCCTCCCCAACTTTTCTACTTTTTAATGTTCTGTTTCTAATCATATGACTAAAAATAGATCTATAATGATGAAGATGTTTATAATAAAAGTAAGGTTTCCTTGAAGAGGGTTATTTCTCCTCCTCTTAATAAAGTCAATACCTCAACTGAACTTACAGCCCTTTCTCTCCCCAAAAGAAATGCCTAGAATAGCAATCTTTAGGCATTCTGTATACAGGGGAATGTTCTACAGTCCAATATTAGTTTCTTTTGGAATGTGCCCTGATATGCAGCACCACATACTTGGAGACAACTCAGAAAATGCTGAGGGGAGCAGGAAGCTGACATCCTTTCTTTTTCTTGACCTTCAACTTCTCACCATGGGATGCTCTAAAATTAATACGACTCAATGTGACTACAGAGCTATGAAATTAATACATAAATTTACCTTAAGAAGAAAACGATCATTCGCTTTTCCTTTCTACATGTTAGATGCTTCTATGGCTTTATTCCTATACCAGAACCCTTTTAAAATAAGTCTTACTATCCATTTTATATTTGTGGAGAAATCTATGCTAATTCCAGTATAGTTCCTTGCCTATGTTCTTATTATGGCAGAACAAGGATTCCAACATTCTGTGTTTTCTCCAAAAAACATCTCTCTCAATTGGGCAATCATATAACTAGACTACTATAATAATGAACTAGAAAATGATTTTACATTAAAAATCAATGAAGAAACTGTGCAGTGAAGATTTTCAAAAGCAAAAGACTATGTGAAGAAAAAATTTAATAAAACTGCTTATTCAAGGATATATTTTCTACTAAATTTTAATATTTTTTTTCTGGTGCCATGATTCTTAGAAGAGCAAGACAGTTATTTCAATTTAGCCCAAATCTAATGAGTACCCATGATGTGCCTCTAACATTATGATAGATGATAAGTCCTATTGAATCAAAAGTGGAACTATGGAAAGCTACTGCAGCCTTCCCTCAAGACCCAAAGCCCTGCGAAGATGAAATAGCAAATCAGGTGTGTGAGGCTGAAAAACGAAGTCACAGGTACTATTGAATATTATAAATAAGGGCCATGAAACTGTTACTTTTCTGAGACTTCTTTATAAAACAATCTCAGACGTGATCCCTGCATCTGTGACTACAACACGGGCAACCCAAATAGAATTCTACTCACCAAAACTTCTTAGCCTCTTGTGTTATTTGCTGAAGGAATAAGTGCCAGAATCATGTAATTTTATTAATAAATTAGGATTTCCAGGAATTGTCCTAAAGCTTCCTTCTCGACAAAACATAAATTGTTTGATGTGGCAGCTCCCTCCATCCTATGTGGTCTGTGTGTCATATTCTCTAAAGCATTGCCTTTGTCACCCAGGCTAGTGTATATCTTCACTCACTTATTCCCTACCAAATGAGGGTTGAATGAGTAGACTCTATAGCTTGGAATAATCATTGATTTCCTTTGCTTTACAACTGACATCCAAATGATCAGAAATTCTTTTGATGCTACTTTTAAAATCTATACAGAAGCTGATTGCTACTTTTGCCTATATGCCTTGGCATAAGTCATGGTCTCTTGACTGGAAATTTTCCAATAACTTTCTAGCCAACTTCTATCCTTTTACCTCCATCTACCTTATAGTCTATTCTCAACAAAATAGATTGTCAGCAATCCTCAAATCACTTCTGATCTACCTTTGTTGATTTCTTGCTTCACCAAGAGTCAAATCTGAACGTTTTTCCATGGCCTACAAGCCCTGTATTATCCTGTCATTTTATCCTGCTATTTTTCTGACCCATCTTTCATCACTCTTTTCCTCTATGATTTTGCTCTAGCCATGGTAAACTCCTTACTGTTTCTCAAACACACATAACATCCCCATCTCAAAATCTTTACATATGGTCTTCCCTCTACTGGAACACCCTTCTCTCAGGTATTCAGGTAGCTCATTCCATCAATTTATTTATATGTTTAACACATCAGTCACCTTATCTGACTGAGAGCCTTCCTTGACTGTCCTATATAAAACGCCAACTCTTATTCTTCCTTTAATTCCCTAGCACCACTTGTTTTTCTTCATAACACTTAACTTGACCTGACATATTACATAATTATTATTTATTTATTATCTATCTTCCCCCATTATAATAGAAGCTTACTGAAGACAGAGATATCTATTTTGTTTACTGCTTGGATTTTTTTAGCATTGATAACACCTAGAATCCTGTGGGGCATATATTAATGACATATTTAGTATTGAATGGTGGTTAAGAGAGGTGCTGTACAGTTTTTCAAAATATGAGTACTGATGCACATTTTTACTTTAAATAAAGACATTTATCTAAAAGTGCTACCCCTTTCCTTATAAATTACTGTTTCCAAATAAAAGTCTAAAATCTGATGCAAAAATTATCTTTCACACCAAGAGTTTTCTTGCAAATGGGTTCTTGATCACACCCTAAAACAAGTCAACTTTGCTTGTGTGTTGAAAAGTATTCAGTATTATAGGTGTGATTAAGACAAATAATAATAGTTTATTTAAAATAATTCCCTAAATAAATTTTCTTTGCAAAATATCTAACTTTTCTGCAACCATTAAAGAAGGACTTTTGTGTGTGTGTTCTGGTTAGCCCTCTGTGTATCTATTTTGTAGATGTTTACTTGACCATTTCACATGGATAAATACTAACATATAAAGTAAAAGGACCCTCTACTCTCTATGAATCACTATGTCCAAGTTATTATCCTCCCAATTCAGTGTTGATGAAATCCAAACTTGGGTTAATATTTTTTTAATAACTATCTAGAAATTTGGAAACAACTGAAATATAGCCCTCCCTCAAGTTTTCCAAATATTAATGAAAACATTCTTTTGCTCATAAAACTATAGGTGTATTTTGAACAGATTTTATATCAGTCTTTTATTTTGAATGCTCATAGCTTTGACTTTGACACAGGTTACAAGAAATACACTTTATAAGTCTCTTGCTCCCAAGTCTCTAAATTGCACATCCTGAAAAACTGGCTATTTCCACAAAGAACATAGAGATTGAATGCAAAGCTATAATTCACTTTCAGGTTTTCTGCTGATGACATAAACCGCCAGAGCTTGTTGGTTTATGAACAGCAGCAGGACAGAGAGATTGAATTATGGCATGTGTCAGTGATGAGAGGTAAAGAATTGGCATACACAACCCAAAGATAATAGTTTCATTCCAGTTAAATTTGAGACATGGAAGAAAGAAGATTTTTAAACATTTAAGAAAGAGTTCATCTCTGTAAAAGTTCATATTTTATAAAAGATAACTAGCAAGAACAGTTTAAGAAAATATCAAATCCATGCTCAAGAGAACATAAAATATAGAGATAATATAAGAATGTCCATAGGCAGATCTGGCATTTTACATAACTGAGGTGTTTCTGAATCTGCTGAGAAAATTATCACTTCTTCCTTCTGGAAGTAGCACCTTACAAAGCATTATATTAGCTCATTCATGACCCTGGCTTCTGAAAGTGCTGTACTTTTTAACAGTGTAAGAAGATATTTCCTTTTTATTTCCTAACATCTTTTGAGAGGAAGAAGAGAAGAGAGGCACAGGCAGAATAAGCAGAAACCATAGTATAGTATTTTATAAGGGTAGTCATTAAAGTAAATTCTGATAGTGTTATTTTTCAAGATTCCTCAGTGGTTCAGGTGCCAAGTTTTTAACAGTCAGCTCTGCTACTAAGCTTCTAAAAGCATAGGTAAAGAGAGTGTCTCAATTTGGTTTTCCTAGGGCCAGTGCCTGAAGTAAGGGTTCTAGGGTTAGTATTTTCTTTGGGAGGGATGGGGAACATGGACAGGGCAGAAAAACAGTATTACAGAAAAGAGAAGGCTACTACTAAAGGGGTGAGTTATTAAACCATTTACCTCAGTAGCTACTGGAGCTTAGTCCCACAGGGAAACTCTGAGCAACATTGCAAACAATGCTCCCACATTACTTATCCCATGGGATGGGTGATGTTGATAAGTTAATTACATCCTACAGTCATTGGTTGAATAGTGCCCAGGGTGGAGGTAGGCTGCATCAATGTGGAAAAAAGTACCATTCTTAGAAACAAATACTGGCAGTTAGAGGTCAAGGTCAGAACGCTACTGACCAGGCTCTACCTGTGTCTGTTGTAGAGGGAATTGTTGGTGACATTGCCACCAAGACTGGGGGGTGGGAGGGGGGCAGGGTAACTTGACTTCCATTCTTAGTTCTTTCACTCATCAGAAATGCAACTGTGAGCAAGTCCCAATTTCTCTTTATTTCTGCAAAAGAAATGGTTGCAGCAGATAATTTTTAAAGACTCTCCCCTTGCAATATTTCAGACTTGGAATTTCCCATGATATTAGATGATTAAATACTTTAGGACCTAGACCATATCTTGAGGCTCCAAAGCCCAGCTTAGCGACTACCATATGACTCCCCACAACCCACATGCCCTTCTCACTTCTTCCTCCTCATATGGGTAATGGCGCCAGCATCCACCCATGTTTGAAATTATTTTTGCCTATGAATATATCATCATAATAGCCTTATGAATTTTTACTATTCCCATTTTACAGATGAAAGAACTGAGGTAGTGAGAAGGTTAAGTGCTTTGGCAAAGACTGAACAACAAATAAGCAGCAGATTCAAAACAGGAAACTCTAGGTTGTATGGGGGGGTGACAAGCTCTACTCAAAGATTATAGAAATACGAAATTGTCATGGAACCAATAGTTAATAAATCAATGAAAATATATAGACAGTCAACATGAAGGAAAAGAAGGACTTCCAGTCTAATTTCATTTGTTAATAAAATCAATAGCTCCAGAGGTGATTGAATGTATTCATGACTTTAAAGAAATGTTTATTTTTTATCCAAAGAGAAGTTGGCAAGTAACAGAAGCACAGAAAAGAGGTTAAGAGAAAGCAAAATATATTGACAAGCTTTTTTCAAGTGTCCAATATGTAAGAAGGAACTCTAATTCAGAAACAAGAATATTACATTTATCAAGCAAATATAATATTTTAAGGGAGTTTCACATTTCCAATTTTAGCAAAATTAGATTATTCAATTCTTGGCACTCTGATTCTGTGTTCACCAATCAATCTTCTAAATTATTGTTATTGTTTTCTTTAACTAATATTAATATAGACATCAATAATCTCATCTATGCATTATCTCAAGTCCTTTTAGCCACCCTATGTAGTAGGTACTTACTAAGTCCATTTTGCAGATTAGAAACAGAAGCTCAAAAATGGTCCTTTGTTAATTTTATTACAGTCCTTTATTCCTCATACACTTTCACGTAGAGAAATGTGCCTCCTAGTGAGATTGAGAAGCCAGATAGTTCTTGATACAAATTAATACATTTACAATCTATTTTATAACAATTTTTCGGTGTTTTGTGATCAGTTGCCTGCACACCAAATAGAGTCAAGACCTGGACTTGGACAAATTGGGGAATAAAACTAGAATACCGTGATGACATCAGTTACAGTCAGCCATCTTTCACTGAATGACATCCCTAACCCTGCACATCTTTTAAAATTGTCACACAACATAAGCCTTCCAAAGCCAGAATTTTCTGAAATAGACAATAATGCAGCCCAGGAAAAAAAGAAGGTGAAGTTGAAGAATGCAAAGCACAAGGGTTAAAGTAAGTTAGGGAGAAAGGGAATTTTTGGCTTCTGTATTAAATAATAAACACTGTGATGCAAAAGAAGAGCTGGAATGTGTAGGGTTACCCGACAAAATACAGGACATCCAGTTAAATTTTAATTTCAGATAAAGAATGGATAACTTTTTAGTATAAGCATATCCCAAATATTGCTCGTAACAACCCTATGAGTGTCCACTATTACCATTTGTAACAATGAATATTTTAAAAAACATTCATTGTTTATTTGCAAATAAAATTTAACTGTTAAATCTGGAATGGAAAATGGGTTAAAAGCACACCTGTATGGAAATGTGTAGATAAACAACTCAGTTGATGGATACGAAGTTGGGTTTCTGGTGAAAATCCAAGAATCATCATAATTTATTTATTTATTTATTTGAATTTTTGAATCTTATATTATTTATTTTTTTATACAGCAGGTTCTTATTAGTTATCTATTTTATATGTATTAGTGTTTTATATCAATCCCAATCTCCCAATTCATCCCACCACCACCACCTCCCCCTCCACTTTTCCCCCTTCATGTCCTTATGTTTGTTCTCTATATCTGTGTCTCTATTTCTGCCCTGCAAACTAGTTCATCTGTACCATTTTTCTAGTTCTACATATATGCATTAATATACGGTATTTGTTTTTCTCTCTGTGACTTACTTCACTCTGTATGACAGTCTCTAGATCTATCCACATCTCTACAAATGACCCCGTTTCATTCCTTTTTATGACTGAGTAGTATTCCATTGTATATATGTACCACATCTTCTTTATCCATTCCTCTGTCAATGGGCATTTAGGTTGCTTCCACGACCTGGCTATTGTAAATAGTGCTGCAATGAACATTGGGGCTCATGTGTATTTTTGAATTATGGTTTTCTCTGGGTCTATGCCCAGTAGTGGGATTTCTTGGTAATATGGTAATTCTAATTTTAGTTTTTTAAGGAACCTCCAGAGTGTTCTCCATAGTGGCTGTATCAATTTACACTCCCACTAACAGTGCAAGATGGTTCCCTTTTCTCCACACCCTCTCCAACATTTGTTGTTTGTAGATTTTCTGATGATTCCCATTCTGACTGGTGTGAGGTGATACCTCATTGTAGTTTTGATTCACATTTCCTAATAAGTAGTGATGTTGAGTAGCTTTTCCTGTGTCTCTTGGCCATCTGTATGTCTTCTTTGGAGAAATGTCTATTTAGGTCTTCTGCCCATTTTTGGATTGGGTTGTTTGCTTTTTCATATTGAGCTGCATGAACTGTTTATATATTTTGGAGATTAATCCTTTGTCCATTTGCAAATATTTTCTCCCATTCTGAGGGGTGTCTTTTCATCTTGTTTATGGTTTCCTTTGCTGTGCAAAAGCTTTTAAGTTTCATTAGGTCCCATTTGTTTATTTTTGTTTTTATTTCCATTACTCTAGGAGCTGGATCAAAAAAGATCTTGCTGTGATTTATGTCAAAGAGTGTTCTTCCTATGTTGTCCTCTAAGAATTTTATAGTGTCCGGTCTTACATTTAGATCTCTAATCCATTTTGAGTTTATTTTTGTGTATGGTGTTAGGGAGTGTTCTAATTTCATTCTTTTACGTGTAGCTGTCCAGTTTTCCCAGCACCACTTATTGAAGGGACTGTCTTTTCTCCACTGTATATCCTTGTCTCCTTTGTCATAGATTACATGACCATATGTGTGTGGGTTTATCTCTGGGCTTTCTATCCTCTTCCATTGATCTCTATTTCTGTTTTTGTGCCAGTATCATATTGTCTTGATTACTGTAGCTTTGTAGTATAGTCTGAAGAAGAATCATTGTAATTTAAATTTGTGAGGCTGTGTAAAGGCAATACCATATAGTTCAGTATTTCTGAGCAGCTTTAAGCTTTGGAGACAGGCCTAGATTTGAGTTCTGGCTCATCCAACACAATCTTACTTGTGTGACCTCGGGCAAGTCACCTACCTTTTTGAGTTTCAATCCCTTTATATCAAGAAATGGAGATAATAATCTCTTGGGGTTTTATGGGAATTAAATGAAATAACACAAAATAACTTTTAAAATACTATTGAGTAAAACATCTGCAGGAATCTACTTGACACTCTTACTAATGGGCTACTTAATTTTTTTAACACGTCTGAGAATAAATAAGTTAAAAACATGCCAATAAAGCACATTGTCAAAAACTGCAGGTAGAATACACACTCAACATTAAATCCTTGGTACAGATAAAAAAGAAACTATCTAAGAGACTGAGAGTTGGAAGGTAGAGACTTTTATGTGTCATTTTATACCTTAATATAGCGGGAATTTTTTTTTATTTTTATCTTTTACTCTGTACTTGTACTGTTTATTGAAAATGTTGAACAAGAAGCCATCTAGGTGTCTCTGTTGAACTTCAATGCCAGGCTTTCTTATAATCAGTACTGTGATTAGTTTTATTTTAGAGAAATTTTAGGGGCAGAACAGAGCACATGAGAGATTCAAGGGCAAGCATAGGTTACAGCTTCTCTGATACTTCAGTGCATGAAATAGAAACAGTGAAAACAAAATAGCTACAAGTTGTGCTGTTTTCCCCATCACTGTATTTGTCACAAAGGAGTCCATTCTGATGACCTCCTTCCTAAGAGTACTGTCCTCCCCTCAGTGACATATTGGCTCTCCAGAGTTTTATCAGCAGTGAAATAACTAGAGTTCATTATATAACTCTCATTCCCAAAGAAGAATCATTCTATGTTATTAACAACATCAGCAGGTTAATTAAGAATTCTGCCCATGGTAATGTTAAGCAAGTTGACATATTTTCAGTATCAACTGTCATTACTCAAGCCAAAAGCACAACAGATCTTTGTTCAATAATACTCAGCTATGTCATGGATTGGTGCAGGACACTTAATATCTACTCCAAAAAAAAATCTAGTATTGGAAAAATATGCTTTCTAGACCACTGTTTAAAAAATTACGAGCTAGTCAATTGATATTACATTGAATCATGAAGAATAATACTTTCATTTAACTGTAGTTTAAAAAACAATGAGAAAAATAAAATGCAGTCAATACACTATAGTGTACTGAAATGGAAACTCAGCTTCAAGTCCAGATTCTACCACTGATAACATAATGGTATGAAAATATCTGGCTCTCAGGTTTGGGGGGATCTGGGGAACCTGGGAAGGAAAGTTTCTCAGTGTTTTAGTTGTTCAAAGTTTTGAAGTTAGATGGAAATTGTTTTAATTCTTGGCTATGACAATTACCTGTTGTGTATTTCTTAGCCACTTGGAGTCTTATTTTCCTCTTTTGGAAAATGGGGATCATAAAAGCCCCTACTTGATTGAGTAGGTTTTTCTGAGAACTACAGGAAAAGCATAGATCATGGTGGGTAGCACATAGCAAGAGCCTGAGAAGAAAGTTTTCAATTCTTCCCTTTCTTTTCCTTATTATTCCTTCTCTCCCACAGTGTCTTTGACCAACATCTGTGATTTTGCATTCATGTATAGTGTTGTTACTTTGTTTTAGATTTAACAGTATAGAGGTATTCATATACTCCCATATCCCTATACAACTTATTCTTTATTATAAAATATCCATGGAGTCCTTATAAGGAAAACAAAAAGTGTATTATAAGGAAGAATAGTTATATTCAATAGGATAATAAACCATATAAAATAGAAAACTTAAAAATTGTTTACTCATATTATGAGCTAGAAATAATCACTCACCCATTTAGAAGAATTATGTGAAAAGAGAGCTATTTCTGTCTGGACAGTTCAAAGTTGGCATCTTGATGTTGGCATGTGAAACTTGGAAGTTGTAGATTATATAGATGGTAGAAAGGGCATTGTACAGAGGGAAAAGTACAGCAGAGACAATGAGTTTGGAAATAGCTAGAAATGCACAGAGATATACAAATACTCAGTTCTGGCTGCAGTATAAGAATACAAGAAAAGGAAGAGTGGGAAGTAAGCCTGGAAAAACAGCTTGGCAAGAGCTGCTGGAGAGCCTTCAATGGATCAAAGGAATTAGAAATGTTTTCAATTAGCATTTGGGAATCATTGAAAGTTTCCAGTTGGGGATGGGAAAGTACATTATCAGAATTTCACTTTAGAATTGTTTGTCTGGTGGTATCAAGTTATATAGATTAGAACAAAAAGATACTAGAGGCTGGGAAAAATTTTAAAGAGGTATTTGGCAGTTAGGGTAGACACTAAAGAATTCATATACTTGAGCAGTGGAATTAACATGGAGGGGTGATTCAGAGAAATAGCAGATATTTATTACAATCCCTAAGCACTCTAAATGCCTTAATTATCCCCCCAAAGCAGTTTTCTTTCATATCTTCACACTTTTTATTTTCCATTTCCTCTTCCTGGAATGTCTTTTTCCAATTCCTCTCCTGGTGAAATCCTATTTATCCTCTTAGAGACAATCCTGATATTTCTCTCTTTTGGAAGTCTTGTTTTTTTTTTTTTTTTTTTTTTTTTTTTTTTTGTGGTACGTGGGCCTCTCACTGTTGTGGCCTCTCCCGTTGCAGAGCACAGGCTGCAGAGCACTGAGCCTGCTCCGGATGTGCAGGCTCAGTGGCCATGGCTCACGGGCCCAGCCACTCCGTGGAATGTGGGATCTTCCTGGACTGGGGCACGAACCCATGTCCCCTGCATCGGCAGGCGGACTCTCAACCACTGCTCCACCAGGGAAGACCTGGAAGTCTTTTTTGACTGTATACTTAATTTTTAAAAATTTAGTCTATATTTATTGTGTATCACGTACCATTGTAAATATAGTACTCATTCTCAAGTAGCTTTTGTCTGGTGAAGAAGATGGATAAGTATGAAAGTATTATAGTGACTCTTTCATTTCTTGACAAAAAGAATGTATATTGATTTCCTACTATGAGCCAGATATTATTCTTCTAAGTGCTAGGCTTAGAGCTGTAAGTGGGAAAGATAAGATTCTTGACTCAATAAACTTTATGTTTTATTGGTGCTACAGGCTGGTATAGATATTTTTCTTAAGTAAAATAAGTTTTAAAAATAATTTCATTTAATAATGGATATTCATATAATAATATAAATTCAGAGTGCCTGAGTAGAGTAGGTATTCTAGTTTATGAGAGATGATTTGTAAAGGCATTTAGATGGAGAAGCAAAGACCTAAATAATAAAACGGAACATGCCATAACTAGAATCAATGGAAAAAGTGTGCAGGAAGAGAGCACATCCAGTGCAAAGGCCTAGAGGTAGACTACGCTGGATATGTTTGAAGGAAAGAGCCCAATTAGTTTAGAATCATGAGTGAAGGCATAGAGGGCTTTGATATAAGATCAGAGAAATGAGCCAGCTCCTGTAAGACCTCACAGGCTTTGCTAGAAAGTTTGGATTATTTTCCTAAGTATAAATGAAGGTCATTGGAAGGTTTAAGTAATCAAGTAACATGATTATGTTCTTAAGTGATTGCTCTGGAGGC
The DNA here is from genome assembly GCF_963455315.2 of Globicephala melas. Taxonomy (NCBI): domain Eukaryota; kingdom Metazoa; phylum Chordata; class Mammalia; order Artiodactyla; family Delphinidae; genus Globicephala; species Globicephala melas. Next base: position 118,842,582 of record NC_083314.1, read on the forward strand.
TGTACAGAGAGCCAACTTTAGAGGGAAAGAGTAAAAGAATGGAGATCGTTTAGAAGGAAATTGCAGCTGTCCAAGCAAGACATAATAATGTGGTTTGGGCTTGAGTGGAGGCAACAGGGATGGAAAGAAGTGGACAATGTGGAGAAATGTATTTGAGGTTGAATTTGAGGAATAATGGTGAGGGAAGATTCAAGGAGTTTTGGTTAAACAAACTGGGTGGATAATGGTTATTAAGATGGGGAACACTGGTGATAGGACAGATTTGAGGGATACTTGACAATTATTTTGGGGTTTGGATAATTTTAATTTATCTCAGAAATCTAAGTAGTGATGTCAAGTTAGTAGTTGGAGATATAAGACTGGGGGTTCAAAGGACCAGTAGTGACTAGAGACATAAATTTGATAGATATGTTTATAAATGCATTCATAACAAGAGGATTTGAATATTTAGTCAATATTTACAAAGTCAGTAGTACAAGTAGAGAAAAGAAGGTGTTCTGTGACCAAAACTTTGCATAAAACCAAATATTTAGAGGTTTACTAGAAAATAATCTGAGATGGAGCTGAGGGAGAAATATTAAATATGGCAATCTAGAAGTTATTAGTTGACCTCGACAACACTCGCTTCAGTGGAGTTGTGGGAAGAAAAGACTGTTTGAGTTAAATATTTAAAATGATGTCAGGGAAGTATGATAGAGGGGCAAAAATAATTATACACTACAATGTTCTTCTTATGTAACCTAGACATAGTCCTCCTTGTGGCACTTGACTCTGTGATAATGAAATTAATTTGGGGAGAAAAATAGAGACTACAGGAGGTGAGACAAAGGAGGTAGTAAATGAATATTAATTAGTTTTTTTTAAGAAATCTGATAATGAAGGGGAAATGGATATTCTACTTTAAGAGACTAGCAGAGTAAAGGTAATGTTCTAATAGGATTGTGAAGAATTCATCAGGCTTGTGTGTAAAGTTACAGGAACTCCGATAATCCCATTGGCAGACACCATCATTTCTTGCCTGAACAGCTATAAAAACTTCTTGATTGATCTCCCTGCATCCATTCTTCCTTCTTCCCAATCAATTCTCTAAAATGTAGCCAGTAATTATCTTCAAATCTTATAATGTCATTTATCTTATCACCTTTATGTAAGGATTAAGTCCAAAGACATTAACATAGCTGTTGGGACATTGCTAATCTTTTAGATTCTTTAGATCTTAGTAACTCTATCATCCCTCTGAGAGTAATTTCCTGATTCATGAACTCAGTTATGACTTTTACCTTTATGTGTCTCAAAATGCTGTGTATTTCTTCATTTCTCTTATAATGATCACCACTTTTTTTTTTCTTTAATTGCCTAGCCTCACTAAAAGTTGTGAGCTTGTGAGTTTTATGAGGGCAGGGACCATGTCTATTTTATATAGACAGCTAACACAGAAGCCAGTAATCTAGGTAAACGTGTGTTCAATGAATGAATGAATGAATGACTAAATCTCAAGTACAAGGATGGGTTTATGATGTAAGATGGAGAAGCATGAAAGTCAAGGCAGAATTGGGATGATGTAAGATCCAGGTCCAAGGGAAGAAAGTGGGCAAAGGTGAATAAACATGAGGTACAGAGCACAGAAATACAATTATCTTATCTAGAGGGTAATTCTCCCTTATTCCAGTCATATGGAGAACTCCTACTTACCCTTTAAAACCTAGACTGAGAAGATTTTCACAACCCCACACTCCTCATCTCCACCCAGATATAAGTATACAGTCATTTTATCTTTAACTATACATAGTTTTAAAATTGTATTGATGAACTTATTACATTATATTGTAATTTATCAATAAATTAAACCTCAGGGTTTAATTTAATTTAATTGATAAATTAAATTAAAGATTGTAACCTATCCATCTCTGTATGTCCAATGCCTCACACAGACATAGCCTAGTGTGAGAATTCTGTGAATTGAACTGCCTGCCCATTCTTAATACAAAGGAAGAAACTTGATTATATGTTAAAATGGGAGGGCAGGGCAAAGGTGGACTATTCAAAGACAGTAGAAGCAACATGGGTAAACCTAGAGGGTATTATACTAAAGGAAATAATTCAGACTGAGAAGGACAAATACCATATGATTTTACTTATATGTGGAATCTAAAAACCAAACAAATGAACAAACATAATAAAACAGAAGCAGAGTAATAGATACAGAGAACAAACAGGCGGTTGCCAGAGAGGAGGGATGTTTGCAGATGAGAGAGAGAGGTGAGGGAGATTAAGACGTAGAGACTTTCAGTTACAACATAACTGGGTCACAGGTATTAAACGTACAGTGTGGGAAATATAATCAATTACTATGTAATATCTTTGTATGATGACAAATCGTAAATAGACTTATTGTGGTGATGATTTTGAAATGAATAGAAATATAGAATCACTATTTTGTGTACCAAGACCTAACACATTGTTGTAGATCAATTATACTTCAAAAACAGACAAACAAACTCATAAAGAAAAGATCAGATTTGTGGTTACCAGAGGAGGGAAATGGTGGGAGGGGGAATTGGATGAAGGTGGTCAAAAAGTACAAACTTCCACTTATAAGACAAATAAGGTCTATGGATGTAATGTACAACATGATAAATAAAATTAACACTAGTGCATGTTATATATAGAACTTATGGACTTAAATCCTATGAATTGTTATCATAAGGGAAAATTTTCTTTTCTTTTGTATCTCTATGAGATGATAATGTTCACTAAACTTATTGTGGTAAACATTTCATGATGTATGTAAGTCAAATCATTTTTCTATATACCTTAAACTTATACAGCGTGGTATGTCAATTATAACTCAATAAAACTGGAAGATAAGTAAATAGAATAGAATAGAAGCAGTTAGTTACTAACCATTGTTCTTTAGAGTATGCTAAGTAATCAACTACGGATTAATAAAAGAATTGATGAGCAGTAGCAAATGAAGTTGGGGTCAAATATTATGACTGTGCAGTAGAATAAAATGAGCTAGTTTTATTCACTAACACTTTATTGAACACATACAATTCATGATATTAACTTAGGTACCAAAGATGAATAATAAATAACATAGTCTCTGTTTAGAAATTCACAGGCAGTTTCATGACGTCCACCCACAAACACAGCAGGTATAGGAGAAACAGTAGTTAGTAGAGTTTCACATGTCTTATTAAGGTTACATAGGTTACTCAGGATTGCTTAGGATGAGGGACCTTCTGCTGCTAGGGAAACTATGATTAGGAAGACTGGCTATGGCATTTGGGATTGATAAGGAGGTATGGGAAGTGAGATAGAAAATTGTATGCCATGTGAATAGAGAGGGATAAAAAAAGAGGAGATACTGAGCAGGGTCAATAGAAGTAAGAAAACAGCATAGGAGATTATGGCTCAAGAGGGAATTTTTAAACAGATTTTTAAATTCTTAGCCTTCATGTTTAAGTCTGGTTAAAAAAAAAAGTTGTTAAAAAAAAAGTTGTTACAAACACTGCAGGGTCTCCAATATGTTATCTTACTGAAGAAAACAGTGATGGTCAAAAAAAAAAAAAATGACTTTGGGGAAAGCTTTTGGGCAACCATTATATGTGACAATAGTGGAAACAAAATAGAATATATTCACTGATGTGAAATGACAAGTACAGATGGACACAAAAATAGTTGCTTTGAAGCTTTGAATCTAAACTTACTCTTCAGTTGTTTTGAAAGTGTTTAAATCAAGTATACCATTTTCAAAAATCTACAGAGCAGTGGCAGGGATATATTATAGAGCCAGAAAATGGTTTCAGAAAAATCAAGATATTATTACTAGAGTCAAAGATTTTTGGAGATGTTTTTGGAAAAATGTAAGCTTTCATTATGTTTCCTATCTGAAGTACATATACAATTTTTGTTAAATGGATGAAGAAAATATATGAGCCATCCATGGTATCAAACTTTCATCGAATGTAAATTAAAAAGAGGTAGATAGGTGAGTAATAATTTAGCCTGTGGACACTTTGATCATTTACCTGCTAAAGTATATAATTATAGAATGTTAATACCAAAATTAATGTATTAGAAGGGCATACTGAAATCTCAACTCTTCTGTGCTTTGCTTTTCTCTGTAACTTTCAGTACAGTTAGCATGATAGGATTGAAAGCATTTTGAACATGAATATAATGTTGTAAATAGTGATTTAGTGGTCACTTGGAGTTTTCAAAATATTTCTGTTGGAAAAAGAAAAAAAAAGAAGAAAAGGATTCAACTGTGTTTGTCATACATAGGATAACTCCACACATAAATCACGCTGAGTGTTCTGAATGATAAAGTGGGAAGATAGGGTGTGATTTTAGGCCGGAGCTCAAATCTCCATTTTTCAATAAGTTATAGAAAAGTGTATTCCAACCCTGATATTGAAGAAGGGCAATTTTAGGGGGCTGGCATGCAGGCTAGGGATGATGATAAGTTTACCAGATTTTAGCTCAGATAGGATTCTGTAGAACAATACAGAGGCTCTGCTCATCACGAATGGTCAATAATTTAATCACTAAGGGTTAGGTAATGGAAGCTTCCACAAAGACAGCTTTAACCAAAAGGGTCCAGAGAGCTTCTTTGTTGCTGTCCATGTGAAGTTACTGAGACGGCCACATGCCTAGAGGGGGCATGGAAGCTCTGTGCCTCTTCCCCCATAACTTGTCTATGCATCTTTTCCATTTGGCTCTTCTGAGTTGTATCCTTTTATAATAAACTGCTAATCTAGCAAGTTAACAGTTTTTCTGAGTTCAGTGCATCATTCTAGCAAATTACCTAACCCAAGGAGGGGGTCATGGGAACTCCTGATTTATAGCTGGTTGGTCATAAATACAGGTGACAACCTGGAACTTGCGATTGGTATCTGAAGTGGTGGGAGGCAATCTTATGGGACTGAGCCCTTACCCTGTAGGCCCTGTGCTAACTCCAGGTACTTAATGTCAGTCAGAATTGCTGGGTGTTAGTCGGGTTTGTGAGTAGAAGAGAAACAGGGGAGTGTTTTCCTTTAGTAGACATGTAGACTCTTCCAAAATTGAAACTTTATGAGCCATTATGGTGACATAGCAAAAGGGCAGAGTCTCAGAAGACTGGAGAAATTAGAGTTTAGGCGGTTGCTATAGAACATTTAAGAAAGAGACTCAGAAAAGGGATGATATAATGAAGGTCTCAGTAAAATTGAAGAGAAGGTAAAATAATCTGCATGAGCATGTGGAATAGTGGAAAGTTAGGAGAGTGAGAAAAAGGGAAGTTTTTGTGTTCATAATAATCCAATTTAAGTAATGACAGACCTGCAAGTGGTGCAAAAATGGGCTTCCAAAAGGGAGTAGAATCCATACTTTAAAAAAATTTAAATTAAGCTGTTAAATGGGAGAAACAACAGCCCAAAGATTAAATTTCAGAGAAATCTCAAAGAAATCTCAAAGACCTACAGGCCTCTGAACTACTGTTGGGTGACCATGCCACATCTTTCACAACCAAGTTCATCACCTTCTTTAGGGGTGTGTGTGCTGTTGTTTGTATGTCTATGAGGGGAGATGCAAGGTTGTTGGAAGAAGACAAGAGGGGGAAATGGTTACTAAATTCATTATATATTTTAATTTGCAATCTTTTTTGCTTAACCATATTTTATTTTTACAAAATTTTTAAAAACTTACTTTTTACGCTAGTAGTAGTCTCTCGTGGGCATACCTTAAGCAGGTTAAAACAATAGAGTTCTAACTTTGGCACAAAGCAAATTTATTAAGCACTCACTGTATTTAAGTATCAACCTCTATAAAAATATCTTTATGAAACACCAGTTCAAAGGACAATCCCTTTTCCATAGAACTCATTACTGTAGCACTTAATAATCACTTCTATATCAGGTAGCATGAAAAAATCTTGTAGCAAATTCTTGAAATCAGGGTAGAAATTAACTAAATACTTGAGATTATTTTAACATTTCAAATTTTACAGTGCTCTGAACTTTTATGAGAATTACATCCTTAATTCTCAAATTTTGGAGTCAAACAGACCTAGGTTCAAATCTCAGCTCAGTCATTTACTATGTTACAGTTAAGATTTATTTTCTTTGTTCATTTATACCTAAGCATTCTGGATAAAGTTATTTTGTCAATTTAGTCTCTTAAATATAGGATTTATTAGAAAATCAACTTCACCTCGCTTACAAATAAGGGAATGTATTGATTTATGTAATAGGAGATTTCAGAAGTAAGGCCAACTTTAGAGTTTGGCTGATCCAATGATCCAATAATGTTATGGAGAACGGTTTAGGTATATCTCTTCATTCTGTCTTTCATGTATCAAAAAATGATCATTAATGGTTTTCAGACTAATCACATGATTCCTAATCCAGATGAAGAGAGTGGTCGGTGAGAAGGCACACCTATTCGTTAACTATCAATGAAAAATCTCAAGCTTTATTGGACCAAGGAGGGAGACAGTCAATCCCAAATTATAAATCTTCTACATAATGCTGGAGGTAATGTTTCCCAAAGGAAAATCTAGGTGTTGTTAGGAGTACAAAAGAAGCAAGAAATGCTAAATACAATGACATCAATAAATTTTCACTTCCCCTAACTACTTCAAAAGGTTTTTCCAAAGACTATTTCTGTCTTGTTCAATTTTACAACATAATACAGAGATTGGCACATAATATATGTTCAATTAAAATTGAATGAATTAAAAGTTTTTTGTTAGAATTAAATGAATAAACTATCTAATATATAGGCCATAAACTCTGCATATATTTGTTTCTTTTCAGTTTACATGTAAAGACATTGAGTTTCAAAAATATTAAGCGGTTTTCCCAATATGACATGTTTAAGTAGCAATGCTGAGGTGAAAATACAAGTTTATACATTCAAAGATAGTAATTCCCAATTTTTAGAATATGAGAACCACTTTTCATTGTAAAAAATATAAATCATACCTATTCATATGATGAGATGTATTCTTGACATCTTTGATAATATACAAAATTAAAAGTAACTGTTTTTATTAACACTTTTTGAGACAATATGTATACCTAATAATCATAGCAGAATTTATGTCATTCTTAATTATTCTTGTGTCAAAGTTATGCTTATTAATGTGTGTATATGTATGTATGTATGTACACATAGATATGTACATAGGTGTGGATTATAAAAACTATGTCCTTACACGAGCAAGGACAAGTATTACACAAGTTTATACAAGTATTACACAAGTTTATAAACTCTGATCTATAAATTTGAAGTGTATGTGTATGTGAAAGGAATATTAATTAATGATTGGAGAAGATAGGAATTCTCAGACCTTTACAATGTAATGTAATATGTGAGGTTTGTAATCAAAGGATTGGAAATCACTATGCAAAATCATTATTATTTTAATTATTTGTACCTGTACCTTTGACATAATACCCATATAAAAACAAATGTATATATAAACAAATTTAAAGCTCTACAATTTCTGATTTATAAATGTACATACAAGTTTACTTCTAAATATTTACATGAAAAGAAAAGTCAAAAAAATTTACTCTTTCGACTGAACTATATCAAAGATCCAACTACACTGAAATGTTTTTTCTAAAAAAGAGAACTAGAACCATCCACTTTTTACTTAGATATTTACTGTAATTTAGATATTCTTAAATGGTCCTTGCATATTTCTCTACATCTTTCTGAGTAGCATCTGTCCCACACCTATGGCCACATATGATGCTCAATGTATCAATGACTGATATTTGAGACATATTTTATGATTGTTGTAAGTAGATTCTTATTGTCTTAAGCTATTATCACCACCAAATTTGACATGGATTAAATAGGAAGAATCCTTAAAAAAAATTACTTTCAGGGTCAAAATAAATGACTGATGTCAACATATTCAATCAAATGAATGGCTTATTACAGTGGTTCTCAAGTGGAGGTGATCTTGTCCCCCAGGCTATATTTGGGACCATCTGGAGGCATATTTGGTGGTCACAATTGAGGTATATTACTGTAATCTAGTAGGCAGAGACCAGGGAAACTGCCAAACACCCTACAATGTATAAGACAGACTCTTACAACAAAGAATTATCTGGTTCAGAATATCAATAGCGCTGAGGTTAAGAAACCCTTGTTTACTGCATTATTCTACTTTAAAACTCTGAAATGACTACTTAACTTTTCTGTGAAAATAAGAGTAAAAGTACCTAACATCAGTCTTACATGGATTTAGAATTCATTAGGAAGAAATGGTGACATGATATTCAGAGAAGAAAAAAATCTAAAAATTGTGCATCTATGTTTCTATGTATACATACACGTTTATAAGCATAGTTTGAAAAAAGAACACATTTCACTACAGAGTGTATATTTTTTGTTAAACTTATTTACAAGTGATTATGTTCAGTCAAGAAATATTAATTTGTAGGACAGAGTCAAGAATTCCGCGATGTATATTGGAAGTTAGAACTTTGCAAATATTGTAGACTTTGATCTGAGTGAACTACTGCAGAAAGGCACTTTTGTTAAGATACAGTTGTCTTTTAAATTGCTAAAACTCATTGAAGAGATAACTACAAATCTGCTCTTCCATCAAGTGCCAGTTGCAGAGCCTTTTTTTAGACATAAACACAGATAACATGAAGAATAATAATATATCTCAAGGGATATTATAAGTATAATTCCTTCGAGGGTGCATATAATGTCATAAATTGTAGGAGCAAACTCAAACGGTTTAGTCATAGGAACCCTGAGATGAAATTACAGCTTTTATAATCCCCTGAGAAGATATTCTTTTGGTATAATGGAAATTGTAGTCGTTTAGAAATACTCTGCTCCCTTGGCCCCAGAAAAGTACAATGGTCATTTGAAGATTGAAAAACACTAAGCAGGTGTCTGAAAAGTGAGTTGAACTGATCATAAGAATAATAGAAAAATTATATTTAAGTCATTATGGTATCTTCTAAATATAGTATGGCACTCTTTCTAAAATAAGAGTTACAAGATACCCCTACATAATTACAGCTGTAAGAAGAGATATTACAGGTGTAAACATAAAGATGCTAAAATACATATTGCTAAAGTTTAGCCAGCTTTGCCTTATATATATATAAAAGACATTTATAGCCACATGAGAAGACACTCTTTATATTAAATGTCAGTAGCTAAATAAGAAAATGTACCAGATTAAAAAGAATAAAATTAAATATCGTGGGGTGCTGAAATAGCATAAAGTTCACAAAATATTATAATCATGCATACACTTAAATTTTGAGTTAGAAGAATCCCAAGGTATAGTGCTCAACTTCAAAACTTGTATTTGGCATGAATTATATAATGTACATACTAATTCAGTGAGAGTAATCCAATAAGAAGATAAGTTTGGTAAACGTTTCAAGTATATAATGGATGAATATAAGCAGATAATAAATAAATGAATGAATTTTAAGCAGGGAAGTATAATCTGTTATGTGTAATATAATTTTCCATTAAAGTAAATTTTCATAATTTTCCATTAAAGTACTCACAATCCTGAGGGTTAAAAAAAGTTTGATCATATATTTACACAACTAAGCCAATGTTTATAGAATATTTTGAGGTTTTCATAAATTGAACTAAAGGAAAAAATAAGTTGCTATTAGAAGATCCTATCTGAAAGAGGTCAAAATCTCAAGAATTTTTAATTCATTTTAGTTTCCTCATTTTCCATAAGAAGAAATCTAAACACAAATTTCATTAAATGATTCATTATCTAAGTAGATCCGGGCACAGGCTTGTTAACGTCATGTTTTAAATCTGCAGTTAGTGTTTCTCTGGAAGCCAATATTGTGTAATAAATGAATTTAAAGCAATTTGGCCATGAAAATTACTTTTTTAAAGTTACATTTATATAATATATACTTTCTTCCTTCAGCAAATAAAATAAATATATAGAAGATACTTAATGCTCTGCAGTCAGAGTAAAAAAAAACAGGTTCTAGGATGTTAGGGTTAGGAGTAGGAAATAAAACTCGTTACTCTTTGATTTAAATCTTGTCAGGGCTTATATTTTTACATAGGTAATTAAGTTGGCTCCAAAAGCAAATTGAATTGTTTTGTCTAATGACATTGGAAGGATTTTATTGTCTAATAACGAATTATCTAGACCATTGTCACTATTGTTTTATTTACTGCTACATTATAAATTGCCACTACTTATAAGCCATTGACTTACAATTCATGTATGGCTTTTAAACATAATCAATATCATCAACATAAATAATAATAAAAATTCAGGCATTTAGATCTTCCTTAAAATAAAATGTATTATTTTTCCTGCATTATTGAGGAGATCACAACAATAACAAAGATATGCAAAAATGCATAAACATAAAGCCATTGTTTCAAATGACTTCAACTTTTCTCCTTAGAATCTCAGTGAATTCAGTTACGCATTCCAAGTTTCTCTTTATTTTGGTGAGGCTGACAAATGGAAAGTAACCTGAATTGGTTGTCACCAGATTTTTTTACTTTTGTAAAATATAAAAATATAGATTTGCAGAATTTCATAGGCTTGACAACTTTTTATTTTTCAATAATGTAAACAAAAAGCTAATGCCTAAGATTCAAAATAATTTCATAAAAGAAAAAGAAACTTTAACATCCAAAATGTAGGAAAAATAAAGAAGATATAACATAGACTAAGCCTTTGAATTGAATTGAATACATAGACTATTAGAAGAAACTCACATTGTTGAATGAGGTAATAGATTCAGCTACATCTATAAGGCACCAATCACTCTGACACACACAAGCACAAAGTAATTGTTTAACATGTAGGGAATGCATGCATTTTTGTTGTGTGTGAAAGATGTCTGGCGGTAGTCTGGGTTTGGTGTGGAGAACACACATTCATCACTTACCCAGGTTTTTTTTACATTGCTGCTCTCTCAGTAGAGTATTACCTCAGACTGCAAAAATGGCTACTTGAGCACCAAACATCACATATATTGTGATGCATTTCACACTACAGAAAAACTAGAAGAGTGCCCTCGCTCCCCCAAGGGAGATTTCTTAGAGGTCTCACATAATACTACCATTATCACATCATTGGCTAGAATTTAGCCACATGGCCACATCCAGTTGTAAGAGAGACTACGAAATGTAATCTTCTTGATGGGTGGAACAGTGCCCCAATAAAAACTGAGATTCAATTACTAAAGAATTAAATAGAGATTGATATTAAAGGTTGTGCTTTTTTTTTTTTTTCCATTTTGAAGCTGATACAAACTTATCATTCCACAATTCTGTATCCAGAAGGTTTGGAAACTTTAATCTAAATGTTATTCAGTGAGTATAATCTAATCTCAAGGAGTATTGCATAGTGGGAAGAATGTTTGAGTGGAAGTAAGGAGACTAAAGGAACTTTGAACATTTTACATACAATTTTCTACATCTCAGATTCTTAACCTGTAACATGAAATCAATACTTCATTCAACAAATTGTTCATTCAACCAATACATATTGAGTGCTTCTTGTATATGATCTACTTTCAAATAATGCTAGCATCTCTATTTGCATCCCAAAAGCAGAGGCTAATTATTGTAGAAAAGAGAATTGGTAGGTCAATAATTATTTCTTCATCAACCAGGAAGGAAACAAAACTTTCAGTTTAATGTAGCTCCAGGAGAAGGGTATTAGAACTCATCATGAGCCCTTAGTCTTAAATGGAGAACGAGACATCTATTAGAGAGACACACTTTCTCCCAATTAATCATAAGTACACAAGTAGCTCCAAGCTGCTTTGCCAACTTCAAATCTCAGTTGTGCTTATTTTGAGAAAGGACTCGGGTTCATTTTATTTTAATTCAAATTGCTTTGTGGTTTTCAGTGCAAGTGTCATTGACTCTGTAGTTTTCCTATGTTGAATTGCCAACAAAGGTTGTATAAATTTCCCCTAAGGAATATCACTTTTTAAAAAGGAAGTTGGAAGCCTTTTGGCTGAAGAATAAAAACTGAAGAAGAAAATGTGAAGCACAGTATTAACATAAACCCTTTGATCATTCAAGACATTGATCATTTGGAATAAAATCAATAGAGCAGAATATTTCACAGTGTTGTTTTCCCCTGACTATAATGATATTGTTTTAAATAATGTCATTTTGTAAAGCAAAATTATAGCGCTTTCAGATTTTAATTTCATTATGTACTTAAAAATCATCTACCCTAATGCACCGAATTACCATTAATTTTCTGATTATTAATATTATCTCAAATTGTTCTATATTTAGGGAAGCAATGAAATAGCACTATTGTTCTGTGCTAGATGGTATTTTAGTTTTTAAAAGAAGGCATAACACTATGGGGGTTTAATAATTATTTAATATTTATTTACCCAGATTCTTCAAATATGTAAAATAAGTCAAAGCATTAACTGTTTGAGACACTACATAGAGTATTGAATAAATGACTACTTCATGATATTGTAAGTAATTCCATAGTTGTATATTGTATTCCTATAGTAATATAGAAATTAGAATAACTGGGAATTATTCCGTCTGTTCATTTTATTTTATACTATATTGTTTCTTAATTATCATAGAGGTGTTTAAAAATAACAAGAATTAAAAGATTTTAATCTGTGGATGTGTATCTAAGTTCTTACTCTAAATATATGTGAGATATAGTCTTATGAAGGATATAGCACAACTTTAATAATTTTTCTAAAGTAAATGAGGTTTTGTTACTGTTGTTGTTTGTCTGTTTGTTCTTTTTAAAATCCCTACAATTGCAATGCTATAGCAAAAAACATAGGATCCAATCCTAGATAAGGTTCTAACTAAGAGAGGTTGAAACACCAGTATCACCTCAATATCCACAAATTGTTGTTCATTTATGAACGAAAGAGGAATCTCTTAGATCAGGATACAATAACATGTAGGATTTTCCAAACATAGTATATTAGTTTCCTAGGCCTGCTGTTTCAAAGGACCACAAACTGGGTGCTTGAAACAACAAAAATGTATTCTCTCACAGTCCTGGAGATTAGAAGTCCAAAATCAAAGTGAGAATCGGGCCACGTTGCCTCCAAAGCCTATAGGAGAAGATCCTTCTTTGCCTCTTCTAGTTTCTGGTAGCCCCAGGCATTCTGTGGCTGTGACAGCATAGCTCCCATCCCTGCTTCCATTTTCAAATGGCCATCTTCCCTCCAGCTGTGTATCTTCACATGGTGCTCTCCTCTCTGTTTCTCTTTGTCTAAATTTTCCTCTCTTATAAAGACTCCAGTCAAATTTGATTAGGGAATACTCTAATTACCTCATCTTAACTTGATTAAATCTGCAAACACCCTGTTTTCAAGTCACACTCACAGCTACTGGAGATTAGGACTTCAATATAACTTTTGGGGAACACGACTCAACCCATAATACATTTTTAACCATAAGATACAATTTTTTCAAAGACAATACCAATACCTATATTCCACAAATTACACTTTTGAAGAAAATGCTAGAGTAGCTAAATTAGTGCTTCTCAGAGTATGGTCCACCCTGCCGAAGAGGCAAAAGACTTTTTCTTCCCTCTTTGTTTCGTGGTGTGCGAGGAGAGGGGATTAAGAGCGCTGCTTAAAGGAGCTCCAGAGACGGGCACGAGCTGCGGCTAACAGCGCGGACCCCAGAGACGGGCATGAGAGGCTAAGGCTGCTGCTGCTGTTGCCACCAAGAAGCCTGTGTGCGAGCACAGGTCACTCTCCACACCTCTCCTCCCGGGAGCCTGTGCAGCCCGCCACTGCCAGGGTCCCGGTATCCAGGGACAACTTCCCCGGGAGAACGCATGGCCACCTCAGGCTGGTGCAACGTCACGCTGGCCTCTGCCGCCGCAGGCTCGCCCCGCACTCCTTACCCCTCCCTCCCCCCGGCCTGAGTGAGCCGAAGCCCCTGAATCAGTAGCTCCTTTAACCCCGTCCTGTCTGAGCGAAGAACAGACGCCCTCCGGCGACCTACACGCACAGACGGGACCAAATCCAAAGCTGAGCCCTGGAAGCCGTGCGAGCAAGAAGAGAAAGGGAAATCTCTCCCAGCAGCCTCAGGAGCAGCGGATTAAAGCTCCACAATCAACTTGATGTGCCCTGCATCTGTTGAATACCTGAATAGACAACGAATCATCCCAAATTGAGGAGGTGGACTTTGAGAGCAAGATTTATTATTTTTTCCCCTTTTCCTCTTTTTGTGAGTGTGTATGTGTATGCTTTTGTGTGAGATTTTGTCTGAATAGCTTTGCTTTCACCATTTGTCTTAGGGTTCTATCCGTCCGTTTTTTTTGTTTGTTATTTTGGGGTTTTTTTACTTAAAATTTTTTTTCTTCATAATTATTATTTTTTTATTTAATAACTTTATTTTATTTTATCTTACTTTATTTTACTTTTTTTTTAAAATCCTCTTTCTTTCTTTCTTTCTTTCTTTCTTTCTACTTTTTCTCCCTTTTATTCTGAGCCATGTGGATGGAAGTCTCTTGGTGCTGGAGCCAGGAGTCACTGCTGTGCCTCTGAGGTGGGAGAGCCAACTTCAGGACACTGGTCCACAAGAGACCTTCCAGCTCCACGTAATATCAAATGGTGAAAATCTCCTAGAGACCTCCATCTCAACACCAACACCCAGCTTCACTCAACGACAAGCAAGCTCCAGTGCTGGACACCCTATGCCAAACAACTAGCAAGACAGGAACACAACCCCACCCATTAGCAGAGAGGCTGCCTAAAATCATAATATGTCCACAGACACCCCAAAACACAGCCATTAGCAGAGAGGCTGTCGAAAATCATAATAAGTTCACAGACACCCCAAAACACAGCACAAGACATGGACCTGCACACCAGAAAGACAAGATCCAGCCTCATCCACCAGAACACAGGCACTAGTCCCCTCCACCAGGAAGCCTACACAACCCACTGAAACAACTTTAGCCACTGGGGAGAGACACCAAAAACAACGGGAGCTACGAACCTGCAGTGTGCAAAAAGGAGACCCCAAACACAGTAAGATAAGCAAAATGAGAAGACAGAAAAACACACAGCAGATGAAGGAGCAAGATAAAAACCCACCAGACCTAACAAATAAAGAGGAAATAGGCAGTCTACCTGAAAAAGAATTCAGAATAATGATAGTAAAGATGATCCAAAATCGTGGAAATAGCATAGAGAAAATGCAAGAAACATTTAACAAGGACCTACAAGAACTAAAGATGAAACAAGCAATGATGAACAACACAATAAATGAAATTAAAAATGCTCTAGAAGGAATCAATAGCAGAATAACTGAGGCAGAAGAATGGATAAGTGACCTGGAAGATAACATAGTGGAAATAACTACTGAAGAGCAGAATAAAGAAAAAAGAATGAAAATAACTGAGGCTAGTCTCAGAAACCTCTGGGACAACATTAAACTCACCAACATTCGAATTATAGGGGTTCCAGAAGAAGAAGAGAAAAAGAAAGGGACTGAGAAAATATTTGAAGAGATTATAGTTGAAAACTTCCCTAATATGGGAAAGGAAATAATTAATCAAGTCCAGGAAGCACAGAAGGTCCCATACAGGATAAATCCAAGCAGAAATATGCCAAGACACATATTAATCAAACTGTCAACAATTAAATACAAAGAAAACATATTAAAAGCAGCAAGGGAAAAACAACAAATAACACACAAGGGAATCCCCATAAGGTTAACAGCTGATCTTTCAGCAGAAGCTCTGCAAGCCAGAAGGGACTGGCAGGACATATTTAAAGTGATGAAGGAGAAAAACCTGCAACCAAGATTACTCTAACCAGCAAGGGTCTCATTCAGATTTGATGGAGAAATTAAAACCTTTACAGAGAAGCAAAAGCTGAGAGAGTTCAGCACCACCAAACAAGCTTTACAACAAATGCTAAAGGATCTTCTCTAGGCAAGAAACACAAGAGAAGGAAAAGACCTACAATAACAAACCCAAAACAATTAAGAAAATGGGAATAGGAACATACATATCGATAATTACCTTGAATGTAAACACATTAAATGCTCCAACCAAAAGACATAGACTGGCTGAATGGATACAAAATCAAGACCCATATATAAGCTGTCTACAAGAGACCCATTTCAGACCTAGAGACAAATACAGACTGAAAGTGAGGGGATGGAAAAAGATATTCCATGCAATTGGAAACAAAAAGAAAGCTGGAGTAGCAATTCTCAAATCAGACAAAATAGACTTTAAAATAAAGACTTTTAGAAGAGACAAAGAAGGACACTACATAATGATCAAGGGATCCATTCAAGAAGAAGATATAACAATTGTAATTATTTATGGACCCAACATAGGAGCACCTCAATACATAAGGCAAATACTAACAGCCATAAAAGAGGAAATCAACAGTAACACATTCATAGTAGGGGACTTTAACACCCCACTTTCACCAATGGACAGATCATCCAAAATGAAAATAAATAAGGAAACACAAGCTTTAAATGATACATTAAACAAGATGGACTTAATTGGTATTTATCGGAAATTCCATCCAAAAACAACAGAATACACATTTTTCTCAAGTGCTCATGGAACATTTTCCAGGATAGATCATATCTTGGGTCAAAAATCAAGCCTTGGTAAATTTAAGAAAATTGAAATTGTATCAAGTATCTTTTCCAACCACAACACTATGAGACTAGCTATCAATTACAGGGAAAGATCTGTAAAAAATACAAACACATGGAGGCCAAACACTACACTACTTAATAACGAAGTGATCACAGAAGAAATGAAAGAGGAACTCAAAAAATACCTAGAAATGAATGACAGTGGAGACACAACGACCCAAAACCTATGGGATGCAGCAAAAGCAGTTCTAAGAGGAAAGTTTATAGCAATATAATCCTACCTTAAGAAACAGGAAACATCTCAAATAAACAACCTAACATTGCACCTAAAACAATTAGAGAAAGAAGAACAAAAAACCTCAAAGTTAGCAGAAAGAAAGAAATCATAAAGATCAGATCAGAAATAAATGAAAAAGAAATGTAGGAAACGACAGCAAAGATCAATAAAACTAAAAGCTGGTTCTTTGACAAGATAAACAAAATTGATAAGCCATTAGCCAGATTCATCAAGAAAAAAAGGGAGAAGACTCAAATCAATACAATTAGAAATGAAAAAGGAGAAGTAACAACTGACACTGCAGAAATACAAAAGATCATGAGAGATTACTACAAGCAACTCTATGCCAATAAAATGGACAACCTGGAAGAAATGGACAAATTCTTAGAAATGTAAAACCTGCCAAGACTGAATAAGGGAGAAATAGAAAATATGAACAGATGAATCACAAGCACTGAAATTGAAACTGTGATTAAAAATCTTCCAACAAACAAAAGCCCAGGACCAGATGGCTTCACAGGTGAATTCTATCAAACATTTAGAGAAGAGCTTACACCTATTCTTCTCAAATTCTTCCAAAATATAGCAGAGGGAGGAACACTCCCAAACTCATTCTACGAGGCCACCATCACCCTGATACCAAAACCAGACAAGAATGTCACAAAGAAAGAAAACTACAGGTCAATATCACTGATGAACATAGATGCAAAAATCAAAAAAATCAAGTGGGGTTTATTCCAGGAATGCAAGGATTCTTCAATATATGCAAATCAATCAATGTGATACACCATATTAACAAATTGAAGGAGAAAAACCATATGGTCATCTCAATAGATGTAGAGAAAGCTTTTGACAAAATTCAACACCAATTTATGATAAAACCCTGCAGAAAGTAGGCATAGAGGGAACTTTCCTCAACATAATGAAAGCCTTATATGACAAACCCATAGCCAACATCATCCTCAATGCTGAAAAACTGAAAGCATTTCCACTAAGATCAGGAACAAGACAAGGTTACCCACTCTCACCACTCTTATTCTACATAGTTTTGGAAGTTTTAGCCATAGCAATCAGAGAAGAAAAGGAAATAAAAGAAATCCGAAACGGAAAAGAAGTAGTAAAGCTGTCACTGCTTGCAGATGACATGATACTATACATAGTGAATCCTAAAGATGCTACCAGAAAACTACTAGAGCTAATCAATGAATTTGGAAAAATAGTAGGATACAAAATTAATGCACAGAAATCTCTGGCATTCCTATATACTAATGGTGAAAAATCTAAAAGTGAAATCAAGAAAACACTTCCATTTACCACTGCAACAAAAAAAGAATAAAATATCTAGGAATAAACCTACCTAAGGAGACAAAAAACTGTATGCAGAAAATTGTAAGACACTGATGAAAGAAATTAAAGGTGATACAAATAGATGGAGAGATATGCCATGTTCTTGGATTGGAAGAATCAACATTGTGAAAATGACTTTACTACCCAAAGCAATCTACAGATTCAATGCAATCCTTATCAAACTACCACTGACATTTTTCACAGAACTAGATCAAAAAATTTCACAATTTGTATGGAAACACAAAAGACATGGAATAGCCAAAGCAATCTTGAGAATGAAAAACGGAGCTGGAGGAATCAGGCTCCCTGACTTCAGACTATACTACAAAGCTACAGTAATCAAGACAGTATGGTACTGGCACAAAAACAGAAATATAGATCAATGGAACAGGATAGAAAGCCCAGAGATAAACCCACACACATATGGTCACCTTATCTTTGATAAAGGAGGCAGGAATGTACAGTGGAGAAAGGACAGCCTCTTCAATAAGTGGTGCTGGGAAAACTGGATAGGTACATGTAAAAATATGAGATTAGAACACTCCCTAATGCCATACACATAAATAAGCTCAAAATGGATTAATGACCTAAATGTAAGGCCAGAAGTTATCAAACTCTTAGAGGAAAACATAGGCAGAACACTCTATGACATAAATCATAGCAAGATCCTTTTTGACCCACCTCCTGGAGAAATGGAAATAAAAACAAAAATAAAGAAATGGGACCTAATGAAACTTAAAATCTTTTGCACAGCAAAGGAAACCATAAACAAGACCAAAAGAGAACTCTCAGAATGGAAGAGAATATTTGCAAATGAAGCAACTGACAAAGGATTAATCTCCAAAATTTACGAGCAGCTCAGGCAGCTCAATAACAGAAAAACAAACAACCCAATCCAAAAATGGGCAGAAGACCTAAATAGACATTTCTCCAAAGAAGATATACAGACTGCCAACAAACACATGAAATAACGCTCAACGTCATTAATCATTAGAGAAATGCAAATCAAAACTACAATTAGATATCATCTCACACTGGTCAGAATGGCCATCATCAAAAAATGTAGAAACAATAAATGCTGGAGAGGGTGTGCGTAAAAGGGAACACTCTTGCACTGCTGGTGGGAATGTGAATTGGTACAGCCACTATAGAGAACAATATGGAGGTTCCTTAAAAAACTACAAATAGAACTACCATATAACCCAGCAATCCCACTACTAGGCATATACGCTGAGAAAACCATAATTCAAAAAGAGTCATGTACCAAAATGTTCTTTGTAGCTCTATTGACAATAGCCAGGAGATGGAAACAACATAAGTGTCCATCATCGGATGAATGGATAAAGAAGATGTGGCACATGTATACAATGGAATATTCCTCAGCCATAAAAAGAAACAAAGTTGAGTTATTTGTAGTGAGGTGGATGGACCTAGAGTCTGTCATACAGAGTGAAGTAAGTCAGAAAGAGAAAGACAAATACCATATGCTAACACATATATACGGAATCAAAGAAAAAAAATGTCATGAAGAACCTAGGGGTAAGACAGGAATAAAGACACAGACCTACTAGAGAATGGAATTGAGGATATGGGGAGGGGGAAGGGTAAGCTGTGACAAAGTGAGAGAGTGGCATGGACATATATACACTACCAAATGTAAAATAGATAGCTAGTGGGAAGCAGCCTCATAGCACAGGGAGATCAGCTCAGTGCTTTGTGACCACCTAGAAGGGTGGGATAGGGAGGGTGGGAGGGAGACACAAGAGGCAAGAGATATGGGAACATATGTATATCTATAACTGATTCACTTTGTTATAAAGCAGAAACTAACACACCATTGTAAAGCAATTATACTCCAATAAAGATGTAAAAAAAAAAAAAAAGTAGTCTGTAATTACCTGTATGGGAAAAGAATCTAAAAAAAATGTGGGTATATGTATATATATAACTGAGTCAATTTGCTGTACAGCAGAAACTAACACAACATTTAAAATCAACTGTACTGCAATATATTGTTTTTTAAAGTATGGTACACAGATCTGTGTCTCTTTTGAAATATTTTACCGTTCCACATTGAGATTAATTAAAAAATTGAGAGTCCATATTTTATAAACTTTTATAAAAATCTATCAAAGTAATTTAACTCTCCATATTACTACATAGTTACCCAAGACAGTCTGGTCAATTTAGGTTAGGAAAAGAGGATATTCCTCTAGTTTTAAAGTGGACTTCTAGTAGCTTATAGCAGAAAGTGTTGGTCAAATTCACACAAGTGTGTAAACATGATGTACGCAAAAAGGTTTTGATTGGGACATTTGCATATTGATAGACTGTTTTGCAGGATTCATTTCCAGTTTCCTTACCCTGCTAGGAAGAGAAAGTCTGAGCTCTCTACTCCTGTTTGCATAATGAGAGAAAGGGCCTGGGGAGCTGGACTTGTGGTCTAACCCCAGACTGTCTTTAAAAATCTTGATTCTTAATAACACTAAGCTCAGGGTATAGTAGTAGGGGAGGCAGTCGTGATGATAATAATAATTATGTTATTGTTAGATAACATACATCAGTGGGCGATAAGGTAACGTTTAATCCTGAAAGGTGTGAGACAGTCATATTCCGACATCTGCATGGAGCAGCTTTCATAAAAGCCTACAGAGAGTGACAAAAATGAAGATTGCTTGACAGAGAGAAAAATAGAGGGAAACTTATTTGATAGCTTTCTGTTTTCATGGTTTCAGTTTCTTCTTAAGGCTTGTCTGAATTCCTGCCCTTGAGGTCCGTGAGATCTTCCTCTATTCTAATAATGAAGCCACCCTTTTTGCTTAGGGTGTGGTTGTTAGAGGCATTCAAGGAACTTTGACTAAAATAATACTTTCCATATATCACCTTGTTCTTAAAACCTTCAATGAGCGACCATGGCTTACAGAAGGGTTTCTCACCCTTAGCACTCTTGACACTTTGGACTGGATCATTGTCGTGGGAGCTGTTCTGCGTATTGTGAGATGTTTAGCAGCACCCCTGGCCTCTACCTTCCATGTGCCACAAGCACCCGGAGTTGTGACAACCAAAATTCTCCATGGTCAGACCCCCTATCCCCCCAAAGGGGACAAAAATTGCCCCTTGTTGAGAACCACTGGCCTATAGGATAAGCCTAATGCCAACTAACAGTAGCCATAAGAGATGCCATTGGGATCTCCTCCTGGCATTTTTTTCTTTAATTCATTATGTCGCAAAATTGAAAGTCCCTTCCTGGGCTCACTCAAAGCCAGGAAGTCATCAGCACTGCAGTCACAGGCCATACATCCTTCTGTTCTTGCTGGCTGCCTTCTCTCTGGACAAGTTTCTAGGCCCTTCAAAACAATGAGTTCCTAGACCTTCCCTAGAGACTTCTTATACTTTGACTGCCTACTTTTTCCCTCAGCTTTATATGCTCCTCTGCTTCAAATTTTCCACCGTGTTCATAATCAGACTGGGAAAAATTCCATTTAATCATCACCTCTATAGAGACCCACAGGCACATAGACAAGCAGCTGTTGTAACAATGTTCACTGAATCTCCACTCCATACCCTCCAAGGCTGTTACTAAAGGCTCAAGGTCTCTGACAGGTACAGTTGTATAATTTTGTGAAGGAACATTTGCATATTGCCCTCATCAAACAATTGTATTTACCTTTGTCTCAGTCAAGATGGCTACAAAGATCTTAGATTAATTTCTTTAGGTGGAACACTTCCTGAAATCCTCTGGCTGAGGCAACAGAACATATGCATTAAAAGGTAAGGTTTCGGGCTTCCCTGGTGGCGCAGTGGTTGAGAGTCTGCCTGCCAATGCAAGGGACACGGGTTCGAGCCCTGGTTTGGGAGGATCCCACGTGCCGCGGAGCGGCTGGGCCCGTGAGCCACAACTACTGAGCCTGCGCGTCTGGAGCCTGTGCTCCGCAACGAGAGGCCGCGACAGTGAGGGGCCCGCGCACCGCTACGAAGAGTGGCCCCCTTTCGCCGCAATTAGAGAAAGACCTCACATAGAAACGAAGACCTAACACAGCCAAAAATAAATAAATAAATTTAAAAGCTCAGCTCTCTTAAAAAAAATAAATAAGTAAAAAATAAAAGGTAAGGTTTCTGGTAACTACAAAATGTAGAAGTAGAGCCATTCACGGGGCATAGTCATCCTTCCTGGCCTCAGTAGGTTTCACACTGAGAGGATGTCAGGACCACCTGGGTAGTGTCTCCAGGCCATCCACTAGCTTATTTATCTAACAAATATTTATTGGTCATCTGCTATACTATGTGATATACAGCATTCTAGGAATTGAGAATTCAGAACTGAAAAAAAAAGGAAAATTCTTGTCTAAACTTATAACCTTTAAAGAGAGTCATATATAAAGCTTGTAGGCACATGAACAAATAAGATAACCCCACCCAAATCCACCAGTGGAGCTGGGAAGGCAGGGTGGATATTTTAGATAACATGACCTTAGAGGGAGTTTTTGAAAAGGAGACAAGTGAATTGAAACTTAGTGATGAGAGGGAGGGAGCCACATGAAGATCTGGAGAAAGATCATTAAAGGAAGACAGGGCACAGAGGCAAAATCTCTGATGTGTTTTCAGTGTAGCTGAAGACTAATAAAAAAGGACAGAATGTTAAGTAAGCTTAAAGAGAAAAGAAGGGGCCAAACCATCTGAGGAATTTGGGATTTATTCTAATCACAATGAGAAAACATTGGTTGATTTTAAACATGTGGTTAATAGGATCAGAATCACAATTTTAAATTTTTAATTTGGTTATGACTGATGTCCCAGAAATAGTCACATAGAGCAAGGCTGCATTTCTCTGTGTCCTTTCCTGGCACAATGGTCCCCGCCGAAATATTTGTGCAGTCATTGTCATCCAGAAATCTCCTATTTTCCCTATAGAGACAGACCCTCGATTGCAGAATCAGGATTTCATGTTTACTTTGACTTTTCTGGATAAGACACTAGTAAAGCTATTTTTGGAATTTCATGTGTTTCTGAATATGTAGGAATAATGTGCGAAATTCGTTGGCTTTTGTACCATAAATTTGAGGAGAAATAGATAAGAACAGCAAATAGGCCAAGAGCTCCTCAGCTGGCAGAGTTTTACACCATAGTATTAGCAGTTTTGTGCTTTCTTCCCTCAGTAAAATAGACAGTATTGACACCTTGTCAGTATAAATTAGATTCCACAGCCCTGTATTTTATAGGTAAAGGGAATGGGAATAGCTTCAAACTCCTTATGTCTAGTTTTGAAAATTTATAATATACAGAAAAGTGTCCAGCACTTCAATTCTGGTGAGTGTTGTCAGACTAGATATCCAGAAAACCCTCCTGATACAAAATACAATGTCTTCTTAAGTATTCAGCCGAGCTCATATGAAAATAAAGGGCTGGGGGAAAAAAAGGGAGTTCAAAACCAACCAATGTCATCATTGATGCTATAGCTGGACTAATCTCGGCAAACAAGAAGTTAGGATTGTACTAAGCATGAGGAAAAAAGATAAGTTTTGGGCTCCTTAAATTTTCTGAGTTGGAGCAAACACAGCATGGATTTCATTAACCCTAAGGACTCCACCATCATTGAAAAACATTCAGAAAAATGAAACATCCCAGCAAAAGGAGACAACAGGGAAACTCATCTGTTTTAGCCTTTGGTCTGAGTGGGGAATACATGTTTCCTTTTTAAATCTATAATATCAAGTCTGTCCTTACATGTGTTTGCAATTTGAATTTTACAGAAAGCACACATACAAAAATACACATGCTAGCTTATACTAAGAAATTACCATAAAGCAGTCCCTGGTAGGCAGTGCCCAGGGGCCTATGGTAGAAACAAAGCATCTCTCTTCTCAGGCTTCACCAGATGTCCACAGAGTAAGCCTGATGAACATGGATTTGCAACCCAAATTCATATCTAGTATATCTTGTTGATTTTCCAAAAGGTAGAAATAGTTATAATGAAAAAGAGGGACTATTATGAGAAAGAAAGAAAGAAAGAAAGAAAGAAAGAAAGAAAGAAAGAAAGAAAGAAAGAAAGAAAGAAAGAAAGAAAGATTAATTTTCATCTGAACACCTCACATTAATATTGAATAAAGACAATAAGAAAGCATTCAAGTAGAGCCTTTTTAATAAAAATTGGACAGCTTTTATCGAAATTTAAATTACATGTACCCTTCAATGTGATCACTTCATCTAAAAATAGCACACCCCTCAATTTTCCCTTTTTCTTACTTCACCTTTTTTTCTCTTTGTAACACTTATCATCACCAGGCATATGATTTAGATATCGATTTGTTTATTTCATCTTTAAACCAGCAAAATGTCAACTATGTGTGTGTCAGTTTATCAATTTATTCCTGTTTCCAAAACACATAGTATGCTCTCAATAAAAATCTGGTGGAGATAAATTGGGAGATTGGGATTGACATATACACACTACTACATATAAAACAGATAACTAATAGGGACCTACTATATAGTGCAGGGAATGCTCTTCAATACTGTGTAATGACCAATATGGGAAAAGAATCTAAAAAAGAGTGGATATATGCATACGTATAATTGATTCACTTTGCTGTACAGCAGAAACTAACACAACAGTGTAAATCAACTATACTCTAGTAAAAATTAATTTTTAAAAACCTGTTGGAGATAGAGATAGAAAGAGATATAGATAAATATATCTGTATATACATATATATACACTATACATGCATATGTCTATATATAATAATATACAGTCATACAAAAATATAATCACAAATATGATTTTATGTAATTATATCTAACAATATTTATAATATATGCAGTATATTTTGTATACCATAAGTAATATTATACATACTTTTTAATCTAGCATTTTATATTATAGCAAAATTTAGAAATAAACTAATTGTCCACTAGCAGGAATTAAAGCATTATGGTCATGCTACTTTACTGCATACTATGCATCTATATGTACTGATATGCAGAGATTAGAGGACATATTAAATGAAAACAACAAGTCAGAGAAAAATATAAATGTAAAAGATGATGTCATTTATATATTACTCTATTCAAATATAATTTTTTTAGAAAAAATAAAAAGATAGGTTTGAAAATGTAGAGGAAAAGTTCTCAAAAGGCTCACACTGAAATGCTAGGGTAATAACTTCTGGAAAAGACAATAAGATGGAGGTGAGGAAGCTGTGCAGAGAGGACCCTCACATCCTATGTTCTTCTGAATTCTTTGACATTAAAATAAAGATACATAAAATAGGATTATAGAAAAGATTGTCTCTAAAATATATTGTTATTTTTTAATCATTTTTAAGGCCTCTGACATTTTAGCCTGTATACAGTGAAACATTTTGGAGCATTTAACTCCAATTCAAGTTAACTGCTGCCTAGTTACATAGCTAGGAAACCAATTTTCTCCAAAAGCAACTAGTTGTATTCATTTCAGTAACAGCTATGACACATGTAACTTTGCTTCTGTCAAAGCAAAATAGGTTATTAAAAATTCAGTATTACCTATCTATCCATCCATCTATCTATTGATAGTTCTAGCATCTATCTATTAAAACTTCTAACTAACAAATTTTATTTTTTAGCGGTGTTTTTCAAATCATGGAACTATCTGCTTTCGATTGTTCAGGCTCTTTTAAAAGTTGGTTCAGTGGATATGACACTTAAAGCACAAGCAACAAAATAAAAAATAAATAAGTGGGATAACATCAAACTAAAAAGCTTCTGCACAATAAAAGAAACATTCAACAAAATGAAAAGACAACCTATGGAATGGAAAAAATATTGGTAAACCATATATCTGATAAGGTGTTAATATCCAAAATATATAGATAACTCATACAACTCAATAGCAAAAAACAATTCAATTAAAAATGGGCAAAGGGCCTGAGTAAACATTTTTCAAAAGAACATATATGAATGGCCAACAGGTATATGAAAATGTCCTCACATTACTAATCATAAGAGAAATGCCAATCAAAACCACAATGAGATATCACCTCACACCTGTTAGAATGGCCATCGTCAGAGAAACAAGAGATAAAAAATGCTGGCAGGTATGTGGAGAAAAAAGAACCCTTGTGCACTCTTGGTGAGATTGTAAATTGGTGCAGCCACTGTTGAAAACACTATGGAGGGTCCTCAAAAAATAGAACTACCACATGACACAGAAATCCCACTTCTGGGAAACAAAAACACAGTACCAAAGAGATATCTGCACCCCTGTGTTCACAGAAGCATTATTTACAATAGCCAAGACAAGGAAACAATCTTGTTTCTGTAAAAAGAAGGAAATCCTGCCATTTATGACAATGGACCTAGAGAGCATTATGCTAAGTGAAATAAGTCAGACAGAGAAAGACAAACACTGTATGAACTCATTTATAGCTATACATAATGTTAAATCTTTAAAAAAAAAAAAAAGAAACTTGAAAAAAAATATCTCTTTGAAAAAAATATCAGATTTGTGATTTATGGTTACCAGAGGTGGGGATGGGGAAAAAGGGAATTGGATGAAGGTAGTGAAAAGGTACAAATTTTTAGTTATAAGGTAAATAAGTACTAGAGCGGTAATTACAGCATTGTGACTATAGTCAACACTACAGTATGATATAGTTGAAAGTTGTTAAGAGTAAATCTTAAGAGTTCTCATCCCGAGGGGGGAAAAAGTATTTTGTTCTTTTTTTTTTTTTGGGGGGGGGGTATCTAAATGCAATGATAGATGTTTACTAAAATTACTGTGATTATCTTTTCATGATGGATATAAGTCAAAGCATTATACTATACATCTTAAACTTATACAGCACTGTATGTCAATTACACCTCCATAAAACTGGGAAAATTATAAAATTAAAACAATAATAAAACCTAATGGTCTACAAACTGAGGGAAAAATAATGATTCAGGTAAGACTGTCTGGAGAAGGGGCCTGAGATCTGCATTTTGTACATGTTTCCTAGATGTCTGTCTTTGTAAACTTTGAGGACCACTAATATATTGAAAAAATATAGAAAAATTTTGTATTTATCACCTTAATCATTTTAAGTGTACAGTTCAATATCCTTAATAAGTACATTCATGTTTTTGAGAGACCAGTCTCCATAAACCTGGTATGACTCAGAAATCTCTAACTGAATATTTCCTGCTACCAGAATATTCCAGTTTTCAAAAAATTCTCAGGCTTAACTCTCCACCATTTTCTTTCTCAACCTTCTGCTCACATTGGTGTTGAGACTCTAGGATTCCAGTTCTAAGCCCTTACCACCAGCTCTGACAACAGTGCATGGGAGCAACTCTGAGGTCTTAGCTGAGAAGTGCTTCCCTTAAAGTCTTGAATCCCCTCAGCTGCAAAGTACCAATATTATTCTTCATGCCCTTCCATTATACATTATCTTCATTTATGTGATTAGTATTGTAGTTTCCTACTTTTTTGAGAAACCCTGACACTTTGATTTAACTTGTAATATCTTCCATCTGGCCCTCCATATAATCACTTTTCCCTTTCTTCTTATAGAAAGATAAGGTTACAAAAAGCAAAGAAAAAAGAAGTCTCCATCCCTTTGATCAACGTATATTTTATGTATAACCCTGTGCTATATTGCTCAAAATGAAAAGAGCATGATTAAATTATTATTTTAGCCTATTTCAGTAGCCTCTTTTTATTAACAAATTAAGTAAACAAATATGTATTGAATGTCTATGATATGCCAAACTCTGTGTTTGGTGCTGGGGATATGGTAGTGAATTACATAGACCAAAGCTCCACTGTCTAGGAGCTGACATTCCTGGGAAGGAGAAAGGATTCAGGGACTCAATATTGTCTCCTTCCCCGCCTCACCATAACATAGTTTCCAGGAATGACTACCTTTCCATTGCTTATGATTCCTGTGCTAGCTGCTCTCTCTGAATTACAAAAAGGTCACATGGTACATGGTATGGTCCTCTGTTAAAAATAGGTGTTTTTTTCTTTTATACATCTCTTTTTTTCTTTTTAATTAAGGTAAAATACATATAACATAAAATTTGCCATCTTAACCATTTTTAAGTGTACAGTTCAAAAGTGGTAAATACATACATATTTTTGTGTGACCCATCTCCACAAATCTTTTCACTTTGCAAAATTGAAACTCTATATCCATTGAACCAAACCTCCCCATCCCCCCTTACCATATCCTCTGACAACTACTTTCTGTTTCTATGAATCTGACTACTCTAGGTAGTTCATATTAGTGGACTCAGGATCTTTTTGTGACTGGCTTATTTCACTAGGCATAAATACCTTTAAGGTTCATTCATGTTGTAACATGCATCAAAATTTCCTTCCTTCTTAAGCTAAATAAAATGACATTGTATGTATATAACACATTTTGTGTTCCTATTCATCCATATATGGACACTTGTGTTGCTTCTACATTTTAACTCTTACAAATAAAGATGCTATGAACATGGGTGTTCAATATCTCTTTGAGATCCTTCTTTCAGTTTATTTGGGTTATATGCCTAGAAGTGGAATTTCTAGGTCATAGGGTTATGTTGTTACCCTTTATTTTCATATAAGCTCAACTTCTACCATCTTTGCAAGACTGTATCCTTTTGCCATTTCCATCAAAACTTGAATGAAAGACTTTCCTGAGACATTTCCTTCCGTCTAATTATAGAGCACTTACCCATTCACTCTTTTTTTTTTTTTTTCTGTACCCGGGCCTCTCACTGTTGTGGCCTCTCCCGTTGCAGAGCACAGGCTCCGGACCCGCAGGCTCAGCGGCCATGGCTCATGGGCCCAGCTGCTCCGTGGCATGTGGGATCTTCCCGGACCGAGGCACGAACCCGTGTCCCCTGCATCGGCAGGCGGACTCTCAACCACTGCGCCACCAGGGAAGCCTCCATTCACTCTTTATAACATTATCTTAATTATCTACATAGCACTGATGATTGTCAGAATTTTATATTTTTATGTATATTTGCATATGTAAGAATTTTGTTTATTTAAAAATTATTGTTAAATTTATATTTAAATTTGAATTTAAATTCTCAATTGCAATTTAAGATCCATCAGGATGAAGACTATGTCTTTTTTATATTCACTGCTATATCCCAGTGCCAGAGCTTTCAAAAAGTACTTATTGAATTTGATCAGTTATAGAGTATGAAAGAGTAAATAAAGGGGTAAAAAAAATTCAATCTTATCAGCTCTTCACTTTGTACAGAAACAACTTTGGTACTTCTGGTTTTATAAATGTAATGGCATAATAGTCATTGTACAATTCTCATAAAATTAATCTGAAGATGAAGAAAAATAAATGTCACAGTCAAAGTAATGTGTCATGTCCACTTTTAATAGAAATTATTGAATGCGTCCATTCTCGGTGATGGTTTTTATCCCTCTTTATAGTTAGAAAATACATAGGGTGTTACAATGGATAGAAGATGGTTTAAATCGTTGAGCTAAAGGCTAGCTTTTGACTCTGTGGTTCCTCATTTTATCACAATGACACAACATAAAGTTCAGAACCTGGCAGGCCTATCTTTCAATTTAATTCACCTGTCAGCCCAGGCAATGGTGACTGAACCCATTATTGGCGGCCTTATCCCATAGTTACTTTCAGACTCTTACTCCCTTCCTGTCTGCATAGAACAAGTCACCAAATCACTCTCCATTCTGTCTCTGTGGCATTCTTTTTGAGATTTTTAGAGTAAAACTCTTGATCAGAACAAAGTGGTATGTCACATTTCTCCCCTTTTGATAAGGAGAGGTATTTAATCTTTATAGCATTGAAAAATAATCTTTTTAGTTCCAATACTTTATCAATTTTTTTTTATAAATGAGAGGCAATCTACCTATGCCTGTATCATTCATCATAATGAAATAATCATCTCATTTATTTTACTTTACAGGGGAGAAAGAAATAAAGCAGAAGAAAGAAAAAAGAGGATGACAAGATTATAGAGAAAGATAATGATATCTCTGAACCAGGCAGTCTCTCTTCTCCAGGTCAGATGCTGGGTTTACTGTTCCTCGTTTTCTGCCATAGCACTTGCCATAGTGCTCCATGTAGAAGCTCTGCTCATTAAATATGTGTGTGATGAACACATCGAAGAATAGATGAGAGAAAAACTGACTTGGATGTTAAAAGATAATTTTCAAAAAAAACCCGATAAAGTCATGACTCATGCAGATATAAAAATGATCACATATTAAAGATTTTATATAGCTCATTAATGAGGAAACTGGTGAGGTGTTACAACCAATTCAAAGGGGGAATCCAAGGACAGACACCTTTATAGATAGGAATGTTAAAATGAGTGTACAAATGAAGGCAAAACTGTTATCTCCTGGGGCGAAGTTCTTCCTCTATCAGCTGGGATTAATTTGCCCTTTATGGCCAAGAATTATTTTGCACTGCTATTGGTTATCTACCACATTCAGAGTTGTAAGGCAGCTACCATATAATTAAGATCAGATAATGCAGAAGGGAGTACTATAGACATGCACAATTTTTTTCCCTGCATAGATAAAATGTTTATATGGTTTCTCCACCTTCAGTACTACTTGCCTCTTTCTTGATTCTTCTAACTGCCTCAGAAATACGGTCACCACCAGGAAACTCTGTGCCCATGGACAGCTGTCAACTAATGTCATAATTATTTTGGGTGAAATATGCATTTTAATAATTTTTTTTGAAAGTGAAAATATTTATAAGCAAAAATCTTACATTTATTATAGTCTAATTTTAGGTAACAGAAAGAAGTTTTGGACAGAAGTCCTGAACCTGCATTTCTCAAATCCTAACACATTAAACTGTAGGTGTATAAGATTTAGAGAGTATCTCCTTTTGTAGATGAGGAAACAGAAGCTTGGAAATGTTAAGAAAGAGGCCTAAGTCATCCACTATTTGGTGGTAAACTCAGTTCTCTTGACTCCAGAAATTACTTTTCCATCTCTCAGAATGAGAGGCATGAGTGAGCACTGTTTGAAGTTCCACATGAGAGTTTAGCCATGGCAGTTGTCACCGTAAATGTGATCCAGGAATGGACAAATATTCAACTAGGACCTCACTTTGACTGGAAGTTTTCCTCAAGGAGGATGAAGTCAGGCACAGACGAGGAGAAATGATGACTTCAGGCTTTATGAAATGCTGAGACAGGACTCTTGCCAGTATTACTTAAAATAATTCATGGAAATTGCTTAGTACAGTGCTTGGCACATAGTGAAAACTCAATGTTAGTTAATATAGTGAAAATTACAAGTATTATTAGTATTAAATATATATATATATATATATAACAAGAAAGACCCTTATGCTGAAAATTTTTTCACAAGGTTTCTAATGTTTATGACTCCTGTGTGCCAGTTTCAGGATGTGAGGCAAGTGGTGGACTACACCATGTCTTAGCCTTGTCTTAATTTAGTAATGCCTGTATCTTATACTCTGTGGTTTCCTTGCATGTTTCTTACAGATGGAAATTTGTAGGTTGGCTGGTTGCATGCAAAGGAAGGGTGTGGATGTCCCTGGAAACATGTCAGTGTTCCACAGAGAGGATGTGAAAGTCAGCCAGAAGTCAGATGTTCCCAATGACATTCTTCTCTCCCAACTGGCACAAAAGATCTTCTTTCAGTCACCTTAACAGGACATGGACCAAGAACAATAATTGGGACACACATAACCGTGGCCATTGTGTAATTCAAGCATAAATTCAGATCATCCATTCTACCAAAGAGTTTCTATTCTGATTGCTGTAAATGATACTGAACATCATTTTCTTACAAGAGAACTAAGAGCTGCCAGAGGCACAATCCAACTGTAACATCCAGCAGAAAAAAAAAAAGATATATATGCCTATTTTTAGCTTGATATAATTAGTACCCCAATGACCAGAGCTATTGAAATCGGTTGGTCCAGATTTTCTGCCCAATCTACAAAATGGGCTTTTATCCGACAAGAAGATTTTTATAGTACTATGAAAATAAAGGGGAAGAAAAAAAAAGAAAGTTTCAAATATAGTTTTTTTGTGGTTTAAATATAAAGGAACAAAGTAACCTGCTTTGTTGTTAGGTTCTTCTCCCTTTTTCTTTTTCTTTTTAATAAAATGCTATTCAGATTTTGAAGTCATACTGAAATCAGGTCCACTGAGAGATGAAATCCATAGCTTCCTTTGCTTCAGCTCTGTAGTAAATAGCAGATAATTTTGTTAGTTCTTCAGACTAGTAAATGACACAATCATAAACAAAAATGCTATTTATCCATTTTATAAAATTCTTAGTTGTGTTATGGTGGAAGTACAATCTCTCCATCCTTCGGTCATCCTATTTCAAATCTTGCTAGATTTATTCATGATTTTGCTTCCCATTTTGAAGTCATTTTTATGATACTCTTTGAGAATATCATTTTTTCCAGACTCATCTCCATAAATCGAAATTCATTTCATTTTAGATAGAGTGATTGTTCTCTTATTGAGAAAATTCCCAATATTCATTTTTCTTAATCCCATTAATATTTATTGCACAATTACACAGAATTAGATACCGTACAATATGCAGAGTATATTCTCACTAATCCTAAGAGATTTACGTCTTAAAAGTAAAAAGATAAATATATCTCTTCTTATTTGGTGTATTTTACAAGACATTAAGAAAATATTTTTGCAGAGTGAGTTATATTTAGAGACTAAAGGAAATGATTTAAAAGGAGAAAGAAAAAAACAGGACAGATAGGGCTTTTCTTAACATAAAACATGATCTCATTCATTTAAGGACAGATTAGCCGCAATAAATAAGATTAGGGAAATCGTTTTCAAGATACAAGCAAAGGAAACAAAGCATCTTATCACCCAGGGGATCCGGAAAGATCAAGTGGTATTTTTCCAAGACCACACCCATCACCCTTGTGGGTTTGGTTGGTGATGAGAGGAGAGAGATGGAGACGATGTTGTGCAACCAACAAATAGAAAGTTGAAGAATCAAAATCAAAAGCAGGCTACTAGAGCAACAAATAATTCTTAAAAAGCAGAAATGATTTTGGATGAAAAAAAATCATTCAGGGTTATACAGAGTCACTGGGCCAAGAACAATGAAGGTGCTCTATTATAGCTTAATTTAAATACACCATATACTGAGAAATGTACATAGAACGTTGATACTTTATTCAATCATCTTATTTACCTCCACTACCTACTTCTTAAAACAAATCAATTTTAATTTTTCCTGGGGGTGGTGGTTGGCATGGAGATGAAGAAAAGATAAATATACTTTTTTTTATCATTATGATAACTTTTGTAATTAAACTTAGTTAAAGCTCATTAGCCACCAAGTGAGAATAAGAAATAAATCTCCAAAAATGTAAAATTTCCTTTAGACATGTTTTAGAACCAAAGAACATATTTTCATTAAAAGTTGATCTGCATTAGCAAGTTAATAGAAATGCTCTTAATAATTATGTTGTATTGGTTATGAAAATGCCATAAGATATTAAACAAAGCTAGCTCTCATTTCAAATTACCAAACACAAGAATTATAAAAGACAAAAAATAAAAGTGATGTTTTGTGTTCTTAAAACAAAAATATTTATTTTTTCTTGCTGATTTCCTTGTTATACAGTAAAATAGCAAATATCAAGCAACTCATTATTTTTACTTTATTATAGTATAGTTGATATAAATAATTGATGAGTTGTACAAATGGATCTGTTGTGTAACCACTGTCCCGATCAATATACATTGGTAGGATTTCTGTCCTCCCGCAAAGTTCCCTTATACATTTTCAATCCAAATGACTCCCATTTCCTTCTCCACGCAATTGCTGATCTGATTACCATCATTATAAATTAATTTTGTTTGTTTTGTAATTCATATAATGGAATTTACAGAAGGTACTCTTTTTTTTTTTTTTTTTTTGCGGTACACGGGCCTCTTACTGCTGTGGCCTCTCCCGTTGAGGAGCGAATGCGCAGGCTCAGCCGCCATGGCTCACGGGCCCATCCGCTCCGCGGCACGTGGGATCTTCCCGGACCTGGGCACGAACCCGCGTCCCCTGCATCGGCAGGCGGGCTCTCAACCACTGCGCCACCAGGGAAGCCCTACAGAAGGTACTCTTATGTGTCTGGCTACTTTTGCTCAGAATGTTTTTGTGATTCTTCCATAGTGTTCCTGTATTAATATTGATATCTTTTCACAGCTAAGTAATGTTACATTGTATGAATCTACTGTAGTTTGTTTATCCATTCACTTGTTGATTAACTTTTTTTTTTAATGCCTATGAACATTTGTATACAAGTCTTTTTATGGATATATGATTCTATTCTCTTGGGTAAATACCTAGGTGTAATTCCTTGGTCATATGGTAATTGTAGGTTTAACTTTATAAGCTACAATCAAACAGTTTGCCAAAGTGTTTGTACAATTTTACACTTCCCCAGCAGTGCATGAGTTCCAATAATTCCCTATCCATGCCAACACTTGATATTGTTCATGTTTTTAATTTTAGCCATTCTGGTGGGTATGTAGGTGGTATCTCATTGTAGTTTTAATTTACTAAATATGTTGAGAATAATATACGTGCTTATTTATCATTCATATAGCTTATTATGTGAAATGTGTTTTTAATCTGATTCATTGTTTATTATATATTTTTTTTCTTATTAGTTTTGTATTTCCAAAGTTCTTTCTATATCTGGAAACAAAACTACAGATATATGTACTGAAAAATTCTAAGAAATCAACCTTCTACCAGTTTCTTAATGATTTTTGTTGAAAAAACAAAATGTTTAATTTTGATGTTTACTTTATTCATATTTTTTGTTACTTTTCCCTCTTTTTTATCTATTTTCTTTTTCAATGATTTCTGATCTCTATTAATATCTTCTTTTTACTTACCTTGACTTAATTTGTTTTTACCCTAGATTCCTGTATTAGAAACAGAGATCATTGATATAAAAATCTTTCTTCATTTTAATATAAGCATTAAAGTTACAAATTTCTCTCTAATCCCAGCTTATCTTCATCACACAAATTCTGATAGTATGTGTTTTTATTTCATTCAGGTAAAAATGCTTTCTAATTCCCATGCAACTATTTATAAATATGTTGTTTCATTTCTAATTATTTAGGGATTTTCCAGATATGTCTTTTGGTAATTTATTTCAAATTTAATTCCTTTGTGGTTACAGAGTATATCCTATATGATTTTAATATTTTTAAGTGAATTAAAGCATGCCACACTTCAACAAAAGGATATTTTAAAGGGCTTCATCATTATCAAGATCATCGTTAATCTCAATTTTGTCTGTGAGTTTTCTTTTCACCTTCTTTCTCTAACTGATACTTACTCTCCAATTATACAGCTTTTTATGAAGCTCTCAAATTGTGGCTGTTTTCTCTTTCAGAATATGACTTTTGGAGATGGGATATGTTTCCTCCTTTCTCCACATTGCTACTTCCAAACCATTTTGCCTCACTTATCAGTTTTTTTGTTTGTTTGTTTTTGGCTTTCCAGCTCATTCCAGACCAAAACACCCACTGCCCTCCAGATTGTAGCTATCTGCCAGTCCTCCAGGTACTAATAGCACTCACTCTGTAAATACATTAGCACCTGGCTCATTGGTAACTCTTTCCAACACTGCTCTTATTGGTGGTCATTACCACAATATTCACACAGATTATCCTTTCAACGTCCTATCCCCTTGAGTCCTTAACCTCTCTTCCTCCAATGAACTTGGTCTCTACCTAATTTCAGCTTCCCCGTCCCACAGTCATCCTATCGTCCCTATTACTGTCAACAGCTGTAACCTATCCACAATTTCAGTTTCAAACATCCCACCTTGTGTCCACCTCCTAGTATCTCTCTTGTCCATTCTCTCTATCTTACCTCCAAAACTCCTTCACTCACATTTGTACCTTGAATCCATTGATATTGCCATGTTTTCACTGTTCTTCATTCTCTTCATGTCCTCTTTTTTTTTTATATGTTACATTCCATAATGCATCATCATTATTGTATCTTGCTTTTACTCTCAGCTCCCTTGTCTTTCTCTATTGTTTTCATACACTCCCTTGGCAAAATAACAATTCTTGTTAGATCTGACTCTACTATTTTGTGCATGTACTGGTATAGCCAACTGAAATTGGAAGGAAAAAACACACGACCTTGTAGACAATATTTAAATTTACTTTATTCTTGCAGTTCTAGAGGTCACTAGACCTCTAGGGGGATAATCTGTTTCCTTATATTTTCCAGCTTCTAGAAATGCCTACAGTTATTGGGTGGTATTCCCCTTCTTCACATTACTCTACCCCATTGTCTGATGTCGTACTACTTACCCTAGTCCTCATGACTCCCTCTTATAAAGAGCCTTGTGATTACATTGGACCTACCTGGATAATCCAGAATAATCTCTCCATCTCAAGATCCTTAACTCAATTACATCTGTGAAGTTGCTATTGCCATGTAAGGCAGAGTATTCACAGGTTCTAGAAATTGGGACATTGGCATCTTGATGAGGAGGCATAGTTCAACCTACTATAGAAGGTAAAATTTGAATAAATATCTAAGAAAAAGAGAGACCTAAGGCTTCCCTGGTGGCGCAGTGGTTGAAAGTCCACCTGCCGATGCAGGGGACACAGGTTCGTGCCCCGGTCCGGGAAGATCCCACATGCTGCACAGTGGCTGGGCCTGTGAGCCTTGGCCACTGAGCCTGCGCGTCCAGAGCCTGTGCTCCACAACGGGAGAGCCCACAGCGGAGAGAGGCCCCTGCATACCGCAAAAAAAAAAAAAAAGAGAGAGAGAGAGAGAGACCTAGCCATGCAATATATTTAAAGGAAGAAATTTCTAGGAAGAGTACAGAATAAATGAAGGTACTAAACAGGAAAGTTCCTTATATGTTCAAGGAACAGGAAGAAACCCATAGGGAAGAATAGTGAGCACAGACAGGTGACGATGCTGTAAGGAGGGGCAGAGAACATCTAGGATGTGGTTGTAGATCACATAATAAGAACTTTGCCTTTCATGCTGAATGATACATGGACCCATTGGTTTTGAAGAAAGAATGACACTACCTACATTATGTTTAAAAGGATCACTCTGAATGGTATGTTAAGAAAGGTCTGATAAAAGTCAACAGCAAAAGCATGAGACTTATCAGAAGGGTATTGTAATAAGTGAGGTGAGAAATTATGGTAGCCTAGACAGGAATGATGGTAGTGGGTATAAAGAAAAGTGGTCATAATCTGGATGGATTTTGGAGGTAGGACTAACATAATTGGCTGAGAAGTTAGAGAATGAGAACTATCAAGAATGACACCACAGTATGGGGCCTGAGCAACTGAAGGAACAGAGCTGCCATTAAGTGACTTGGAGAAAGCTGTGGATAGAGCCAATTTTGAAAGGAGAATCAGGAGCTTATTTTGGGACATGTTGAGTTTGAAGTTCTTATTGATCATACAAGTGGAAATTCAGTTTGGAGGTACAGTATGGAGATTAAAAATTCAGAAATCATCAACATATAATGGGAGTAAGCCCAAGAGATAGGGTGAGATCACCTGGAGAGTAGATGTGGAAAGAAAGAGAAAACGTTCCAGTTTTCAGCCTCAGAACCTTAAGAACACCCTAATATTAGAGGTTGAAGAAGGACTGGCCTCATAGACTTGATATCTGTGTAGCTGCACAGGGCCTCCTGGGTCCCACAAGGGCTCTGATCTTGTTGTAGGGTTCTGTTCTTACCTTGTAATTCTTAATACTTTTTGACCAAGAATTCTCACATTTTCATTTCACTGCCCTAACTATAGTACCTGGAACATGCCAGGCACATATTAGGTGCTCAGTGAATATTTGCTAAAAATAGTAAATAAAAAAAATGAGTTTAGACTTTTTATATCTCTCTGATCAGTGATTTTGATTCTTCCATGATGGTATCCATGAATCTTCTGGCCCAACAATGTACTCTAACAGTAAGTGTGTCTGTGTGTGTGTGTATGTGTATACTTGTGTGCACATCATAGTAGCATATTTCTATTTAACTGACAATTGCATGATAGATGGACTTCATGGTAATTTCCGTATGTAATCAATAGGATTTATGTAACCAGACCAAACACTTTACATTTCATATCTGCTTATCTCTGCCATGGAAATGATAAATGAAATTAGCTGTGATGTTAAGTCAAAAAAACATGTAGGGCTTCCCTGGTGGCTCAGTGGTTGAGAGTCCGCCTGCCGATGCAGGGGACGAGGGTTCGTGCCCCGGTCCGGGAAGATCCCATGTGCCGCAGAGCGGCTGGGCCTGTGAGCCATGGATGCTGAGCCTGCGCGTCCGGAGACTGTGCTCCGCAACGGGAGAGGCCACCACAGTGAGATGCCCGTGTACCACAAAAAACAAACAAACAAAAAACAATGTAAACAATAGAAAATACAGAATGACAACACTTAAGTACAGATGGCATTGTTTTTCATTTTATTTCAACATATTACCTACTAGACATGGTGGACAATGTAGTGAAGGAATCTCAATGCCTCTCTCACTTCCCATATATATTCCCTGCTCTTAGGATATAACTATAACTCTTTCCTACTAGTGTATAACCACAAATATGCCATAGATTTTACAAAAGAATGTATCACCTCTTAAGCATAGTAGTTGAATGTCAATGTCTTAGATTGTGACCTTAAGAAAAACATAAAGCTACCTGCTCTATTTTTATTTACTTCTGTGGAGCACCAGGTTAGAGGAGCAAAGTAGTCTTTGAAATAAATAAGGCACTATATATAAAAGCTGACTGCACTCTAAGTTTTATCTTTCACAAAGAAAACACGCAAAAAAAGTAATTTACGTGACTGTGCATTATTTTTGTAAAATGTACTTAAAATTATCCCTGCTACCATGGTTAATAAACCTGAATTCCTAATCAGCTTGTTAGTTATTCAGTGTCTGTGGCATATCCAGTCTCATTATACCATGCCACAGGGTGTACGCCATTCTAAGGAAGACATTTCCTTAGTGATATTTTTATTTACCAACTGTAATATGGAAATTGATTGAGGGAAATGTTCCTTCTTATTGCAGACTTAGAAACTTTAACAGTTATTTTCCATTTCTGCCTTTAGAGTTGATGTGGCAGTGTAAATTTATATTTATATAAATTTAATATAAATATATTAAATACTATATATACTTTATATCAATATAAAGTATATTGATAATTCTCAGGAAGTGGCTTTAATCCTGTTAATTGGGGTCTCCAAGAGGACTCAAGAGGAATAAAACACGAGCTTACTGTCCATCCTTTTTTTCTTGTATCACTGACTATTTTTCTGTCAGCAGACAAAAGATAAACACTACTCCCTTGTCACTGTAATTTTACTGGGCAGGTGTGGCACTGGGGCACAGAGTGAGAAAAAATAGACCATTGACATAATTCAGCGTTAAAGTGTTTAGATCACATCAGAGGCCAAATAAAGCTCCTCTGCTGATAGAAAATTAGTATTCCTGGCAGAGCCATGTTCAAGGTGAAAAAAAGGAGAAGAATATGCATTTCTCAAGCACTTCATGAGAAAAGTACACAAGTGTTCTTTGAAAGAGGCTTATACATGTGTTCCATAGGACATGTGGAAACAAACATCTATGCATATTCCCTTATCAGAAGCTAGTTCTCCGGCAAATCTGCTCCACCTGAAAAGACAAAGTGATCTCACAGCCAGCATATATAAAAAGTTTTTTAATTACTAATAACAAGATCACATATATAAATGTCAAGTAACTCAATAACCAAGTAACTCAAATCATGTTACAGAGTTTTCCTCTTTAAGTAACTAGCTTCACTATGGAGGTAAGGAAACTGAGGAATAAAGTCAATTCCATAGGTCAGGAACAGAGCCAGAACTCGACCCTCCCCACTAGAACAGATCAACTCTCTCACTTGAAGTTGGCATATTACACTGAAGGTAACATCATACGAGTGCCTAGTAAAGACTTTAAGCTATTATACTAGAGTGGCTTCACAAAATTCCAATTGATTGAAACTTTCCTCTGAAACTTGAATCAAAGCAAACCCCATTTTTTCCTGTACCTCTTCTCTTGTAGTGAAGGATCCAAAGATAGCACACAAATGGATGTTTCTCTGATACCTGTGGCTTATCAGTAAGAATAGAAGTAATGGAAATCTCATGAGAAAGCCTGCTTTTAAAAGATTTCCGATCCAATTTTAGAACT
The DNA here is from genome assembly GCF_963455315.2 of Globicephala melas. Lineage (NCBI taxonomy): Eukaryota > Metazoa > Chordata > Mammalia > Artiodactyla > Delphinidae > Globicephala > Globicephala melas. The sequence continues at coordinate 118,883,043 of NC_083314.1, forward strand.
CAAAAGACTTCAATTAGTTTCAGATTAACATCCAAGTCTTTCAAAGTATATCTTCCAGGATTCAGTTATCAAGAGGACATCAGACACTGAAATTTAGGTTCAATTTTTGTGGCAAGAGGAGAGATTTAGGCAAATATTCAGGTTTTTCTTTTCTTTTTGGGGGGCTTAAGCCCCATCTTCTATCTTTTTTTCCACCTGTCACTTTTTCCCAATTATACTTTCATTAACTTCTTATTAAATGATTACACATGCACGTGTATATATGCATGCACGACCACACGTATGTAATGCAACGCTTTTTAATGTTCTGCTAAAACAGTGGTAACTTAACAGGTGGTATTACTTCCTTTGTATGTGATATTCCATAGATGCCAGCCCTAGGAGCATTAGGGTGCAAAAGTGTTCAGTTTCAGTGTCCTCAAAACGTACTTCAATGGAGGAAATCCCATTCCAGTGCCCATGATAAAGTGTGGCTGCCATCCTTTTCCTGTCTCTGATCCTCAGACTTTCTCTCAAATTTCTTCTCCCAACTGTAGGTCAGCTACTATTGAAGCAAATATCTATAAGACAGGCAAGTGGCAAGGGTGTTACAGAGATGCATCTACCTCAGTCTGCCCTGGAGAATTTGAAGCAAGAAAAAGAAATATGATTCATAATTCAGAGTAGAGCTTTTGGGGGATTCATACATCATAGATGCAACTAAACATAGTGGGTATTAGAGAAACAGAATCCAATCTTTTTAAAGAGGCCACAGAAGTATTCCAACAAGAAGAATTCCATCCCAACCTACTTTCAGCAACCTATTCATCTGTGTCCTTTCCAAACCTTCCTTTTGAAGACAGTTCTCCTGCTGAGGTCTAGTGTCTATAGAGAGTTAGCACTACCTTGAAGTTTCACACTGTAGCCCTGGGTGCTTTGTCAAATTCAAAAGAAGAAAGAGCTTCTCATCTCATTGTACAAATTGAGGCAAATGTTAATATGATATTTTGTGCACATGTTCATTTATATGGAACTAATATAAAATTTGTTTCATTTAAAATCAACCATGAATTATTTGCCTGCAGACTGGACAGATTTGAAAGCTGATAGCCATTAGATGGGAAAAAAAAATTTGAAAACACGTGGGTTTATTACTGAGTCAAGTATAATGTAAACTGAGGATGGTCTCTGCTGGGAGTCACAATGCTTCTGCTGTGGATAAGGCTGCTACTGTCAACTTGAAAGGAAAGAAAAAGACAAAGAACAAAGATATGTATTTCTCTAGCTTACATTTTTTTTTTTCCTAAGGGAACTTTAATTCAGCATGCCTCCAAAAGCTGATGCAGATTCCAAGTTTCTTTATAATATAATGCCTCTCTGCAAAAATGGTCACTTTCTCTGAAACTACCCCTGCTGTTTTGGTTGAGGAATGCCATTCAGCTGCCTTTGTTCCAAACACTTGATTGAGTTAGTGCCTCTATACATATAAAACTACCTGGCTCTTGCTTACTACTATGAAATGCAAGACTGGAAAGCTTCAAACGCTGTTATAGAAATGCAGCTATATTTTCATTTACTCTTAAGCAATAAGCAGGGCTAAAGCTTTTCAAAGGACAATTTTGGCTGCATTTCATTATTTGTCTCTGATTTTCTTGCTGTACAGCAGGATAGTAACTCCCAAATCAACTGAACTGTTAGAGTGGGGGAGTATCCCAGGATTCTTTATTTTCCAGATGATCCTGATTGATAATCAGCTAGTTTGGAAATCCTTTGTTTTACTTCAAGGATGCTCCATGAAGAGCAAACCTCTGATTTATAAATATATACTCCAGTATAGAGGAAGAGCCTACTAGACACATGTTTACATTTTTACATCCATCCCCCAAAGCACTACACATCCTTTAAAACCTCATTTTGGTTTCTCTGAACCCAGCCAGTGTTCTTGCCCAGTTGTAACACCAAGTAAAAGCTATAGAGCAGAGTCTGCTTCATTCTTCTCTCATAGCCCACTTATTTTCCAGAAACCCTTCCTTGTTTTACTTTTTCCCTTGGTATTTTTTTCTTCCTATACTTGGTTTATCACTCCACTACAAAGGATTATCCTTTGTATGTTTATTGTCATATACAAAGGATTCCTATTTTAACTCCCATAGTGTGTTGGGTAGTGGCTCTTCTAATAGATAGAGCTATATCCCAACTCCCAGAATCTGTGAATGTCACCTAAGTTGGAAAAAGGATCTTTGCGATGCAATTAAGTTGAGGAAATTGAGATAAGGTCCTCCTGGAGTATGTGAATTGACCCTAAATCCAAAGAAAAGTGACTTTATGAGAAACAAAAGAGAAGACGCAGAGACAGAGGGAAGGTCATGCAATGATAAAGATGCAGATTGGAGTGGTGTGGTCACATGCCAAGGAACACCTGGAGACACCTGGAGACACAGGCTGGAAGAAGCAATGAAGGACTCTTGCCTAGATCTTTTGTGGGGGAGTGTGGCCCACCCAGATTTGTGGCCTCCAGAGCCCTGGAGGAATACATTTCTGTTGTTTCAAGTCACTACCAAGTTTGTGGTAATTTATTACAGCAGCCCCGGGAAACTGATACCATCCTCTTCCTTCTTTTCTTGTCTAGCCTAATTCTCACCTATTTAATACACAAAAAAACTTTTTCTGCCTCTCCCAGTCCTTCTCCCTTGTCCTCTTCTCAGACAGTTGCATACCATGAAACAACTTGAGCCACAGCTAAAGAGTAGAATTCATAACATATCTTTATAGAGAAAACAGAGTTATAATTAGATTTGGGTTCTTTAAGGGCAGGGATAGAGTATTCTCTTGGGATTTCTCACATCTAGCATCAGTGCAGGTACATAGATGTTGTTTAATAAATATTTTTTTATTAATAACTTCTAAAGTTAGATGAAATGAAGCTTCAGTGCTTCCAAATTCTAAAGTCCCTGAAAATTCTTCAAACTCAAACTCCATTTAGATTTACCAAGATTTTTTCATCTACTTCCTCACCTTCTTCAAACTCATCCTTATGTCTTCAAACACCAGTGATCCAGATGAGTTAATAAAAATACTACTAATAATCAAATAATGATAACTCAGAGTCTAAAGGTGTCAGGACAAAATTAATTGTTTCAGCTGCATTTAAGGACAAGTATATGCTGAGAGTTTCATCTGTGACCTTAACTACCATTTACTAGAGTAGTTTGCATTAAAAATACATATTCTTTATTCCAAGAAATGCTTTACAAAGTAATTCCTGGAACACAATACATTTCTGCGTTTGAGTGTGTTCTTTTCTATTCTTGGTAATCCCAGCCCTATATTTGCATTCTGGTTATACTTATCTCTTGCTATCTCTAAGTAATAATGTAATAAGTAAGAGAGATTTTATTGAAGGGGAACTACTGCTATAGGTATACAGGGGAGCTACTACAGTGGGAGGGGCTTTGTGGTAGGGAAGAGAGCTCTGGCTCAACTCAGAACACAACAAGGAAAAGTAGACTTTATAACCAAGGAGCAGGGTGGGGATCAGTGAAGGAAAAATTACTAAAAGGAAACATTGGGAATAAGAGGGGATTCTGATTCCAGCTAAACCAGCTTAACAAGATCCTTGCTAACTTGAACAATGTAGAGATGAACATGGAAGTCCAAAAATCAAGGCCTACTTGAGAAGAGAGTTCAAAGGAGCCTGACAGAGTTCAGTCAAGGAGAGAATCTTTATCAGAACTTATTAAAAGAGAATCTTCTAATAATAGTATCATTACAGCTTCTTGCTTCCCACCTGGCTTCTCTTCTTATTTGTGATTTTATACAGAGAAAGCCTAACTCTCTTTCTTCTAATCCAAAGTAGGGATATTGCATTCCTTTATGAAAAGTATCAATACTTATTCCTTAATTTCCTTTTTTTAGCCTTTGCTTTGTGATTGCCTCTTCTCTCTCAGGACTCCCAAATTTTCTGTTGAAAGACAAGTACTTAACTTCTTGTTAGTTTCCTTTTACATTCTTTGCTTTTCTTTATCTTTGCTGTTTAGATTACCCTGTCTTCTCTGGCTTTTGTTTCCCTACTTTATTTTGGGTTCTAGACCATAGTATTTGTGTTTCCTCTTTAAAGTCTCCTGCTGTTTAACTTCCTCTTCTTGTTGTTTTCTTGGCTCACATTTTCCTTTACTAGAATTCAGTGCTAATGCTTCCTGCTGCTCAGATTCCTTTAGTCTTAATGTCTACAGAAGATTTTCCTTTCTTGCATTTACTAGGAAAGTTTCTTACTAGAGTCCTCCAGCCTGTGACTTTGTGTACTCTGAATACTCAGTAAACAGCAAGCATTAAAACCCCATTTGTCAGTCATCTGTAGATAAGAGGGGAGAGCTGGGATGTTGGGAAAACCTAGATGACTGTAATTTCCCAGGTTTGAATAGCGATCAGCTCCTGATCAATGTACTGGTCTGGAAGATATTCAGAGAAAAGAACCAGGATATTCAATATCTTGGGGGCTATTACCAAAGAGAATTTAGAGAAGAATTTAGGTGACAAATAGAATTTAGCTGAGTGTTATTGAAATTATTATTTTGTTTTTATGTACTTTTCATGGTGTGTGTCCTCCTTGCTTGTGGCTGGCACATTGAAGTTCACCATAGAAATAGACTTGGGCATTTTGTCATTCTTCTGATTCTCATCCATTTTTTCAACAATATTTGTTACTTTCCATGTGCTCTGTGTGCAGAAGACTATGATGACCAAAATACAAATATAAGCAAAAATAGATATTGATTCTGTCCTCTAGAGCTTTAAATATGACATCAAATCACTACCAAAATAATATAAATTTTCAAGTATGGTCAGTGTCGCAAATGAAATGTAAATAGTGCTCTAAAGACATGTACTAGGGAGATTTGACCAATTCAGGCAGATCTGAGAAAGTTCAGTTGAGATGACATGAAAGGCAGAGGAGTGCTGTGAGATGAAGCTGGGAAGTAAGCAGCTGCTAGGACATTAGGAGCCTTGTTAAGGAGAGGGGTGACATGACTGGATTTGGGAAACAAAAGCATAAATCTGGCTGCAATATTGTGATGATTAATTTTCTGTGTCAGCTGGGCCACAGTGCCTAGATATTTGGCAAGCATTATTCTGGATGTTTCTGTGGGGGTATTTTTCGATGAGATTAACATTTAAATCAGTGGACTTCGAGTAAAGCAGATTGTCCTCCATATGTGAGAGAGCCTCATCCAATCAGGAGAGGGCCTAAATAACATGAAAAGACTGGCCTCACCCAAGCAGGAAGAAATTCTGCCAGCAGATAGGCTTTCTGAATTGAACTGCAGCATTGGCTCCTCTTTGGGTCTCCAGTCCACAAAGCAGATATTGGACTTGCCAACCTCTGTAATCTTATGAACCAATTCCTTAAAATAAATATCTCTCCGATCTCTGGCTCTCTCTCTTTCTTATCTCTTTCTCTCTCTAAAAGAGATATTGGCAATTCTAGTATCCCAGGTGTGGGTTCATAGTAGCTTGCTTTAGTGGTGTTGGAAATTGAGAGAGGTAGATTGAAAATCCAATTAGGAAGCAAAATATACAGAGCATGGTGATGTGTTGGATATTGGAGGCATGAAAAGGGATAAAGCAAAGACTCTTGAATTTCTGATTTACACATCTAAATACACGGTGGTGGTATTCACTGAGTAGTGTTCACCAGAAGAAGACCAGTTTGGAAAGAAAGAATATGATTGTAGGTTTGGAAATGTTAAGTGTGAGACACTTTGATAAATCCAAAAAGGCTCCGTTAGAGGTTGAATATAAAGTCCTAGTAACAGATGAGAGATATAGATTACACATAAATTTGAGAATCACCTTCTTACAAGTGGTAATGGAAGAAGTGGGCATGGATGAAAACACATGATAATACAAAGAAGAAAGTTAACTCAGTCTTGGAAAAATGAAATCTTTAATGATAGGATATGAGACTAGAAATATACTAAAAGTTTAAATCAATCTTAGGGTTTTAATTTTAATACAATATATGGGAGTGATGCGTGTGGAGGTCTTTGTGAAGTGCTATTGCTACAAGAAAGGACTGATATATCTTCTGGTTTGGATCTTCTTGATTCATTCTTCAAGGGACAACTTGCTTATTTACATTATTTTCTTACTTTCTCATCAATCAGGAAATCAAGACAGAATATTGTATAATTATCTTAATAGTACATGCATTCCGGTCTTTATTTCTCATAAAAAATTGGCTTTCAGTAGCACTTTCTGGGCATAATGCATGAGCAATTTAAAGAATTCTTCAAGCTTATCAAGAAGCAAGCTATATGCTAATTTTAAAGACTGGGAAGTTATTTCTGTGATTTCTTTTATAATTTCTACAGGAACAAAATTACAAGCATTCACCATCCAGTTGAAAATATAATTTATGAAGTTCTCCAGATACATAAATTCTATGAGCACATAGGTATCTTGAACATTATTGGACTTATTGAATATTATCAAACTCCCTACGATTTTGTGATGTATTAAGTTATACACATATAATGCTATCTGATATGGTAGCAAATGCTGATTCATTTACTTATTTATTCAACAAACAATTATTTATTAATAGAAAATATCCAAGTACTCCATGAGACACTGGGGTACAAATGTAATTAAGACAAAGTTCCTATGCAATAAATAAGCTCACAGTCTGCTGGATATATATAATAATACTATGTGTTACAATCCATGATAAGGATAGTTTATTAGGAGAACAAAGAAGAAGAGATAAACAATTCCACCTGGAATGGGATACAGGCAGGAGGAAGGGAAGTTTCAAAAGAAGGTATTAACCAAGCCAAGAGGGAATGACAGAAAATGTATTCTAGGCAAAAGAAGTATCATGACCAAAAGCACCAAGGTGTGAAACATTTTGTTTTTAATCAATATTGCAGATGCATATAGCATGAAAGCAGAAAGTGGCAAGATATATAGAGACATAGGAAATAAAGTGCACATTATGGGGTGACATAGATAGCAGGCTAGTGAATTTGGGATTATCCTGGTGATGATGGAGAATGGGCTTAAGTAGGAAAGTTATAATAACAAGATTTGCATAGTAAATAATATTGGTGTTAAAAGAAGGAATTTGAGTCAACACAACTGGTGGCATGCTGTATTCATAGTACCATTCTTTTCACATTGCTTTTTTTTTTTAAATTTATGATTGTTAAGGAAACATGATACACTATTTTACTGCTCACCTAATATCCTAATATGTGATTTTCTTTGGCAAAAAAAAAAATATGAGAAGAAATAACATGTGCTTCTAGACATGTGACATAGTTTTAAGAATTGGCATGTGGCATACCATGTGGCATATCATGTTTCATTCTCCTTTGCCAAGGTGGCAATATTATGGTAAGTCACTTAGACATATAGGTTGTTACTGCATCTAATCCAGGAGAACCTGACTGATACAGGAAGTATATATCATGGTGATGCTTCCTCTCTGATTGGAAAATTTTTTGTAGCCTCCTTGATCTTACTACTCAGATACCAATAGAGTCTACATAATTTGGCTTCTCCCAGATAAACTGAATGATACAGAGAGCAGTGATTAAAGAAGAGATTTTAACTTTAGTTACATGGTTATTTATAACAATGAGAAATAGTAGCTTTGTGTTCTAAATTTCCATAGAACATTTGAACACAGTGGAAGATATTTACTCATGTACAATAGATTCTCATTATTTGTGGTAGTTATGCTATCGCTATCTAGAGTACCATAAAAACTGCAGTAGTGAATACTGAACTATGGCTCTAAGGGGAAATACTGGGTTAGGTGTCTATAAGCCTCTGGTCACATTTCATCAACCAAAACACCATTTGGCTTGTGGGTCATTTGCCAACATGTTTGTAAAACAAATCAGTCTCATCAGCATTGAAAACCATCTCTTCCACATAACTTTTTCTTATATTACACTTAACAGGTATGTTCCAAATTCTTCCACAGCCTCCTGATCTTCAGAACCTGCCCCATCTACAAGTTTTACATTTTTCATACTGTATCACCTTAAGAAACATGTGAGCCAGCCAGCGCATAGCTGGAGGGCTTACTACTCTCCTGACCCTGGCTAACGTCACCATAAATTACTTTGACTTTCAGTCTTAAAACAAAGCTGTCCACTATGTTTTTTTGGATTTTTTGTTTGTTTTATCTTGTTTTTAATCAGTCAAACCCACAAACTTAGCCATTTTTCTATCTTTTCCATAGCTTCATCACACACCATAGATGTAACTTTAGCACTTTCTGGAGCAGGCTGATATACAGATTAGTGAATTTTCTGTTCCTTTTTTTGGATATACCATATTGTTGATTCATTAACATTGAACTCACAGCCAACAGCACTATAACTTATACCTGAATGACGCTTAGCTAACACATGTATTTTCCCCCTTAAGATGCATCAGAGCATTTTGTATTTAGAAACTCTAGATAGCACTTCAGTATATGCTTAGAGGACATTTTAAACAATGAAATCCTCCTCCCACAACAAAAGTACAAAAGTGCAAAAAAAGATGGCACTAAATAGACTGCAAAATGAAAACTCATTTACAGTGTAAGACCTAAAACAAGAAGGAAGAGCCTCGCCTTGTTCAATCTCAGTTGAAAACAGGTGCAGTCAAATGACTCAAAATTTTGACCACTCAGCACACGTTTGCAAATGATCTGTAAAGCCTTCAAGTATTGACTTTGGGGTTATAAATAAAATTGAGTGAGTAGGCAACTTCACAACTATGGAATCTGTGAATTATGGGGATTAACTGCATTTTTTTCTTTGTTAAATAAAATTACATGTAGTTTTGAACAAGATTAAAATGATACCATTAGAAGTGCTGTGGAAAATTGGCCCAAAACTTAATGAAGGTCTGGTCACCAAATTTTAGAACTCACATTTACTACAGGGGGAAAATCATGATGAAAAATTAGATTTATTTAATTAGGCTAATATTTATTAGTTACCAGGTAATTTAAAATAACTAGATGATATTTTTGTTGTTGTTAATAAAATAAATGCATTGACTATATTTTCCTAGCAGAAGCATTGTTGCAAATTCATTAAATATAGAAAAAGCACCAATCTACTAACAAGGATTAGGATTAGCTGACATTTGACAACAACCAAATATATATAGGGTAAATTACTATAATAAACACATTACATGTGTAGTGTGAGAAACTGAATTTGTGCATCTGATCACAGCATCTGACTAAGAAATGCAGAAGGTTTACCAAAGAAGTTTGTTTTTAAATGTTGCTTACAAAATGGATAGAGGAAAGGTATTTCTGGCCTGAAAGAGAGTATAAAATTAGAGCCCATGTATGGGACCACAACAGAATTAAGCTGCGTAGTTCAGACCAAACAGGTGTTTACTTTCTTACTTGTCAGTTACAGACATATAATAATGGACAATAAAATTATGGCTTCGAGTTGTCTAAGTCTTCATACAAAATGTCAAATTTCTTGAAAAACTAGGAAGAATTTAGTGCCACTCAATCTGAAACAAAGACCACCATTGATTTCTGAAGTTTTGATGCACAAATATAACTTACTTTAACAGAATATGACATCTAACTTGTCATATCATATATCAGATGAGTGATTCATTTTGCCTTCCAAATACACAAAGATAAAAGTCAATTAAGTTTGTTTTCTGCACAATTATAAGAAACACTGTCATTGTTAAGATGATATTGATTGTGAAATGAAGAACTTTCTACCGGTGGCAGGACGGAACCTGCATTTTCCAAGATAAACTCTTCAGCATCAGGAGTTTTGACAGCTCTGAAGGGAAAGAAAAAGGCATTTTTATTCTCAATAGAATGTACAACCACAGGTATTGATGCAGTTACAGCTTGAAAGCATTTTCTTAAGTATTGAAAATGACTCAGAAGGGAAATAGTGTGGGTTTAAATGTTGATAATGCCACAGTAAAGAATAGAACATTAAACTTAAATTACATGCATGTCAGTAAAGTAACAATGTACATTTACTTTGCAGCTTTTGACAAGTAAAGCCATATGTGACCCTCAGTCGACATGCACAACTCCCACAGCATTGGTTAGATTATAGTTTACCTGTTGGAAACTGTGTTTCTAGCCATGGTTAGCAACATTCAAGAGCCATGTGAGAGCTTATATGACACAAAGACAAGACATCCTCCTCTCTTTAAGTCATTTCTCAAGAAATTATCATAACATTGTTATTCCCCTTGCCTCTATATTCTCCGTTACCGTAAGCTCTATATTCAGCTCTTTGCCCTGTGTGATTTTTCACTCCATACTTGTCAAAGCCAAAGATTCGAAGAACAAGAAAACAACAAAAAGGAAGTAGTGTCTTCCCACAAAGTTTTTACAGCTGACAGAAAGAGTGTGAAGCTGCCTTTTTTTCCAAGAGACTTTGGAAAGGATTCTTGTCCTCTCACACTAAATGTGACAAATGTGAACAAATGGTGTAGTAGTCACTACTGGTTGTTTACATGAAAATATCTGTGAATTGTCATTTGATTCAAACCTGGTGGTCTCAGAGAGTCTGAGCACCTGAGAATATAACCAGTTGAGAGGACGATCTCCAGACTTCTTTCCATCTCCCCTTCTAGAGTCACATAATCATCAGGGGAAGTGAGTTAATGAGCTTTGAGAACACACCAGCAGCACAGCTTCTCCTAGTATCTGGAGAAGACAGGTAAGGGACCTCATTCTTCTTGTGCCAGTGAGAGTCATCAAGGAGGAGCTGAGGAGAGGACTTGCCCTTCTCTAGGCCAAAATCAAATATGGGATTAGCAGATCTCTGGGCAAATCCAAACAGCAAAAGCCAATAAAATCCCTGGAGAGAGGGCTGCTTGTGATTCTGGGAGGACCAAACTTGACTGTCAGGATAATTTTCAGGCTAGACTACATTAATATCAACCTTAGTCCCACTGGTTGGGAAAGGGATGTGATTTACTCACAGGAAATCAGGCAACATCAGGCTTCTACCCCATTCCTCAGCAGAAAGAAATGCTCTCCAGTTTGTTCTCACCAGAGCCACAAGTGCAGAAATTTCTGTACCTTCCTTCCAATATTTAGCTGCTACTTTATAGATTAATATGAATGCTGATGGAACATATAAAGAAAAAAAGCAAAGTGATGGATCACTTTAAATGACCGAAGGAAGATCAAATATTGATTTGGAATAGTTGGCAGCAATTGAAACAAAATTGATGGAAAGGAAAATTTTTTTTTAATTGGTAATACACAAGGACAAGCAATTAAAGCACAGAATGTATTCTGGAACACATATTATATCATTTTTAAATGTAAAATGTCAATAGAGGAACAGTAAATTAGAAGTATCACTGCCAAGAACAGATCTATTGACCTTAAAGATCAAAGAGAAAATGAAATTCCATAACACAGAGCAAGAACAAAAAGGAACGGAAATCTTGAGGGAATAGTTAAAAGATATTAGACAGATAACTGGAAATCTAAAATGTAGAAAATAGGAGTGCCAGAAGGAGAAAAAAGAACAGGTGTAAAACTATTACCTAGACAATAATAAAAGAAAAAATTCCTGAGCTGAAAGGTTTGATTCTACATGTGGAAAAGATTCACAAACTTCCAGGCAGGATTAATACAAATTTACAAATTCCACATTAAAAAGAGAAAATATAACCAGGTTGAAGACAGAAATAGGAGTAGGGAAGGAAGGATGTGGAAATCAGATTAGCACTAGACTTTTCATCTGAAATATTGCGGGGGGGCATGAGATAACAGCTATAAGACTATTGAGCAAAATGCTATAATTCCATAATCTTGTTTATAGTCTGGTCACAACCTAGTAGAATTAGTAACATAATTAATAAAATAGCTAGATATAAGATCAATATCCAATAGTAATAGGGTTTTTATTAGAATAGCTCTAAATAGTTAAAATGGAAAATAACCCATTTACAATCATGATGAAGCTATAAAATAACACTGGAGCAAACTATTCAAGAAAGAGGCAGAGCTCATTTAAAAATAACTGTAGGGAATTCCTTGTGGTCTGGTGGTTAGGACTCTGTGCTTCCTCTGCAGAGGGGCATGGGTTAGATCCCTGGTCAGGGAAATAAAATCCCAGGTGCCACGTAGTGTGGCCAATAAATAAATAAATAAAAATAAAAGGTTAACGTCTCAGATGATACAGATAAGTAAAAATAAAAATAAATAAATAAAAAGAACTGTAAAATGCATCAAAGGGCATAAAACAGACCCTGAATAAATGAAAAAAACATGTTGTGTCGCTGCACGACAAGACTTAATCTCATAAAAAAAGTCTGTTCTTGGGCTTCCCTGGTGGCGCAGTGGTTGAGAGTCCGCCTGCTGATGCAGGGGACGCGGGTTCGTGCCCCGGTCCGCGAGGATCCCACATGCCGCGGAGCGGCTGGGCCCGTGAGCCATGGCCGCTGAGCCTGCGCGTCCGGAGCCTGTGCTCCACAATGGGAAAGGCCACAACAGTGAAAGGCTCCGCGTACCAAAAAAAAAAAAAAAAAAAAAAAAAAAAGTCTGTTCTTGTATGTGTTTCATCATTCTTTTATTCAAGAAATATTAATTTTTATTGGTCTGTGTGTTGAGAATGAAGTAATGATAGAGGCAGAATACAGACAATAAACAAAATAAACAGACAAACATATTATATGTTGAACAGTGACAAAATGCTATGGAGAAAAATAAAGCAGGAAAATCAAATAAATAGAAACTGTTACAGACATAGCACCTTCTCATTGAGTGGTTGAAAAAGGCTTCAGTGAGAAGGTGACATTTGAATGCAGACTTGAAGCAGGTAAGAGAGCAAGCCATGTGGCATCTGGGTAAAGAATCTTCCAGACAGAGGGGAAAGGCACAGTGTCTCTGGGTGGAGAGTGTGTAAGAAGACTAATAGAGCTGAAGTGGAGTGAGCAGAGGGTAGAAGTACATGAGTCCAGGGAGGGAGGACCTGATCATATTATTGGAAGTATTTTGTTTTTCACTTCGAATTAGATGGTAAGTCACTGGAGAGCTTTAAGCAGAGGAGTGACATGATCTGATTCTTTAACAAGTGTCAAAAGATAAACTGAGGCACATTAAACATTTTAAGAGTTTAAGCAAAATTCGATTTGAATCAGGCAGTATCCAGTCTAGCATATAGAAAGAAGCTCCAAGGAGCTATACAAAATGAAAGACTTTTATAGGCAGAAGGGAACATGAACAAGGAAGGAAAAAAAGTTGGTAGGTTATTGCAAGGGATGGCAGGGGTCTATCAGGCAGATGACCTAACTAGTACTGATCAGGTGACTCCTGATTGACTGGTTTAAGATTCCATTTCTGAGAGAGTTGAAATTATAATTAATTGATGACATGGGGCTTAGCATAAGTGACTCCGTTTTGGGCCTGTTGTCTTATTTGTAACACAGGATAGCTCTCATTTTTCTATTGACAATATGAAGGGTTGTAAGGGTAGGATCAGGAACTGCAGTTTTGAGTCTATTATAACTGTCCAGGTGAGAAAGAAAGGTGGTGAGCTGTAGGCACAGAACTTGTGAGAAGTGATTGTATCCTGGACAGATTTGAAAGCTAAAGCCCTGATACTGGATGTTTGATGTGAGGGAAAGAGTGAAGATTGATATCAAGCTTTGTGACTTGAGTTCACATAAGATGTTACCATTAACTGAGATGGGAAAGGCTGCAGCAGAACCTTGATATTAGACCTTTAAGTGTGAGATGCCTATTTTAAATTTCCAAATGGAAACATAAGTGGTTATGCATGAGCCTGCTGTTTAGAGGAAAATGTCCAGTCCTATTAATATACTTTACAATTATTACCCAAATGAGGGATATTTTGGAACCTTCATACATTCATTTTAATTAATTTTAAAGTTACTTTGAAAGAAAAAGTCTGGGGAAAATATAAGAGCATTATAAGAAAGAAACAGATATAGTTGCCTTACCAAATAGTAAAACTTATAAACTCACTACAATAAAAAGGGTATGGTATTATCAAAGGAATAAAAATTTGTCTGTATAAAAGAACATCCAGAAATAAAATTTGTGTATATAAGGAAAGAAGATATTACAAATACCATTGTCTCTCAGTAAAAACTGGGTTATTGAGTAAATGTTGAGATATCAGAGAAGATCATAATTTATATCATATACAAAATATCATTATAATTATGTTCAATATATAAATAAACATTACACCAATCAACACACAAACATCAAGCTCAGTGACATTTCCCATCCCAAATTTGATGCAAATTGATTACTAACTAGTAACTAAGGTGTAGAAAAATTAAGCAACTTGCCCAAGTTAACATAGCTACTAAGTGATGAACTGATTTGAAATCTGTCACGTTCCAAAGCAAATCCTTTTGCCTCCGTGCTGAATGGTGTGTCTGGTCTTTTTTGAAAGAGCTGCAATTATAAGGTACTATTTGATAATTTTACAGAAGAAGGAAATGATTCAAAGCAGATGAATAAGCTACCTGCAACTGGGAAGACACGAGGTGAGGCTCTACTCCAATTTTGACTCCCAGTCCTTGTATTAAAACCATGCTGTGGGCTTCCCTGGTGGCGCAGTGGTTGAGAGTCCGCCTGCCGATGCAGGGGACATGGGTTCGTGCCCCGGTCCGGGAAGATCGCACGTGCCACGGAGCGGCTGGGCCCGTGAGCCATGGCCGCTGAGCCTGCACGTCTGGAGCCTGTGCTCCACAACGGGAGAGGCCACAACAGTTAGAGGCCCGCGTACCTCAAACAAACAAACAAAAAAACACATGCTGCCCTTCCAGCCGGGTGTGGTGATGTTCTCTGAGCTGTATTAGACCTTTATAGGAGGCTCTGTGGGGCACAAAGGAAAACAAGGTGAAATCTACTGGAGGGAGCACAGAAGTTCTCAGGAAAGACTTCTGCAAGGATGTGCCACTTGTGCTGGGGCTTAAATCTGAGATTCTGAGCAGGCGAGGTGGGACGGTCTCAGTCCCCAGATCCAAATCCAATTTCACTGATTTTCACAAGTGACCTCTTCTAAGTCCTGAGATTCAGTGAAATGTTTGGCTGACCGCTAGTTCACTTCTTCTCCAGTCAACACTTATGCTGCCCACTCAGTGGAATCGTATTCCTCACATGAAGGCCACCTACTTCAGACTGCTTTGCAAATAGAATTAGGTCTCTGCTTTAGTGTCTAACGGCTGTTTCTCAGTAAACTCCGAGGAAGAGTTCTGGGAAAGCAGTAAAGCAGTGAGAAGAATCAGGAAGCAGTGTGATAATGGGAGATCACTGCCATTAAGAATCTCAATTCTGACCATCATAGCAAAGGTCCCTGTACGTAAAAACCTAATTTCTGTCTCTAGAAATTTATTTCCCTCCTTCAGGTAAAAATATCTGAGGCAATTTCCAAAGAACATTCCAAACATTTCATGGTTCCTGTTCGAAAAAAACAAATTAGAATCCTTCCTAATACAGATAATATAGTTAACAATAAGCTATTCTGGGAACATTCCACGCTTAGGTAACATTTAATAAATTCCCAAATAGGTGGGTGGTTTACTTTTCTCTCAGAACACTAGAAGTACAGATTTTTGCCTATGATAATTTTATACTTCTTTTTCCTCTTTAAAAGTATTTCCCTCATTGAGTTAATTAATGAACACATCCAACACCTCACATATTTACCTTTTTTTTGGTAAGAAATTTCAATTATACAGTACAGTGTTATCATCTATAGTCACCCTATTACACATTAGATCCTCATTTTGTACTTTTTCACGCATGCCATGAGAATGAATATGGACATTCAAGAAGCCTAAATTTAATGCAAACAGAGGAATATAAGATTGAAAGTAAATTGTATTATGATCAAAAGATTCATACTCTGCAATCAGACAGACTATGAACACATTACAGACTCAGGTTGATTCAACTTCCACAGCTACTTTAGTCCCTGGGTATAATTGTTAAATAGATTGTGACTCCCACAGTGCCCACATACTTGATTCTCTTAACCATAGGAATTTTACAAACTCCCAACACAATACAGCTCCCTCTGGTGTCATTAAATCACAAGACCACAATGTAAACAAAAGAAAAACCCAGACTTTCCTAAATAAGATCTTTAAAACACTAGTTCCAGAAATACAAAATACAAAAATACATCTCCCCACAACAACAAACCACACATAAAGTTGCATAAAAGTGTAGTAGTAAAAAATGACAGAAACTATAAAGGTTTGGACCATAAAATAGCCTTGTTTCATATTTCATGTTTCTTTGCGATACCCTGCAATCTTCACTAGAAATATGCCTATAAAAACCGGAAGTAAGTTACCTGAGTTGATTTTACTGGATATAGCTTTAAAATCGTGGCCAAAGGAATTCCAGTATTACCAAACCTTCCTTTACTCTACAGCAGGATTCCTTTCTCTCCAACCCACACTAATATTTTCAAACCCTTACTAACAGTCTCCTCAAGACTCTTCCAACTTCAATGGCTCATTCCCAAAGTCAATGCCGCATATTTAGTGCTTTTTGATACAGCAGTCAGTCTCTCTCTCTCCTCTCCCCCATACACTCACAGGTGTGCATGCACACACACACACACACACACACACACACACATTTGTACTTTGGCAAATGTCTCCTAAGAATTGGGTCATTCTCTCTTATTACCACAATACAATTATTTAATGCAAGAAATTTAACTTTGATACAATCTGTTTACTTAATACGTGGTTTTGTAAACTAAAATTATGAAGGAAAGAAGCGTATCTTATGTCAGTATGCAAATGAGAGCAGTCCTGTCTAATGCTCTGAATGAACTGATTTGGCTTCCAGGGCTTTATAATTCTTCAAAGTCCAAGTGTCTAAGTGATTACCTATTGTTGATTATATCACTTCATTAAAAAAAAAGAGAATGCTTTTGATGGGTTTAATTGTAGACTGAAAATGGCTAAGGAAATAATCTCTGAGCTAGAGGATATATTCAATAAAATCTTCAGAAACCAAAAGTAAAGAGAACAAAGGTCAAAGAAAAGAACAGAATATCCAAGGACTGCAGGACAACTACAAAAGGTATAATTGGAATACCAGAAGAAAAATTAGAGAAAAAAACAGAAGAAATATTTGAAACAATGACTGAGAATTTCCCCAAATTACTTTCAGATATTAAACCAAAGATCCAAAAAAGTCAGAGAACATCAAGCAGGATGAATGCCAAAACAAATAAACAAAAACCTAGGTATATCATTTCAAATTACAGAAAATCAAAAATAAAGAAAAAAAAAACAGAAAGAAATGAAAGGAAAAAAAAAAAACTTTTTCTATAGAAGAACAAAGATAAGAATTACATCTGACTTCTCCTCAGAAACCATGCAAGCAAGAAGAGAGTGGAGTGAAATATTTTAAAAATTGAGAGAAAAACAACACCAACCTAGAATTCTGCACCATGCAAAATTATTCTTCAAAGCTGAAGGAGCAATAAAGACTTTCCCAAACAAATAAAAATTGAAGAAATTTGTTGCCAGGACACCAGCCTTGCAAGAAATGTTAAAGTTCTTTAGAGAGAAGAAAAATAGTATAGGTTAAAATCTCATCTAGGATCTACATAAGGAAATGATCACTGAAAATGGAATAAGTGAAAGTAAAATAAAAACTTTCTTTCTTGTTTTTATTTGATCTAACAGATAATGGCATGTGCAAAATAATATCAACAGCTTGTGCAAAATAATAGCAACAATGTATATAAATGACATGTAAAAGCACCCTTAAAACTCAACAATAAGAAAACAAACAACCTGATTAAAAAATGGGCCGAAGACCTTAAAAGACATCTCACCAAAGAAAATATACAGATGTCAACTAAGCTTATGAAAAGATGCTCACATAATTTGTCACTTGGGAAATGCAAATTAAAACAACAATGAGATACCACTGCACACCTGTTAAAATGACCAAATTCCAGAACACTGACATTATCAGACGCTGCTGAGGATGTGGAGCAATAGGAATACTCATACATTGCTGGTGGGAATGCAAAATGGCACTCACTATGGAAGACAGTTTGATAATTTCTTATGAACCAAACATAGTCTTACAATAAGACCCAGGAATTACACTCCTTGATATTTACCCAAAGGAGCTGAAACTTAGGTCCACACAAAAACCTGCCCATGGATGTTTATAGTAGCTTTATTCATAATTGTCAAAACTTGGAAGCAACCAAAATGCTCTTCAGTAAGCAAATGGATAAATTTTGGTACATACAGACAATGGAATATTATTCAATGCTAAAAAGAAATAAGATAACAAACCATGAAAAGACATGACGGAAACTTAAATGCCTATTACTAAGTGAAAGAAGCCAATCTGAAAAGGCTACATAAGGTATAATTCCAACTATATGACATTCTGGAAAAGGTAAACTATGGAGACAATGAAAAGATCAGTCGTTGCCACAGGGAACAAGGGTTTGAGGAATATGAATAGGCAGAGTACAGAGGATTTTAGTGAGTGAAAATATTCTTTCTGATATTATAATTGTGGATGTATGTTATTTTACATTTGTCCAAACTCTTAAAATGTAAAACACCAAGAGTGAACCCTAAGTTAAACTATGGACTTTGGGTGATTATAATATGTCAATATAGGTTAAAAACGTGCCATTCTGGTAATTGATGCTTATAATAGGTGAGACTATACTTGTGTGTGGGCAGGAAGTATATGGGAAATCTCTTTACCTTCCTCTCAATTCTGTTGCAAACCTAAAACTGCTCTAAAAAAATTAAGTCTTTAGAAAAAAATTAATCAGCATTTTACTCTTTCCCAAATCTTATTTTCATTACATGTACTCTAGCCTTTGGCCATTACATAAATGCTGTATCTATGAATCAGATGGCATTTTGCTATTTCACAATAGTTATTGAAATAGTATTTATTACACTTATCTTCAAAACTGCTTATGCTATCTTACATCTATCCATGAAAATATTTTCAACAGTTAAATGTGATATCCCAAATTCTAATACCTGGTCAAAGTGATGGAATTCAAAATTTATTTTCTTTATTAAAAAGTTCTTTCAACCTTATTTGAAATAAATTTTTAGAAAACATTTCATTTTATATAAAATTATATATATATACATTATATTTTTAAAAGGAAAACCAAAAGATGTTTTTATATTGTTTTATATATATGTGTATATATACACACACACACATATATATATATATGATGTTATCTTAATATTTTAAATAAAATTTATATATTTGACTTAGCTAACATTCTGAAATAGTTCATAGTTTGGGACATTTACACAAAATTACTGACGAGTGGGCTATTTTTTAAAGTGATACCTATATGTCAAACTACAACCTCTAATCTAAAAATTTGCTCAAAAATAATTTATTGATGTCTATCTAGATGGTGACGTATGCCATAAATGTAAATGGTACCATGTGCACATTAGTAATAGTACAATCATTAGCTTTTCACAAGTCCATTAAGGCTATAATGGACTATATCATAGAATTTAGTCCCAAGCTATTTGCTGTAGCTATTTGAAGTCAAAACTAGAAAAGTTCCTCAAAGATGAGTATGCATACACCACAAAGAAATTCATTAAGAAAATAAACTAATTTCTTCCTTGAAATACAGAACAGAATATTTTAAAGGCTCAAGATGGACTTGTTGAATGCAATTCAATTGGTTAGAGATAACTGATTTAATATCTTTAATTTACTTCAAAATTGAACAAATTACTGAATTGAACAAGGACTTATACTCTCTTATTAAGACTGTCTTAAAACTGACACAGGAAGCTAGATTCTTAGTTTCAAGGTATAGGTCAGAGGACCTTTGCTTTTTACTCTAAATATTTTTAAAAATTATTTTTAAGCCTTATTTATGAATTACTTTGAAAAGTAATTTTTAAAAAGTCCTCAGACCACATCAAACTCAGGATCCACTAAAGATATATTTGGTATTCATACACACATGTATGTATGTGTGTGTGTGTGTGTGTGTGTGTATCTATCTATCTACTACCTACCTACCAATATATTATGATAGAGTATTGTTATCGCATATTGCTAGCCCAGGAAAAGTTCAAAATGCAAAATCTGAAGTATAGTTTCTACTGAATGCATATCACTTTCACATCATCAGAAAGTTGAAAAGTCATAAGTCAAACCATGATAAGTCAGGGTCTGCAAATGAAGATGAGAGAAAGGGAATTTAAATGGGAAAAGACCATGTAAAATGTGTGGCAGAAAAGTAAGTAGTCTGCTGTGGTTATAGTGTAGATTATTCATAGATAAAGGGGTAACAGGAAACAAAACTGCCTCTGAGAGTAGAGGAAAAAAAAGCACGCATAGTATATAAGCTATGCATGCTAGAAAAATATATCTGTGTGCCTGAATGGTTTTAACATACATTGTGGCAGAAAAAAATGTGGCATTTATGATGCCAAATTCATTATCTACAAAATGACTGCATCTTGCAGCCTCCCTTCAAGTAGGCTGAGGTCATGTGACTGAGTTCTATAGATGAAAGTGTTGAAACCTCATCCAGGCTTGGCCTATAAAAACATCTCTCATAATTCTCCAGTGTTCTCTTCCCCTGCCAATGTGACCTTGGAGGGCCCCAATGATAGAGCTTCACCTCTCCAACCTGTAACATTATAGGCTGAAACAAAAGCAAAAATAACACAAAAAGAGAAATTTTTTTTTTAACGGAAAGCCAGAGTGCTTAACCTTTGTTATTTGCAATAGCTATCTTACACACACACATACACACACACACACATACACACACACACACACACTCCTTACTAATGAAAAAGTTACAAAAAATTGTCTCAAAAAATTAAAAAAATAGTTCATTCAGTAAAATTAGTAGATACAAAACAGAGAAAACCTAAAACATTTTTCTGTCAATAATAATCAATTAGAAAACAATTGAAAAAAACTATTGCATTCAAGATAGCAATGATATCGGTTAGAGATTAGAACCCTGCTCCCTCTACAACAGCTTTACTTATGGATGCCTATTATCAATTTAGACTTTTAAATATAATTTTCCTTTGATTGGAAAATTTCCTTGTAGCCAATCCACTACCTTCCTCTGAATAACTCCTACTCACGTGTTTTTTTTTTTCACATCTTATAGGTGACTTTTTTCAAGGAAGACTTCAACAATAACTCTACATTAGTTTAAGAGTTCTTCCTGTGCTACCTTCTACCCTGTCTTTTTGCTTAATTATCGCTCTCTCATACTATATATTTACTTTACCAAGATAGGTACAATTTTGCTTTGATTACAATCCTATACATCCTTAGCATGAAACAGAGTATCTGGCATATAGTAGATATTCAATATAAGCATTTGTTGAATAAATAAGTTATAAAATAGCACTGAAATCTGAGACTTAAAGAAAACAAAAATATTTACTAAGAAAAATGTGGTTATGAAAGGAAGTTCTGAAAATTCTAAAGACATTAATATTTCTCAAATTAAATATGTTGTCAATTGCAGCTGATGTGATCTTTTTTTCAGGTGAACATAAAGTGTTTTTAAAGTTTATCCAGAAAAATAATAAATTTGTAATATTATTTATAATATTAAAATTCTTAACACAATTTATAAAGGGAAGATTAACAAATATAAGAATGGAGACTTGCCCATCCCAATATAGAAACACGATAAATTTGGAATAATGTTTTTACTATATTTAATAAAGAACCAAAAAATGTATCAATGGAACAGGATATTAATAAACAACACAGAAACAAAGATTATACAAAAAAAGAATTTATTATATTGCAATCATACTCCCATATACTCTCATGACTTAGGGGTTTTGTATTTTGCACTTCCCCACATGTAAGCATACATCATGTCTCTGCTCATATGTCATATTTCTTTTAGCGAAATCTTTCCTGACCAAACAATTTGCAATTACAGTACTCATCTCCTCAGAGCATTACCTATTCATTGTTTTCTTCTCATAGTACTTCCCCTAATCTGATATATTATATATTTTATTACTTATTCAGTTGTGATTGTTTATATCTGCCTCCCCATCAAGCCCCATGAGGGCAAGGATTTTTGAGGGCAAGTACTTTATCTCCAGCACTTGGAATAGTATCACAAATACAGTAGATAATAAATATTGGTGGAATTAGGGAATGAATAAGATTCTCTTTGTTTAAAGTTATTTTAATGTACACAGTTAAAATAAATTGTGTTTTGCTTTAAATTTTCTTCTATAGTTTGTGTGCTACAGTTAGTGAACAAATTAATTAAGGTAATGAGAGAAAAGAATGTTTTGACAAAGGTTGTTAGAGATGAAGTGAATTTCCTGCAACTTTTATCCTCAATGTTATGTCAATTTTTCAAAGACATTTTAAATGTATTTTAGAAGTAATTAAATAAATTTTAACCAGCCAACCCAGCACATTTTCGTGTGTAGTTATAAAATTTAAAGTGAATTTGCATTTTAATCCAGCCTGCAGTGTTTTCATTTACATGCATATTATATTTCGTATACATGTGTATCCTGACACTTAAATTTTCAGCTTGGGGCTTTCCTAGTGGCGTAGTAGTTATTAACCCACCTGCCAAGGCAGGGGACATGGGTTCGAGCCCTGGTCTAGGAAGATCCCACATGCTGCGGAGCAACTAAGCCTGTGAGCCACAGCTACTGAGCCTGCGCTCTAGAGCCCGCGAGCCACAACTGCTGAAGCCCACGAGCCACAACTACTGAAGCCCGTGAGCCTAGAGCCCATGCTCTGCAACAAGAGAAGCCATTGCTCACTGCAACTAGAGAAAGTACGCACACAACAAAGAAGACCCAACACAGCCAAAAACAAAATAAAAACTTAAAAAAAAAATCTTCACCTTAGCTTAACAACTTTATCTTTAATATTCTATAGCTAGGACAAAACATACACAGGCTTTAGAATTACCTTTGGTAATGGGAACTTGAAATTTGCAACAAAATAATTAAATGTTGCTATATATTTATGAAAATTAACTTAGGAAAACTTGTGGGGAATGTAAAATATTGACTAAATGCAAATGCTTTAAAGCTGGGAGAGATCACAAGTAAGTTAGATATCAGACTCATAAGAGAACTCAGGTTGAGACAATGAGTTTAACCTAATAAGACAAAAGTGAATAAAGACAAACATCAATTTCTGGTGTTCAGATGAGTAAAAACAACTCTACAAGTGTGAGACTGGGAACTACAGCTTAGCAAAAATCTAAAAAAAGACATGGATTTAAGAGACAACAAGCTCAAGAGAAGTGTTATACTTCTGCACAAAAAAGGCAAAATTACTTTTAAAGTATATTAATGAAGGAGTTTGAGGGAGGTGAGTCTGATGTTCTGCTCTGTGCTTCCCACCACCTACCTGTCGTGTTTTTTTAAGTCCTTGGAACATAGATAGAGCCAACTGAAATGTACTTAGAGGTGAGCTTTTGATCTCTGAAAAGTGTGGAGAGGAGGTCAAAGTGAGGAGCAGTCTTCCCTGCCTGGACATAAATTTTGATACCTCACCAGAGTCTCCTTCTCAGTAAAGGTGTAGGCACTAAAAATAGCCTCCTGTCTGTAGCAAGGAGAAGGGAACAGGTGGTAACGTAACCATAGCAATAGCAGTAATAGTCTACTCTGAGGATCATAGTTACAGACCTAACTTCAGGTGTGTCTATTTATTATGGCAACCAGAGGAAGACTGCAGTCTGAGAAACTCTAAGACAAGAAACTGAATTAAAAATAGGCTGCCTATGCCCAACTGAAAAAAAACACTATTCCACTCAGGAAAGAAGCATCTCAATTTAAGCTTCTTGGGACATGTGCAGTTTAAATCCTGGTAAACATAGGCTCACAACAGAAAGAACTCTGTCAAATACACAAAGAAATGAGCCACTGTGAGTGAGAAAAATACTAAGAACAGAAACAATAAGTACTAGATCTATTTTAAAAGGGCTCCAGATGTTAGAATCATCAAATACAAAATATAAAGTGTGTACAAAAATATTCAAAGAAATAAATAATGGGCTCTAAAACATAAGCAACGGATCAGAGACTGTGGAAAATATTCAAGCAGATTTGACAAAGAACCAAATAAAACTACCGGAAATGAAATATATAATCATTGACATTAAAAGACACAGCTGATTAGGAAATTGGTGACCAGGGAATGGAGCTGAAGAAATCATTAACAGTGTAGTAGACTGCATTAAGTTGATGAAAAACATGAGAAAGAGATTACAAGAAGTAGCAGGAAGAAGAGAGTCCAAAGGCATACTACCCTTGTAATCACAGAATGAAAGGAGAGAAAATGGAGGAAAGGCAATGCTCAAAAAGTTAATAGGTGAGAATTATTGGTAATTAATTAAGAAATAAATTCTCAATTTTGAGAAAGCCAATGATTATTAAGTAGGATAAATAAAGAACAAATTCAGACCTGTGCTCATTGTAGTAAAATTGCGGAATAGCCTCTGACCTCTACCTCCAAATATCTAAAAGCCCCCTGAGAACAAAATATAAGAAAAGCAATTACACAGAAGAATTTCAAAAGCAGTTAATTTAGGTAGCCAAAGGCATTAGGGTAATGTCTTTACAGTGGCAAGAGGAAAAACAAAGGTCAAGCTAGAACTGTGTACTCAAAAAATTTATATTTAAAAAATGAGGATATAGAAAATACACTTTTTCTGTTAAGACTAGCAAACAAAACATGAGGTGTTATAACCATAATATCACCTTGAAGAGTCTTTTGGAAGAAGTTCTGGGAGAATGTATTACATTGAAACTAATAAGGGTATGTAAATCCTGGAGATACTGGATTTAGGATCAGTGGCTCTAGTTCATGAATTCTATGAAACAAATTCATAAGAATAGCAGCTAAGCGCCAGACCTGGAAATGAGCTGTTTTTACTAGAACAGTCAGGGGGTTCTACACAGAATATCTTCAGGAAGCAAATAGATTATCATTTAGAGGCTGGATAATCTTGAGGCCATGGGGAAGATGTGTGTTTCTTGGATGAACACTGAAAAAGAGTGAAAGCCATTAGAAATCCCAGTAAAAATAAAAAGCTTTATTAAACAATCATGGTTCATATATGAAACAAGCTAAAACATTGCATGAGATGAAGCAATTAATTGAGTAGGGGTAAAAAATTCATAGGGTTTGAATATTTGAAACAGTCTCTTTTAAGTTACTTAAGTTTATTGATATTCAAACTAGAGAGACTAAAATGAAATCTGATCACACTTTTTAGTTAGGTGGTAAATAACTTACATGGTCATAAAACTATATTAGTCATTAGTACATAGTTCTCCAGAGAAACAGAACCAACAGGAGAACCAATAAATAGATTTATTATAAGGAATTGGCTCACACAATTATGAAGGGTGAGGAGTCCTCAGATCTTCGGTCAGCAAGCTGAAGAACCAAGAGAGCTGATCTATAGTTTCAATCAGAGTCTGAAGACCTGAAAACCAGGAGAGTTGATGGTGGAAGTTCAAAAAAGCTGACAGACTCCACACCCAAGAAGAGTAGATGTTTCAGTTTGAGTCCCAGGACCAGAAACGACCAATGTCACAGCTTAAAGCATTTGAGCATAAAGAATTCCCTCTTAAGCAGCCTTTTTGTTCTATTCAGATCTTTAGTGCAATGGATAAGACACACTTAAATTAGTGATAGCAATCTGCTTTACTCAGTCTACGAGTCAAATGTAAATCTCATTCAGAAACACACTCACAGACACACCAGAATAATCTTTGGCCAAATTTCTGGGCAAATTTGGCCAAACATTATTGGAGCAGTCAAGTTGACACATAAAAACAACCATCGTAATAACATAAAGTGTTTTTTTTTTAATTCTTAAACAAAATCCAGAAGAGATCATTGTGGTTACAGGACGTAATGTTGGTGCCATGTACCAGATATTTATGTATCTGTATCACACTACTGTTATGGAAAAGGCTTTATAAACATCTTTAATTTAAGACGGGAGAGAAAAGATTTAGCTTGAGTGCTATCATGAGACTCTCCTAATATTTCTCAGAAACTTTTTTTCTGGGGTTGTTTCCTGTGTCTTAGTTTCCTGTGTCCAGGTAAAGCAGCTTGAGATTAAAAATCATTTATTTGCTGACCCACCAGAGTCTTTGTACTTATCCATATCATGGTCACTTCTATGTAGGTTCTTACATTCTGACCGGAAGATGTGTAAATGAGTACAGCTCAGTCCTTCAAAGCATGACATCATATTTCCATCTGTGAATCCATGATCTAAATACAAGAGACTGTGTTAGGCTTTGTGAAGGTGTGGAAGGAAGATTATACCATCAAATACATCTTTATTTCAGTATATTGCCCATAATTTGTCCTACATGTATATCTCTAAGATTTTGCTTTCTAAAATATATATTTTGAATATTATTTGTCTTTAATTTCACTTTAAATAATTATAAGCTCATCAAAAATATATAAAGTATTTAAATATAACAAGATGAAAAATAGATATCATCCAAACTTATACCGCATAAACCCAACAACGTAGTCTTTGAAATCATTTTTTTCTATATCTCCCTCACATTCCCAAGATTTGGGGGATTTTTAACATAGTTTAATTGCACTTTATCTACAACTCGGCATCCTGGATATTGTGGAAAATAGCAATCTGCTGACATTTTAAAGTACACTCGTGCTCATATCCCACTCAAGACCAATTAAAGCAAAATCCGTAGAAGCTGAGGTTAGTCATATTTATTTTTTCAAGTGATCCCTCATTGATTGTAATGTGCAGCCAGGTTTGAGAACCACTGATATAATGTATAAGCATCATCCATGTTATTAAATAGTTTTCATAAATGGGTGCTTGCATGTCACAGGCATACAGAAACTTATTTAACATTCTTATAGAGTTGGATATTTAGGTTACTTTCAACTATTTGTTTTTTTACATATGAATAGATCCAAATATATGTTAAAACTCAACCTTCCTAGATACTGATTATTATTACAAGGGGCAGATGTGTTGGCCTTTTGAGAGGAATTAAGTTATAAAATGGACCTGAGGGCTTCCCTGGTGGTGCAGTGGTTGAGAGTCCGCCTGCCGATGCAGGGGACGCGGGTTCGTGCCCCAGTCCAGGAAGATCCCACATGCCGCGGAGTGGCTGGGCCCGTGAGCCATGGCCGCCGAGCCTGCGCGTCCGGAGCCTGTGCTCGGCAGCGGGAGAGGCCACAATAGTGAGAGGCCCACGTAGCACAAAAAAAAAAAAAAAAAAAAAAATGGACCTGATACCCTGAGATGACACGTATTTTTCTTTTAGTTTTTTTGGCCGTTGATTAACTGATAGTAGCTAGGGTCTATAAAGACACTGGGAAGAACTAAGCATCACTGCTGGAATTCATAATTTTGCTAAGAATCTAAAACCAATTAATTATAACTTTAGGCAGTTTCTAATATATTCTTTATGTTTATTGCTTTGTACATTTTGTACAGAAATATATACGTAATTAAAAATAAATTTAATTGTGTAGGGTTTTTTTGGAGGGGATTGAAGATATTTCTAACCTTAATCCTTGAGAATTTCAAAGACTGCAAACGCCACACAATTCATGGAAGAATAATTTATTTTAAGAAATAGAGAAAAATCACATTGTGTTTGATCAGGGGGGTTGTGATGAAAGAGATATTTTGTCAAAATCCAATTCAGACATCCCTATGGAAAATTAAGACTGTTGGGATTAGATAGTATCCACTTATCCAATTTCTGCCTCACTGTGTCTTTTTTATTTGAATTAATCTGGGTAATGAACACCCAAACCAAATTATTGTGGGTTGATTACCCATGAAAAGTGGGTTAATTGTTTAATAGCCATGGGTGCAAGTGGGTATAGGTATTTTAATATACATAAACTGCTAGTTGGCATATTTGATAGTAGCATAAAATACATATACAATGAAATCAACAGCACAGTTTCACATTAAAAGTTGATTAATCTTGTTAGCATAATTTAATTGTCTGTAAAATTGGTTGCTAAACACTGGAAAAAATAGTCATCTATTATAATTGTTAATGTTTTTTTAAAAAACAAAGATTAATTAATGTTTTCTGAGTACTAAACAAATAAATATTAATTTTCAGAAAATATTGGAAGAAAAGAGATTTTTAGTACCACTTACACTCAAAGGCAAATGTAACAAATGGTTGTTTCCATTATCAGCTAAGCTTATTATCAGACTTGGGTACCCTCAGAGGCAACCACCCACATTCCTCTGCAGTTTAAGGTGAAATCTACATAAAAGTATTCAATTTCTAAGGAAGAAGGTGGCATCTAATTGAACAATGCTAGCATTTACATCCTCTGGGCAAGAAAGATGGATCCAATCAAGAAACACCAACTGTAGCCATGTTTTCTAATTTACTTTCTAAGGTCGTTAAGGGGAAGACCTTATCAGAACATAGCTGCCAGAGCCATTATCTTTCTTTCACTTTCAATAAAGGTGCAAGGATTCTGATGAAAAATGCCGGCATTCAGCTCCCCTCTCATGGCAGAAGCAATGGAGCCAATTAAAAAAATTCTGTGAATGGATCCATTACATTATGCCCTTTCGTGAGACAAAAACAACAGCAATGGAACCCAAGGGAATAACAACAACCAAAAAGGATGAGAGCAGAAGAGTGAGCATGCTGTATCAGCAGGGAAGCTGCAAATGTGAGCCAAAGGTTATTATCAAGTTCACAACGGTAACAATGAAGCCAACCAAAAGGCTTTAGTTGATTGTCAAATTATCACTTATTTTCTATTTCTTCCCTTGTTTCATTTCCCTATCTTCTCCAAGCTGATTCCTCTTGCTTCTTATGGAAAACCAGGCTGCAGCCTTGTGTTGCCTTTTGCTCACCTAAGAGATGAAAAAGAAATGATCTATCTTCCTTTAGCATTAATTTCAGGGCACAAGTCCTGGTGATGACTGATAGAGCCATCACTTTGGCATAGCTCTGGTAAATTCCTTTCAGCTAAAAGGTACTGAAAACCAACACTATCACAGAAATCTTGGTAAGTCCAGGTTTGGGTGAAAACCGGAGAGAACCTCCCTGCTGTGCTTGGAGTACCTAGTCCCTTCTCTCAGAGTCAACAAGGTTTAACGCCATCTCACAATTCAGCAGCTTGAAGATGATTCTTGGTTGTGCAGCCTACGGAGACCTAATTATAGCTTATTTGCCATCCTCCCCCCAACTCTTCTCTCCAGTGTGTAAGGGCTCAGGGTTCACAGCCAAGCCACTTTTCTAGACGATGCCTTGGAGACAGCCAGACTGAGAACCCTTCACGACTGGCGGGAGAAACCAAGTCAGAAACAATAAGAGCAATAAATGGCTACAAACGCTGACACTTAAAAGGAGCCAGAGACTTCTAACAGGATGAAAGAGATGGTCATTGGGGAGCTGCAGTTAAATTTAACTTAGAGAAGCAGAGAAACAACACATCAGAAATAAGCAAAAGCAGGCTGAGTGCCTGGGATTTCAGAAACCTTACCCAAAGCAGCCCATGGTCAGAGGAGGCCTGGCCGCTCAGCTCAGCTCTGTGCCGCATACCAGCCAGATGATACTCCTAGGCTACAAGATGTATTCCCGATTGTACATATTAATTTTGATGCTTGCCTAGAGCCACAGTTTCTCATTCTCTGTCAACCAGTGTGGTTAATTATGTACTGTAATATTTAAATTACAATTCTGATTATTTTGGAAAGATAATTAGTCTAAGAAAACAGAAGGAGACAGAGTTGCAATAAAGGTTATTCGGAAGGTTCTGGTTATAGCAGGAAGACAATATATTCTCCCAGAAGTGAGAATCATTTGTGGCGCAGCTGGGCCGTGGGGAGACTGCAATGAACTCTCTGGAACCATGTGTTCATATTAATTAAGGAGGGGCCATCTGGTTCAGATAAAAAGAGAAAATATGATAAATTCTATTAAATGACTTCTCATATTTTGAGTTATAGGTGTACTTCCCAAGTAAATTCCCACCCTTTATATTTTCCATCTCTTTGTTTCGGAACTTCCATTTTGCCCAAAACATAAGGATTCCTTGTCTTGCTTACGCCCTTCATTTACTCAGAATTTTAAATGCATTTGATACAAAATCTTATTGTTAATATACAGGTATTTCATTGTTTCAGCGTCTCTTATGATATCTCTTCCAAATTATCATAAAGTATTAAATAAGGCAGAGTTTTGTGGCTACCTGGTCATTTTTTTTCCAGCAATGGAGCTATTCATGTAAATTTAACACATGCATTTGTGTAATTATTGGACCTATTAGTAGATGGATTTGTGCTAAGTAGGACATAAATATTCAATTAAAAGAAATTAACTCTAAATGTGTTTGTCTGGCAATATCAGATATATTTGGCATGAGGCAGTAACATTTTTATTTAAAAATCTGTTTCCACAATTTTTTTTACACACATTTATAAAGCCAAGTACACATAATTAATCAAGTCATATATTCAGAGAATAACACACTCAAGTGCTAAAGAACACTCTAGGGGGCAACTCTGTCCCCCAAATTCTTCTCTTTTTTTTTTCCCTCTTCCCTTCCTTCCTCTTCCAATCCTTTCTTACTTTTCTCCCTCCCTCCCTCCCTCCCTTCTTTCCTTCCTTCATCTTTCTGTAAACATTTGAGCAAATTCTGTGTTATTTCAGGTACAAATTTAGGCACTAGGGAAAAAAATAAACAAAAAAGACATAGTAGCAGAAAGAGAAACAAGTACCTGCGATTTTACCCAATGTAATAAATGTTGTTACAAATGAATTTATGCTGTGCTGAAAATTATTGGTGTTGAAAACAATTCAAGTAGTTTATTCTAGCTGGTCAGTGCTTCAAGGTAGCTGGACAAAGACCAAATTACCACAAGACACTGAGTACCAAACCCGAAAAGTAGTCTCCAGCAACATTTATTATCATGTGAAATCAACTAGATTTTCTGAACTTTAAAAAAGCATTTTAGGGCTTCCCTGGTGGCACAGTGGTTGAAAGTCTGCCTGACGATGCAGGGGACACGGGTTCGTGCTCCGGTCCGGGAAGATCCCACATGCCGTGGAGCGGCTGGGCCCGTGAGCCATGGCCGCCGAGCCTGCGCGTCCGGAGTGGGAGAGGCCACAACAGTGAGAGGCCCGCGTACCAAAAAAAAAAAAAAAAAAGCATTTTAAAGTATTGGTAGTAACATAACAAAATGGGTAAAAGGCTCTGGCTTCACACAGATTTGGTTCCTAATATCAAGGTCAACACTTAATAGTGGTGTGACTTTGCATAAGTTACTAATTTGGTCTAAGTGTCGAATTTCCTTACGAATAAATAGGATACAGCTGCTTTGTTCTAAGGACTAAATGACATAATGTACGTGAAGTGCTCACTATAAAACCTGGCTCATAGAGTTAATAACTATATTATTATTTCTGTTGCAATTTTTATTCCAGAATTGAAACATCCATTCTGCTTATTCAAAATCACTTTCAGACAATTCCCTCATGTGTATATATAGCTACCCAGTGGTGGTTTTCCTAACAGGAATCCAATGCAATATAATTTAAGAGAGGTAGACCCATCTGTTCTCTTAGCTCTTAAAAGGACACTCTAGATTCCTTTGAATGCAGGTTTTGGGAATACAATAATGCCTTTAATGGTTACATAGACTCATACATAGACTAAATCAATACAAATGCAAAGAAAAAGGGACATGTGACTAGAAGCAGGATTGTAATCTTTACACCCCATTGATTATAAGTGAATTCACAAAGAGCAAAAGAAGTGGACGGCTCTTTTGAAGTGCCTAGGTTAGCTTCTACCTAACCAATCGGGGATAATCCCTTGTTCTATTGACCTTTGTAAATTGGTTTGCCAGGAAAAAGCTCAACCCCCCAGACAATGCTTACTATATGTCTGGCTGCTGTCTAGAGAAGATAATAATCAAGAAAGTCAGAAGAATACAGAAAAAAATCATAATGAGCTTTTCATGACTTTTACCAAAGAGGATTCCAATCAAATCTCTCAGTAATAAAATAAATTGTACTGAAAGGAGTTAGAGCAATATGTATAATAGTGTCTTTATTGTTGAATGACCTCATGAAAATATTCCAATGCCCAGAGGGAGGTAGTTACCCTCACTGGAGTTATTATGGCAGCTAGATAGGACTGTATACTAACTTGATTATTCTTACCCTAAATATCTTGTTTCATGTTAGTAATTCAATTCCAATTTCCACTTTAAATGCCAATCTTGTATAGAAAATTAGTTTCTTGAGATCTTAACCACTCTCAAAACAGATAACATAGTTTCCAACAGCTGGAATCTATACATTCTATGTTTATAAATTGTGTAGATTGTTCTTACAACTCTGTTCTAACAAGGAAGCCAGCAAGATAGCCAAAAAAAAAACAAAAAAAACAAAAAAAAAAACCCAGAAGCACATCTCTAACATTTTTTTTCAATCAGTGAATGTAAGAAATCAGTGAAAAACAATTCAAATTACAGATGTCTTAATGCATAGACCACAGGTTGGTATAGGAAAGGCCACATTTTAGGTAGCATTTTCTCATGATGTAAGGCCTAGAAATGTCAGTTGTCATATGAATGGCCCCATAACCTTAGTAGAGAGAGCCTATCCTCATCTCATAACCAACAACACAAAATAATAACAATTATAAAATACCAGTGTTGCATCTTGGAAAAAATTCAATTCAATTATTCATTAGTATAGTGGAGGCATGAAGAATTGCCATCAGCTTCTTGAATGAGAGAGCATGGCACATTAGAAAAAGACAAAACTTTCTCACACATTGCTTCTTGGGTGAGAATCTAGCTACTAATTTGTAAATTGGATCACTGCCCAGATAGTTTAGTTCTTTTACATGACTTTGTTCTGGAGCAAATTAAATAATCTTTTTTTTTTTTTTTTTTTTTTGGTAACAGAGTTTCAGCTTCTTCCCAGGAGGGCTACTAGAAGATTAAGAGGAATTTTGGGTAACATATTACAAAGAATGTCATAAATATCTCACACTTTTAATTTGATTTTAATAAGATACTTAATCTCTGTTGATTATAAATCAATTGAATATTAAAAACACATCTATTGAAAAATTTCACTGCTAAGAATACTATAGTGTAGGTAACTATTACATAGTTTTTAACACTGTGTAAATAAGCCAGAGAGGGGGAAAAATTCATATTTATTCAATAGCAGCTATTTTTATTTGAAGGGTTAGAATAAATACAGTCATCTTGGTACAGTATGTTAAAAACCAATAGAATATGCAAAGCATATTAAGTGAGATTTAGTAACCGTAAATTTGATATGTGTTTATGATATAGCTGCTCATCTTCAATAAATAGATTTTTAATAAGCAGTTGGTATTTATTCAACAAAAGCAACTGTTACAATGAATAAATTAAATGCTTATTTAAGACACTTCATCCAGCATAAAGAGGTAGCACAATTTCCCTGCAGTACCAGAAATGATTGTTAATACTGGAGTGAAGCCAGTGCTCTAATACCGCATTGTCAGTGGGAAGCACGTCACGCTCTGCGCTGCAGCACAACCAGCATTACACAGCATGGAGAGTCACAGCCACGAAGAATCAGTCCAGGAATTCTGACAGCATTCTGTTGGCTGAAATCATTGCAATTCTTAAACATCAACCCAGAGTACATGAAAAAGAGAGCAAATCTCCATTTCTTTTCAACAGGTCTGGAAAAAAAAAAGGACTTCCGTGTTTGCTTTGATTTTATGTCTGTGTGCTCTCCAGTTATCAAATATGCCACTCAGCCTAGAAGGTGATTTGCCAACTCACAATTTGGCAAGTGTATGCAATTTAGTAATCATGGATGCTGCTTCACCAGCCCCGAAGCAGGAGATTTCTGAAATTACTGTGAACTCCGTTGGTATATTTCCAGTTGATTTCCCAGTATCATTCAATTTTTCTTACGTGTGTGTTTTTACAGGAAAATCATATATTTTGACCATTTGATATTGTCACATATTATACTATGGGCTTAAATGATAGAGAACAGTAATATGGCTACCAAATCTCTCTCCAACCAGTAATACCTACCTTGAACAGATGCAAATATTTTTAGTTAGCACTACATTGGTTGTAAAAGTTTAGATGAATGGATAGCTTGCATCTCATAAACAAAGATGATTCTGTTCTTATTTAAACTCTTCATAGCAGGCATCTTATGCAACAACTTAGATGCTGTTGTATAAGCATCTTGTACAACAACTTACAAGCATCTTATACAACAACATATTCAATTCAGTTATTAAAATGCTGCTTTCTTCCAGTGAACAGG
Organism: Globicephala melas; assembly: GCF_963455315.2. Lineage (NCBI taxonomy): Eukaryota > Metazoa > Chordata > Mammalia > Artiodactyla > Delphinidae > Globicephala > Globicephala melas. The sequence continues at coordinate 118,917,417 of NC_083314.1, forward strand.
AAAGTCATTATAAAGCAAAATGTATTTCTATTCACCATTGTCTTTTCTTACTTCTGACTAGCCACAGGTTTTGTTTTTTTGGCAATTTTTCTATATGCAAAATGAAACTGTACTACAAAGATCCTAGAGACTCAAGGAGAATTATTCTTAAGTAGCTCTAGTTGTCTACTGTAGGACTTGGTAAAATAAACCATAGCCTTTCCTTAACTAACCTGTCATGCCTAGAATTATAAGCTTGCACATAGCCTAGGGTATTTTTTTTATTTGGGGTCTTGGAATATAATAAATATGGAGATAATGTGAAGGACCTCATTTCCAAGTTCCTTAAATTCCAGAAATGTAATTCTCAGAAAACTCTGAATAATTTCTTGAAGGCAGGAAAGCAGAGTCTGAGTAAAGAGAGAGAGTCACAGTAAACTTTGTGGTAAGCAACCTATTAAGCACACACACACACAATGCAGAAAAGACAAGGAAGAAAATATTGGAGATGTTGAAGGGTTTCCAATAAACAAAACCCTTCTCTCTTACATCACTTTTTGAGAATTTGAGAAATAGGGTAAAATATAAAGATGGAGGCTGCAGTAGGCAGAATTCTAAGATGACCTTCAAGATTTCTCACCCTTCCCTCCCCCAGACTGCATGAATGACATAATTTCTGGGATGGAATATGATGGATTTTACTCCTGTGATTAGGTTTTATTATATGGCTCAGGAGAAATTATTAGGAAAATTATCTAGGTGGGCCTGACATAATCAAACGAGCCCTGTAAAAGCACAGGATTTTCTCTGGCTGGCCACAGAAGTCAGAGATTCTAAGTATAAGAAGGATTCAATCTGTAGTTGCTGACGTGAGAATGGAGGAGATCCTGTGGTAAGGAATGTGGGTCAACTCTAGCTGCTGAGAGCAACACCGGCTATAAACCTGCAAGGAAAGGGAACTCAGTCCTACAGCAGCAGGAAGTGATTTCTCCCTACAACCAGCTAGCGTGGCTGAGAACTCGGAACGCAGATGGATTTCAGCCTAGTGAGGTCCTAAGCAGAAAATCCCACCACACCGATGCCCAGGTTTTTCACTTACAGAAACTATGAGAAAATAATGCGTGTTGTTTTACACACTTAAGTTTGTGGTAATTTGTTATATATCAGTAGAAAACTAATATAGAGGCAAAAACACCATATTTCTTGTTGACAGAAGTTAGCTGGAGAAGTTTGACAAATTTGAGAGCCAAATGAACTTGGTCATTGATGTCCAAAATTAGAGTGATTTGCTAACCCAGTCACAGACAACAGTGAGCAGAAATAGACCTTTTCAGGTGGAGGAAATTTACACACAAAAAAAAAATTCAGTAAAGAAGAGCAGAGGAGAAACTGAGCTCACAGAAGGCAGGTTCCCTCCTAAAAGAAGAAAGGTAGAATTAGTCTAAAAATTTTAGTTATTTTTCCCAGATTAACCAATCAGTTGCATCATTCCCCCCACCCCACGCCACAAACATAGCAAATAAAAAGTTAGAGACCCAAAGTTACACTAATTGAGCTCACTTCACTGGAAGGGAAATATTAAGCATGGAGAAGAATTATTCCCCAGTAAAAAGAAAGAAAGAGGAAATGAGTAAAGAAAGAAGTGGGAGGGCAGGGGCCCTGTCTTAATCTTCTTCATATCTAATACCTGTACTTTGTTTAAAATCATTTTTAATAAGAGCTTGTTGAAAGAAAGTTTCAATGGTTGAATGAATTATTAATGACGTTCTTTTAAACTTAATCACATTTCACTTGACCACAAGGACACCAAGATTATATACCTAAGTATGTAGTAAGAGAAGCATAATAAAGTAACAAGAACCCAGAGCTTGGAACCATAAAGATCTATGTCTAAAAATGAACCAGCTAACACCTTGAGAAGTAACTTTATTCTCCATCTGTATTTTAGAGCCAATACTAACTCATGGGATCATTAGAAAGATGGAACAAGAAAATCTATGGATAGTGTTTAGCACAGTGGTTATCACATAGTAAGTGATTATTAAATGGAAGCCACAAATCATTTGTTAACTAGTTCTTCCATGTTTATAGACTCAGGCTTTCCTTTGTTAACAAGTACACAGTCAGCACGTCTTAGCAAGTGTAAAAGTTGATGACACTCCATGGCAGCTGTCACCATATAGTAGCTTGGTATTTCAGTCTGTGTTAATAGTATGACATTTCCACTTCAACATAAAGATTCAGAATTCTCCCTGGCAGTGGAAGGAAACACGGATAATTATATACATCCTCTTTGGTGCATCAACTTATAAATGATATGCATCACCATTGGTCAAAGCTCAATTGACAATTACTAGGGAAATGACCCTGCTCAATGTCATAGGAAGCTGCAAAATTGAACCTTCTATTAGCCCAGGAAAGGGAAGAGAATCTGATGTATTTGTTTGCATTAATAATGTCCTCCATACCAAGCTTTTCTGTCCTATATTGACTTTGGTTCTTCTACTACAATCCCACCCTTCAAGAAAACATACAGAACTTCCCTTCTGGAACAAGAACCTAAACTGGCAACAATTCTCTCCTAAATAATCGTGTCTGATCAATGCACTATTCCCTTGACCATCACTCTTCACACTGCACCTCGATTACCAAAATGCAATGGTGCAAATCCTGGAATGGGGGAAACTTGGCTTCACTTTTAGAAAATAAACTCTGAAAAAAGTCAGTTTTATTTGGTGAGCAGAACAACTACTGAATATTTGGTTTTGTTACTAGGAGTATAGTACCCATGGACAGCAATTCCAGTCTTGTTTATCTTAGTATTAGTCAAACCACAGTTGTATTATGTTGCTGTGTTCTGGGCTATTCACTTAGAGATAAACATAAACTGTAATTCATTCAGAGAAGCACAATCTGAATGGTGAGAAAATTCTAATGCCAAGTTATACAAGCAACAATTGAACTAAGAGACGGGGATGCATAGCCAGGAAATAAGCACCCTCAGGCAGGACATGATCGTGTCTTCAAATATTTGAAGGGTTGTCATGTGGGAGAAGTGTTAGACTTGTTCTGTATAACCCTAGGGTATAGTGAGAAACAGTGGGTGGAAGCAAAAATCAGACACAATTTGGCTTATTTTAAAGAAGATCTATCAGAACCAAGCCACAACGTATTTGGCTGCCTCAGGAGGTAGTAAGTTCCCTGTCAGAAAAATAATTCAAGCCAACTGATAACCATGTGATATGGTTATTGCAGAAGGAGCTCAAGCATGAGATAGAGATTGGACAAATATCTTTAGGTAGAGTGACAATATAACATCATACAAAACGGGACCAGTGTAAAGAGAAATGCTATGAACAATTGTTAAATATTTTCTTGTATGCCAGAAAAATAGGCAAAAACTAGAACTATCCCAAGCAAAGTAGGATATGTTGTCTTCCTATATTTAGGATAACTTCCAACTCTGAGGTTATTTTTAAACTATTCCTTGACATTAAAATATCAATTGCAATTTAATAATTTCCATTCGTAGGAATATTTGCAAAACAAATAACTTTTGAACAGTCGATTTGGGGAATTTTTTTGACATTGTAGTAAGACATTGTTTTGAGTGGGTTAGCATCTTTGTTTTGCAGCTTGAAATCTCATTGTGCAGTTGCCTTCATGTAGGATTTGGCTACAGGTAAGGTAAGTCCAGAATACAACCATACAACAAAATGCATAACATATATTTAGCAAGCCACATGAAAAGATTTCACAGTCTCCCAGATTTATCCACAGGCTAATCTGGTCAGGCAAAGAAGGTGAATTGAGTCCCTACTGTGATCCAGGTGTTACACTAGGTAGTATACACTACTCAGTATCGGACAGCAACCCTATGAGATGGGCATTTTCACCTTGTCAGGTAGGTTTTATTGTCTCCATTTTGTAGATAAGCAAACTGAATTTGAGAGACGTTCCATAACTTGTCCAAGGTTATAAACTTAATAGGTGGGAGAATTAGAATTTGAATCCATATCTGCCCAAAGCATGTGCTTGCTACATTCTAGGCTGTGAGCATTGGATAGAAACAGTAATGAACCAAAAGAGGATCTGACATTTTAAGAAGAGAACTAACATTCATATAGTATTTTAGAGTTTCTGTATGACTTTTATCCATTTATTATCTATATATTACCCAGACTTTTAAGCACCTACTAGTTTATAGGCATTAATCTAGGCATTGAGGATGCCAAAACAGAATTAATTCTATAAAAGAAACGAGTGGAATTAACTAGGTGAGAAGAAATGTGCATTACTTGTAGCCTAATTTGCCCACATTTCAGTCGAAAAAATAAATGGGGATATGTATATATGTGAGAATTTTCCCTCAGCCGAGAAATGGTTGGGTAATAGATCAGAGGAGGAAAGAAAGATAAGCTCTAAATTGCAATGTAAGGAGGATATCTCCATTGTACAGGGGAGAATGAACTGGATCGAAAAAGAAGAAAGCAAGGAGAGAAGGGAAGGGGCCTTTGAAGTGGTCCATGTGTGAACTGATCTAAGCTACCAATGATGTTGGGAGCTGGGCAGAAACATTTCAGAAGACACACAAATTTATTCTCATAACATACATGGAATTAAAGCATGCTTTACTGCTATTTACCACATATCATGAATTAGAATCCTGAGTTACCCAAAACCACATAAATTCCAAAGCTTGTGCTCATCTTGTTCCAATACACTGGTCCAGAATGTGACAAATAAGAATAAAAGAGTCCTTTCTCCAGATCACTTGATCATTTTGAGTTAGAACACTAAAATTTTAGTGTTCTAAATTTCAGTGTTCTCCCCTTCTCTTCCCAGCTCCCTCACATCCTTGTTTTCTGTAAAAGGACAAATAAAGTAATGAGCAACAGACAGAGATTTCAGCAGAGCTAAACTAAAACAAGAAAGCTGAAGGCAAGAAAATAGTTCTGTAACATGTTCCAAGGAGAAATTCCAAAACAGAATGAAATATTTCCTGGTGTAAAATGCCCTCAGTGGACTGAAACATTTCCTTGGAACCCAAGACAACAGGTAAAGTCTGTTCCTCATTAACTTGTGCGATAATGACCCAATCTTACATTTTCTATTTCTTTGGAATTCATTTGTTTTCATTACATCAGGTGGTTGTTATTATGATGTGTTAATGGGCTTCAAGCAGGGCTGTCCTCTGTGACTCAGACTCTGATTACTAAAATGAGAGTTTTGATATTTCTTATTATACTAGCTCTGTTTGCATTCCAGTTGTTAATATTCTTGTCCACCAGAGTAGTGCTCTGAATTTCAAAGGCATGCAAAAGAAAGAAAGTGAGAATTTTATTTTTATTTTCAACTCCAGATTTCTTTCATCCAAAAGTTTGTCTTTCACAACTTTAGCACCACATTTTAGTTCTTGTATGCCCCTAGTCTCATTGCTAAAATCTTTGAGAACATTTTTAAACGTGAAAAAACACTTGCAATTTCTCACTCTTTCTTTATTTTTCCTTTTGGGTTCATATTCCATTTTCTGGCATAAAGAGCCTTCTTGATCCTGTTCTCACAGGAACTACCCTTTACCATCCAGGTCATGACCTTTTGATTCAAGATCATAGTAATGCACTTCTGTAGCTCATTACCTTTATACATAAATTAAGTTAGATAAATTGCTCCTAAGCATTATACCTCTTCAAGAGTGAGCCCCACTGCTCATGCAATACCAATGCTTGTCTTTTTACATGTGTAAGAAATGAAAGTCTTGAAGCCAGAGATCAAATTCAGTGTCTTTATAAGACTAAAGAGAGAACCATGACACTTCTAGTCTGATTCAAAACAGGGCTATTTTTCAGAAGCTCATACTAAATAGATCCTACAAAATGAGCATTTCCATACAACCCATTCTACTTATCCAGAGCCTCCCTGATACTGAACGCATACTTCTCTTCACTCTTCACTAACAGGAACAGCAACCACCCTGCCCTACTTAACTGGATAACGAATGAACTTTTTAAATGTCTAAATCTGTGTTTACACATACAAGATGAGATTGGTGTTTACCTAAGGGGACTGTTTTTTTACTCACTAATGTGCGCTTTACACTAACCTGAGAAAACAAAGACAAACTTCTCCCTCCCAGGAAGATAATACTTGTGATGATGACAGCACTGCTAAACAGCCTTGGTTTTCCAGACAGGACAGAAATATATTTGGGTGAACACATTTTTGTTTCCGTATCTATGGAAAGGTTCCTTTATGTTGTCTTTGTTTGGGTAATTGTTAGTGTTATTGCTGTTTATACCCTAGGACTTGTGTATAAGTCTGGCGTTCCTGACTGCCTCAGCTTTTCTGATGTCTACCCCATGTTGGTTTACCTTACATTATTTCTCTCCACCTCCCCTGTGCCCAAAACGTTCAGCATCACAGATGGCATTTTATAGACAGCGATTTTTGTGTAAGTGCGGCTGTTTAATTTTGCATTCAGCCGAGGACAGAAGAGGTCATGAGGCCTTTGTCCTCCAAAGTGCACTATGTCCCTGCTTCCCTTTAAAGTTAATTGTGTGTTTCCTTGTCACTGATTAAGTAGATGTTCTGAATGTGTCTATAAGCAGTCCTTTCTATTTTCTCCTGTTTGTTGGGGTCAGATTGCAGTCATAAAGATTCCATACAACAGCTGTTTTGTGATCTTTATGATATGGAAATTTAGAAAGGAGCTGTTGAGGAGTAAGAATTGAAACACACTGGGACAAAAATAAAAGAGACACACGAAAAGCAAAATGTAAGCTATTTCATAAAGACATTCATTTTCATACACAGAATAGTTATAACTATATCATTGGGTGGAAGATAAAATGTGACCTTATCACCTCATGATACGATCATTTCTTGAAGAATTCAAACAAATAAGACAAAAGGAATTTTAAAAATAAACTTTAGCCTAATAATTCATCTAATCACTATTGACCAAAAGTGTGTGAACAAATGACAATTACAGAAATCAAAGAGATTATAGTAAATATGCTCTCGTTAGTTTGTCTACCAAGAAAAGAAGCATTTGTAATTGTTTAATGGCATCTTTGAAAATTCAGCCCTTTCAAAATAAAACCAAGAAAGTTAAAAGAAAAACCAGAAGATATGAGAAAGAGGAAAAGTAAGGGAGAAAAAGTGAAGGTACCAAAAATTATAAACACTTTGTGGCAGAATTGTTGGCAGAAGTTAAAGTAACAAGTAAACAACAGAAATATAATCACAAACTCCAATGACTACCGGGCACGTAACTAACATATGTAAAGATGGCAAGTAAGGTGATTTAGGCTGTGATCCTGAAACACTTGTTTATAAATCCACAGAATATTATTTCTTCTGCAAAGAAACCACCTCTCTCATTTATTCTTTGTGTCCTGCCTGCTAAAGCTGTGTAATAAGTGCAAGGGTGCTGGTAAGGAGTCATTGGCATAGGGCCTTCACATTAGGAAAACTAAAATAAAACAGCTGCTAATTCAACGTTTTTAAAAATATAGTAGATTCCAAATTCATCCAGGGCGGGAACATTTATTATCCATCCTCAACACTTCCTCTAGTGCTTGGCCCATAGAAGGCATTTACCAAAACTTTATTGAATTAAATTATTTTTTTCTAAATATAAAGACCAAGGGACAGAATGGACTAGAGTAGCTCCACAAAGAATGAGAGATGGGGAAAGAAATGTAATCACATCCCTCTCCGTATTGTAACATTTGAAACCCATCTCCAACGAGCATGCATTCTTAAGTATGTATGTATTTACGTGCCTGTGTAAACATTCATCTACACCTCAAAAAGTCTCACGTCCTGCAACCCTTGGCCATGAAGATGTGCTTATCAGGATAATTCAGCTGTATTAGGAGGAGTAAGGCCTGGAAGTAAAGAGCTGGATGATAAATGATGACAAGCTGATGCCATCTGCCCCCAGGCCCATATCAAAGTTTTGATGCAATAATATGTACCCCTATAATGTGCCACCAAGAAAGTCTCAATTATGTTCCCTGGATTAAAGTTAAGCCAACAAAGAAATGAAGAATGCATTTTTCAAAGATCTTGAGTTAGAGTTGTAAAGGCTCAAAGTGGAGGGGAAATACTCCCACTACTCCTGAAAATGTTTATGTAAACTCTTTCATGGCTTAATGGACCAGGTTAACGAGGTTCACAATAAAGTGCCCCTACAGATGATATCTCACAGCAAGCCTTGAGGGATGCTGGCATTTTGTTTGAGAGAAGCATTAAGCTCAAATCCCTCGCCCAATTATGTGTAGCATTTTATCTTTGAAATTTTTCATTATAAGTGAAACTAATGGCCTGTCCTATGTCCTTCTGAATAGAGAGAAAGCAGTGTGCAAAATTATCATTGCACTGGCTTTGCAGGGTCAAGTAGGAAACAAGGTTCTTATCTACACAAGTCATTTAAAAGACTTCTATTAGTTTATATGCAGGCTTTGGGGAAGCATCATACACCCAAAATATTGACCTCCATACTCAATTTTTCTTAGTTTGTCAAGAACCCATTATTATGTTCTCTAGATTTTGCTGATTTGTTTGAATTACCAGGGGTATTATCACCAAATCATTTAATTGCACATTTTTCAATTATTTCATTTGATATATATGGATCATTCAGAAAAATTGTAAAAGCACTTATTTTATTGAATAAAATCAATGACTAGCTAATCAATGAATTACTTCAACAACCGTTTATTAAATAGTGAGCCTGGGGCAGGCATTGGGTGGCTGCTGGCAATGCAGAGACATTGGTCCCGGCTTCCTGGATCTACAGATCTACAGACAGCCTTGGGCTAGCTGGTCAGTTTAAAGTTTGTAACATTAAGGATTTTTATTTGTCCAAATGATTTCTTTATTTTAAAAATCTATTCTTTTCATCTTCTTGTTTATGTCAAGCCTGTGCATGATAAACTCTTAAGTTATTTTTCATTCTGGTGTTGGGGAAACCATACAGTCCCATGAGGTAAGACATTTATTTGTTTATCAGATTCACTGTTCTAGAGAATTTTCTGGATGACACAGCACTTCTGTGCTGAGGAATTCTGTTATCTATGGTTCATTAATACTTTCTGCAGGATCATTACCTCCAAATTCAATAAGAAATAAAACTATATTTCTACATGGCACAAAGTGAAATATGCATGGAAATCCATTGCATCATTCTGATGAACTAATAATTGATCAATAATTGATAATAATTGATCAATAATTGATTTATATATTTAGGAAGCTTACAACAACACAAAACAAGATAACGGTGCTATGACCAACTTCCAATTCCTTCTTCAATTATCTTCCAACTGCTACTAGGAAAGAGGAGAAGACTGCTTCTCTTCTCTATGATAAATTATCTTCAGTATTGATTTCAGGATCTAAATGGAATTTGTGAAGCAGAAAAAGAAAAGGAGAAGAGAGTAACAGAATAAAAAGCCTGCAGCCCCTTTTCCTACAACTACCCTTCTTGGGCAAAGAGTGATTTTGCCTACCAATTTAAAAAACTGGGTGATGGCCGCTCTCTCTAAAGTAATAATGTACCTGAGAGGATTGGAGAGAAAAATGGAACCTCCTTAGTGGTAATTCATAAGCAGGAATAGTCACTGCAGATTAATACTTTCATTCATTTGGGCCATTTTTCAAGTTTACTATCTAGATCCACCCTTCTCCAGGCATTATATGAAAGCTGGATTTTAGTCCTGAATCTGCCACAAACTAGGTTATGTCAACAGGTGAGTTTTGTTTGTTTGTTTGTTTTTTCAACTTCATTCAGGGCTTAGTTTAATAAGGAGTGAAACTACATGAGCTCTAAAATAGTTTTCAGATCTCTGAATCTAAATCTCATGGTTAATTTATTTACCAGTTCACGATCACAAAATGTATTATTTTATCATATTGTCGTGCCAACCAGTTCACCTTATCTGACTTTAAGGAGAACTGTCTGGGAGAGAGATCATGAATATATGAAAATACTTTCTTTTAAAAAAAACCTCAGACCAATTTTCTGGTCATGCAATTGGTATTAATCTTGAACCTGTAAGTAATTGTTTCTAGGTACAACTTTACAAAAAAATGAAACACTTTACAAAAAAATGAAATACACTAATGAGATATTGTTTTAGTTCCACAGTTATACTTTTTCTTTTTTCCAAAGGGTAGGCCAAGCATTGACATCTTGTTCATAGTAAAAACATGAATTGCCTTACTACTAGGAATAACTTGTTTTATTTTTGACATTTCTCTCTAAGGTGGAAAACTTTTTTTTGGAGTGCATTTAGCATGTGACAATTGTAAAATGTAAGAGAACAACTCCTTTCCATAAATAACCTTGCACAGTGCTGAAATTCTTACAAGTAATATTCTCTTACATAGTTGAAAACCCAATTAATAAACAGTCTAGTACTCAGTCCTCAAACATCTCCCACAATGGAATCCACTGCAAGGACTTGTACTGTATGTGTCTTGAATAACCAAGCTAATCATAAGGATTACAACACAGAAATGAACTCTCCATAAATATTAAAAATTATCTAGCCCTCACAGATGTTTACTCTGCTTATTATCTTCAAACTTCCTGGATCAAATGTTCAATATGAATATGTTAGTATCCACCAAAGATTGGTTTTGGCAGGGTATATGTTGATATCAGCAGGAAATAAATAGGAAAACAATAAAAGGTATGAAACTTTAAAACAGTAGCTTAAAGGTGTTTTATAAACTACAGATGGCTTACACCATTTTAGCAAATATTTGCTGTGGGATTAGAAACAGGACTGAGAAAAAATGAAATCATTTGAAAATAATGTCTCCCATGCAATATGTTATAATTAAAGCAGAGATAAGCAACATGGAAATTGCCTCTTATTATCTCTCCTCATATTACAGGAGAGATGAAGTATGTTAAGACATGTGAGCACGAAATCAGAAAAATAATTGAAAAATGTTCAAAGGAGTAATCTTTAGATTTTAGAATCCTAAAATGGGAACTCTTTATTAATGTAATGCCAGGCACATACACACCCAAAACCCAAGACACTCAACTTCCACACACAAACACAGACCAGTTTTAACTATTACCTTTATACTTACCACTGCTGGTTATGAAAAACAACAACAATGACAAAGAAAAAGAGAAAAAGGAGAAAGAATAAAAGCAAGGCTTAGTTTCAAGGCAGATAGAAACTGAAGATCAAACAAGTCAAGTCTGCTGGCTTCAACAACTTTCTCCTCCAGAAATGCTTTGGAATTGGGCAAAGCACTCCATGCCTATCCCTCCTCTGTGGCTGAGTGAGTGGATCAAACTGAAACACAGCTCTCCCACCTTAGGCTGTGATCTCATTAGTGCTCAGAAGTTGAGCAGCAGAAAGCATGGGGAGCATTGGCAGGGTACAGATAGGAGAGAATGGCAGGACGCAGAGGAGAAGCCGGGCCAGTTCACTGATGTTCTCCTCATTCATAATTGAATCTGTGTGCTGGTCTGTTGCTAGAAGGCACCCTTGCTGCAGGTATGGTCTCTGGAAAGTGACTTTAAATTATATTCCCTAACATCCCCATGCAGTTTTTTAGAGTAAAGGAGTCTGGACTTAGTAAAATTCTGATGAGTTCTATGTTGTATTCCTCCATTCTTGACTGATTAAAAAAAAATGTTCTCTTTTTATCTCTACAATGAACTATTGTATTATGTATGGCCTTAGAGGTTCTCTGAATAAGGGGATATTTGTATTAATACATAAAGGAGGGACTTCCCTGGTGGTGCAGTGGTTAAGAATCGCCTGCCAATGCAGCGGACATGGGTTCGAGCCCGGGTCCGGGGAGATCTCACATGCTGCAGGGCAACTAGCGCGTGTGCCACAACTACTGAGCCTGAGCTCTAGAGCCCTCGTGCCACAACTACTGAGCCCTCGTGCCACAACTACTGAAGCCCGCATGCCTAGAGTCCGTGCTCCGCAGGAAGAGAAGCCACCGCAATGAGAAGCCCATGCACCGCAACAGAGTAGCCCTTGCTCGACACAAGAGAAAGCCCACGCACAGCAATGAAGACTCAATGCATCCAATAAATAAATTAATTAATTTTTAAAAATACATAAAGGAACATGTAATACATTACACTACATATATGCTTTGGGTACTGGTGTAGCACAAGGTCTTTGGGAGAACATGTCTAATGATACAGAAGCTGATATAATTAATAGGAATCAACAAGTTTTACAAATTATCACCATGTTGGGTTAGTGTAATGTACACAGGCATTAAAATTATTTTTTTGTATCAAAAAATGAAGTGACTATCATAAAGAAAAAAGCCCATCTATTCCTCCTAAAGCATCTTTAATAGCTACTTCCACATCTGAATCATGATATATGCCACCCCTCCACCCTAGGGGACTTCTTACTATATAATGTAACTCCCTTCTTCAAAACACTCTTCCGAGATAAAATCCATGTGGCTGTGATTATTTCCCTTAATCAACCAACCACTGTTCATTTTCCACAATACAGGTATCCCTATCTTAATGGAAGAAGATTTACTTAAACATAAACTTCCCTCCACGTTCTGAGCTCAGGGGACTTTTGCCCAAACACCATACAAAATTCTGAAATTGCTCTGATTCAAATTTGATTGATTAAGAAATGACTCTTCACCAACTCCTCGTAAAACCCTGGGAATCAGGGGGGAAATCATGAAACTCAAGGAAAGGAGAATACGGAAAAGGATGGGTAGAGAAATACCAAACATAAATAGGAGACAAGCAATAGGGACACCTTTCCTTTTGCTTTTAGTTAGTGGAAAAGCCACGGTCACCACAGGAAAGATGAATTATACCAGGGCCAAGGAGCAGTTAGGACGTTTTCAGAGCCAGATGTCTGAAAGAAGAAGGCCAAGAATGAAGAGACGGAAGCTGAGAAAAGCAGATGCAGATGCAGATAACGTTCCTGAAGAGACAGTCAATTCATTTTATTGCTTGGGGATCAAAAAGAAGCTACCTCAAATCAAATCAAGTCATGCGATAGATGTGGGATTTCAATTTTTACAGGTTGATTAGATTCTATTTTCACTGAACCCTGTGGACTTTGAGAGGACTTGAAACTCCTTTCAGTGCTTTGCAAAATTTCCCTCCATGTAAACTGTCTGCAAAGGGATTGCTCTGTAGCTTAGCCATCAAACAATAGCATGGAAAGGACAGATGCCATCATGGATCCAGGGCTGAAGATGTGAACCACATGTGTGATGTTCTAGCTCCCAGATCACCTGAGTGAAAGGAAACCCCCCATTAGCAGTCATATGCTGTTCAGCCTTGTAAGACTTGACTTCCTAAAGGGTAAATACTCCTCCCTGTTTTTTAGTCCCTTAACCCCATGTGCACAAACACAAAGACGACTGGTTCTGGCCCAGTGAGTCCGTGGCATAGCTGAGGTATCAAGAGGAACAGAAGTTTGACAAAGAGAGATGCAAACCACTGCTGCAATTTAGTCCTCTGGTGAGGCCACATCACTCCTGCGTATCTGAGCCCCTGTAGCTGGTGCATGCTACCAAGCGCCCTGGGTCTCTCTTGTCAAAGGGACTAATAAGCAGATGCAGTGATGGTCCCTACCTTCCCCGATTGCACACATCCCAGACAGAGCTCTACGGTGTTGATTCAAACTGTCCTATTGCTAGGCACTCGGCGTTGCTATGTGATCAGAGAAACATGTAAGTATAATGCAACCGGGGGAAATCAATTTCTCCTGGGCTCGACTCCATTTAAACCGTGTGAATGCAACTGGGAGAAAACCAGGCACTGGCAGACTTAGGATTCCAAGCTGGTGAGTTTGCTGAGGCAGGATGTTTTGTGTGTCATGTTGTGAATGATTATAGCAAGACAGGGGGATAAGTGGGAAGTGAGAGGTCTGCGCTCTTGGGTTTTCACTTCCAAAATGACTTCGTTGAGGTCTTTTCAATTTAATCCTAGAAATAAACAACTGCTGAGAGTAAATGGTGATTGAAAGGAGGAAGGGGAAGATGACTTCAGTTGGCTCTTTCTGAGGAGGCTGGGTCCCTGAACGCTTCAGGATTTAAAGAGGAGGCGAAGGGTTTTAATTGGATTTTAAATTTTCTCAGTAGTCAGGAAAGGTTTGGGGTGCACTGTGGCCTGATCCGCAAGCACAACAGGCAGCTGTGTTTCAAAACTGACCTTTATCAGATGGTGGTATGTTTATTTCAGTCTGTCACAGAGAAGGAATAAGAAAACACTGCTAGGCCGTGCAATTTGGGTTATAAAAATAAAACAGGACCAAAACTAAAGACACTGCCTACTTGGCTAAACTCCTAAATTAGGGGACTGGGGGAGAATTCAGGAGGGGTTAAGGGAAGCATGACGGCTCCATGGTGAAGGAACTGAGGCCAAAACTCCTTGTTTAGGAGCTGATGAGAGGAAAATTGAGCTCAGATGAAACAAAAGGAGATAAACTTGAAATAGGTGGCAAGCAGGCTTTAATTATTTGATAAAATTCAGGGCAGAACTCTGGCAGTGGTCTACTTAACCCCCCTCCACCCCTTCTTCCCTCATCAAGGTATTTTCTAGGTATCAAAAAACCCCAGCACCTTCAGAGACTTGGCTTCAAGGTTAAGAAGCAAATGCTACACTGTACTTTTATATAATAAAGTTCAGCGATATCTCAAACTCTATTTCCTTTTTAATTACAATTTTCTTACCTGAGCCTCAAGTGATTCTCATGTTACCATTAACCCTGGAGGCCCGAGTTATTTTACGTTCAACGGCAAGGATTGGCACCGCAGTTTCTACACGGGCAATTTCTCCTCTCCGTGAGCTTTAACCAAGTGGATAACATCAGACCAAAGTTCCTAGTTACTCATGCCCTGTAGAGAGACAAGTGCCCTAGGGAAAGCCTAGGAATTTGAAATAAACTGAAGATTATATTGCTTCTGAAATATTTGGGAACTGTGGAATTAGAGAACAGACAGCAGATTTTTTTATTTTTTGCGTTACGCGGGCCTCTCACTGCCGTGGCCTCTCCCGTTGCAGAGCACAGGCTCCAGACGCGCAGGCTCAGTGGCCATGGCCCACGGGCCCAGCCGCTCCGCGGCATGTGGGATCTTCCTGGACCAGGGCACGAACCCATGTCCCCTGCATCGGCAGGCGGACTCTCAACCACTGTGCCACCAGGGAAGCCCCAGACAGCAGATTTTTAAAGTGAGGGATATTCTAAAGTTGAGCTCTTTCTAAAAGATTCTCTAGTGCCTGTTTTAACTTTTAAACTGTAATTTTGAGCCAAAATTTATTTGGAAAGTTTTATTAAGGAGGATTATTAAGAAAAGGTGGGGACTAATCTATTGAGAGGAATATATATATATATATATATATATATATATATATAAAACCGTTTATAAAGAGTTAAGAATATTGGCTAACCATTGTCTCTAATTGCACTGATGATGACAAAGGTAGAAAATACACGACACAAATAGTTCTGCACCAACACTTCATCCATGGCAAGTATTGTCAATCTATCACAGCACTGTCTCCATTTGTGCCAGATAGTGCTAGCTGGATCATTAAATGGATTTTCCCTCCTTTCTGGGCACACAGCTAGACTTTACTTCCCTAAGTCCTCATAGTTAGGAATGACCATGTGACAGTTCTAACCATCAGAATGTAGTAGAAAGGATGTATGGTATGTTTAGAATGAAAAACATTCAGATGTTCCTTCCTGCTGGTTGGAATGGAGTTATTCCCAATGTGGCCAAACTTACTATAGCGGATGTCACCGTCACCAGAAGTAGAGCTGCCAAAACAAAAAAGCAGCCAGGCAGCAGGTGGTGCTAAAACTGATCTCTGAGACTGGAAAACTACAGATCCTGGTTGTACAATAAAAATACCTGGTAAAATTGCTGTCTATGATTAACTTGAAAGCAGACATTACCTGTTGTGCCAGCAGCTCTAGGAGAAATGTGGGAAAGAGTCAGAGCGTTTGCAGTTCTTGCCAAGTTGTAACAAGCCATTTAAGAATGAGTTAATAGC
Organism: Globicephala melas; assembly: GCF_963455315.2. Classification (NCBI taxonomy): domain Eukaryota; kingdom Metazoa; phylum Chordata; class Mammalia; order Artiodactyla; family Delphinidae; genus Globicephala; species Globicephala melas. The sequence continues at coordinate 118,933,441 of NC_083314.1, forward strand.
AATGGAGAGCCAGAGATCAAGAGCCTTATAGATTGAGAAAACACAACTACTCTGGACTCCATACAATAAGTTATAAGTCTGAAAGAAGTCTTCAGTGGCAAAATCTAATACTACTTCTCAGTTAAACAAAGGGACTCATCTTTCCCTGAAAGATCATATTAAGGCCGTTACCCTCCCACTCAAGTTTAGTGTTTCAGGCAGCCTCTTTGAGTTAGAGGTTGAGTTACAATGAAGTCTCAATAGAGTCTCAGTAAGCCTCATGGGAAATCCAAGTTGGGATGAATCTTCATTAACTCTACTCCACTAATTTTTCTTTTACCACATCGCAGAACTTATTTTTCTCAGCTTACCTTAAACCCCATCTCTAGCTCCTGATGCCCTATAAAACCGTTTCTCGTTACAGCATACGAAAGTGGTCTTTCTCCTGAAATCCAAAACCACATCTTGTCTACACCATATTTGGCAGATGTATTTGATTTCTTGTATGTTTAAACGTGCAGCCAGTGTGCCTGACCTCCTTGTCTAGGTGTAAATGTCTTTAAATCTGGGTGTGTATTTTATATGTTTTTTAGAACCACGAATGCTTCCAGCAAAGTACTTTGAATATAGCCTAATATCGTTTTGATGCATTAATAAATTCCCAGTGCATTCAAGCATTTTCTGCTTCGTTTCTCTTGCCTGTAATTAGTAACATTTAATCCTACCACCTACTTCTTGAGTCTTCAGGGACTCCCTATTCCCTGAAGCTTCATGACTAAAACATACATCTCTCCTCTCAGGCTCAAATCTCCCCACCTATCTCTACAACTACACTGTCATCTCAGCTCAAAATAAATAATCTTTCTCACTCAGAATAATAGAAATTTAGAGCGAATCTAATTAAGTTCCTCCTTCTTCTTCCTTCCTTCTTTCTACCCTTCCTCCTTCCCTCCCTCCTTCTTTTCTACCCTCTTTCTTTTCTTCTGCTTTTCCTTTATTATGTGGATGAGAAAACTGAATGACAAAAATGGTAGAGTGCCTTGGCTAACATCAGAGTGTAATTAGTCATATCTTCCAACTCCTTCTAGAGTCCTTTTACTTCACCATATTTGCATCTCATGTTAACACACACTCAAAACTAAAAGAAGTAAATGCCTTCTCCTGTAACTTTCAGTCTTCATTGCGGAGCACAGGCTCCGGACGCACATGCCCAGTGGCCATGGCTCACGGGCCCAGCCGCTCCACAGCACGTGGGATCCTCCCAGACCGAGGCATGAACCCACATCCCCTGCATCGGCAGGCGGACTCCCAAACACTGTGCCACCAGGGAAGCCCTAGCCTTTTTTTTTTTTTAATATCTGGTGATTGTTTGGAAGATAAAAACTTGCCTTTTTATTTATTTTACTATGCATGGGCCATATGTATCATGATTATTCAGAAATTACAATACTGATACATACTGACCCAAACCATAGAGAAACATTTTCCCCATCATCACGTACCATCTTAAGAATTGATCCATGAGATCCAGAAACCAATTCTCAAAGGGATAGGATCCTCTGGGTTGTGTTGATGCAAACACACTGCCCCTTCTTTAACCTTGATAACAAATTGACACATTGAAGTGTCCTTAGATTTAGAAAACTAGAAAATTAGAATAAGCATATCTTACCATCTCAAAAATATTATCATACTTTAAAGTTTTATTTTTATCAAAATGGACAGGGTAACAAAGAGTACAGAAGCTTATGGTGAAAACTAATGGTCCCAACTATCTCCCTTGCCACTTCTAGTTTGACTACCTCTGCTCTTTTAAAGGACAATTTTGGGTTCTTATAGCGCTTACCTCTGTAAACTCCATGCTGGAAAGTATATATTTACTTGCTCTTATGATACATGAAAACTTACTTGTACTCTTCTCTTCCTCTTTCCTTCATGATTGATAATTATTAGTTTTATTTTAAATTCTCCTATTCGTTACCTTTTAAACCCCAGCTTCTAGTTTCAATAACTCTGAAAAAATGTCCCTTGATTCTCCACTTTGTCAGATAAGTGTATTAGAACTTTCTCATTTTCGTCAACTTTTCCTAATCCTCTTTTTTATTCCACCCTCTCTGAGCTACATGATAACATTTATGCTATCAATGCAGGTCAGATTTACAATCTAAACTGTAACCACATTGAAGTCTTCTGTGAATACAGATTGACTCTAAATTTAAGAATCAGTGTACACATGTCTGTAACTGCATATGTATCGTCTAGTGCTGGCAGAAGCAGTGGTGCTAGGATTAGTGGGCCTGATTACATCACTCCTGAGGGATATTCTAAAGGGACTGTTCTGAACATCAATAGCGAATGGATTCTCTTTTCTTATACTCCTTCGATTTCTCAGAATTATGCCTCTTTTCAGTTTACTCTATATTTCAAACAAGTTGAACCCATTTCTGCTCTTCTGATGACTGCTAAAATGATTTGACTTTATAGCTTTTTATACCTTCATCATATTTTCACTTTTTCCAGAATGACTCCACTTGTTTCTCAGTTTTTAGAATTTTTCCTGAACATCACTCTCCAGAGACTCTTACTTCCTCCTCGTATTGGAACTAATTTATCTCATAGGCTGCTTCATGGTAGCATCCTGGGAATTCCTTTCTTTCTTTCTTTCTCTTTTTTCGTTTCTCTCTTTTTCTTTCTTTCTTCCTTCCTTCCTTCCTTTCTCTCTCTCCTCTTTCTTTCTTTCTTTCTTTCTTTCTTCCTTCCTTTCTTTGTTTCTTTCTTTGTTTCTTTCTTTGTTTCTTTCTTTCTTTCTCTTTCTTTTCCTAAGTTGTCAGATGTTTCCTTGAGCCTATGCCTCACTTCTTTTTGGTTTTACTTCTTCACTTTGATGGTGCATACCTCCAGATACTTTCTGATAGAGGTTTTGGAGAGAACAATTCTTCCAGTCCTTGAATGTCATAAAAAGGACTTTGTTCTGTCCTCACATGTGGTTAATTGCTTGGTCTGATGTAAAATCTGCATTGGAAATAATTTGGTCTCAGAATATAAGTGTCTTATTTCTTTCTATAGTGTAGTTGAAAAGAAGTCTGGTGCCTCTCTATTTCATTAAACTGTAGATGACTTTGTTTCTCTCTTCCTCTGGAATCTTATTAAATTCATCTTTATATTTTCTGTCTGTTGGGAAGAAATAGAGTTAAATGCATAACGTCCAGGTCTTTGGAGGCAGATTACTTGGACCTGTATCTCAGTTCTGCCACTTACTGGCTAGGAAACATGTGTCAGTTACTTCACCATTGTCCACCTCAAGTTTCTCATCTATAAAAGGGGATAATAGTACATCCATCTTCATGTTGCTGTGAGGATTATATAAGTTAATGAATGTAAAGAACATAAAACAGGGCCTGCATATGTCAAGTGCTATATGAATAGTTACTATTAATATTTTCTAGTTCTATTGGTTTATTTTAATTTCATCTTTCATATTTTTAATCTCTTAAGGGCTCTTTCATGTTCTTTGATCCTTTTTTATAGACTGGTGACTTCTTAAATGTCTCTGTGAACATAAGTAAGAAACCTCTAAAAACTATCTGGGGCTATGAATGATATTTTTCCTATGGAATAAATATTTCTGTTTATTTATTCAGTATTTCTCTTCCATGTTTCTTGTTCTCCTCAGTTTATCTTGAAAACAGAAGGACATGTAACTGGTGTCAGTTTCCTTTGCTTTGACTTCCGGTAGGTCTCTTCCCAGAGTGGAATGCTTAGAGTGGGAGGATGCAGTGGAGCCTGTGGATGTATTGATTGGCTTCACTTTGAGGAGGGCAAGCAAAGCAGTGTAGGGTCAAATGGACCCCCAGTCCCCCACCACACACACACACACACACACACACACACACACACAGCATGCCAAAATGAGAAGACATTTATTGCAAGGCCCCATTGGTCACCCTATAAATGTAGCACTTCCTCAGATGGTATAAGTTAAAATAAACTTATGATGTAACATAGGAATGTTAGCATGGATTTCAAGTTTTAACCTAAGATCCTCTGTACTTACGTATTTTATGAAAATTAAATCTGTTTATTCTAATAGCAATACTTAAAATACTTGTACAGCATTAAACTTTACAAATTCCTTTCATACAGGATATTATTTGATCCTATGGGATTCTTAGAACAATCATTATAATCAAATAAATAATATACATAAAATAGATCTTTGAAAGTATAAAACACAATGCAAAATTACAAGGTACTACTATAGCGTTTACACATATTAGTTGTATACTATGTTAATAAAATACATTTTATTACAAATAATACATTTAGTTTTGTTCTGCACTGACCTTCTCCAAAAAAAGAGAATGGATTTGAAAAAAGATACTAACTAGAATACTAAAATGATTAGAAATCAAATGGACCTTGAGCTCTTCCCTTGCTTCAGCCTACAGAGGAAGAATCAGAGGCCCCATGAGGCCCTATGTACCCAAGGTCACAGGGACTGTGAGTGATACAGCCTTTTAATGGCAGGGCCAAAACAACAACTGTGATTCTGCATCTCTTTCTCTTTCATGTTCTTTACCCCCAATGAATTCTTACTTAGCCAAAAACCCTAAGAGTTTAAATTCTTCACAGTACTCCAGACTTCAGAGGTTTGTAGGCAAAGATACAAAGTAGAAAGATGAGAAGGTTGTTCCATGAGTACATGGTACATGCCCCACATCCAAACTACAACAAGACTTCAGGGACCCTCAACAACAATGCAACAAAGGCAGTCGTTCCTCCAGACTTTCAGGGTCACAAACAGATTTCCAAGGCTGCCATGAGTGCAGCCGAGCTGTCTCATTGGGCTCTGTAGCTTGCAGCACTTTCTGCCAGAGTGTAATAGAATCCTGGAGCGCTATTGTATTTTTAAAGGCAATTAATATTTTATTATGCACAGACTTTTATTTGCATCATTTGGATCCCTCTTCTCTAATTAAATCTTGTGATTTACACAAACAAAACTGCTGTTCTTTAAACTCTGCAAATTATAAAAATTAACAAATACTTGTTAAAAGGAAGCAAAAGCAGCCACGGGTCCTATTTTTGTGACAGAAACAACTGGAGGCTATGGAGTGAATTGATAGTGTCTCTTATTTGAGTGGGGCAATGTGGCAATTACATACCAAATACCTTAGTTAAGTAGAACTGATAGAAATTCCAGCTGTCTATGAGAGAGAGGTTAATTCTTTAAATAAATAAAGTCAGAGTATTTTATGTGTCCACGTAGGATTTTTGCTTCATGACCTTGTGTACAGCGTTTTGTGTTATGGGATTTATAAATCAAGAGTGTAGTTTCAGGCATGCATTACACCAACCCTGCATTTGTGGAACATTTCCTACGGTCAAATGGATGGTATTCAGAGGGAAGAGAAAGACTCTGAGCTTCAATGCCCACCTGCAGAATATGCCTTGTTCCTCTTTCTGTTTCTAAATGAGCAGTTCTTTGGTAAATTTCAGCTACGTGAGTATTATATCCTGCCCCTCTCCTGGCAATATATGGAGTAAAGATGGGTACCCTCTAGGAGAAAGACAAAAGTCTCTCTTGATCTCTGGGAAGATAGCAGAAGGGGACCAAGGGTCAGGAAGAAGAAGACAGAGCTGGGACAAGAAATAATCTCCATCCTAATTAAGCTGAAAGGTCTTAGCAAAGCTTCCCTGGGAATAGTTTGCAGTCTCCTTGAAGGACATTACTCCCAAGGTCTCCATCTGGGGAAGAAGAGGAAGGACATTAGGAAGTAGATGGGGTAATGATCAATTAATTGACATGATGAATTTAGCAGTAATCTGTTTTCTTTATGGCTCTTTTTTCCATCCCTGCAAAATACGCACTCAACCCAGAAACTAGAATGAAACCCAAAGGTTTCAATATGGAGAAATTCACTTTCTGGACATTTCAGGACCGCATTTTTCCAAATGTGGAGGGCTACTCTGCAGGTCTGCGATTTCTATTCTCATTTGCATGAACTCTTATCCGCATTCAATTTGTAAGTCACAGGCTTTCTTCCTTTGTGTGCCAGTAGATTAATAGAGGAAAAACTCCACATGAAATTTTTATAAAAAAAATTGACCATCTACCTAAGCGAATATATTTTAGGCATATTTGAGATAGTTTTATTTTAACTTGTAATGATAGAAATGACTTCAGTATACCTTTCTTCCAAGGGCCTTGAAATTCTTTTGAAATATGAGAACACACAGAAATACACAGCATGCAAACAACTTTATAAATTTGGGTACAGAAAGTCTCCAATGTAAGAACATCCCACATGAAAGCAACCCTCAAGTTAGAGAGAAATACAGCAAAGAATAAAATAACAGACCTTCTTATTTCCCTATTTTATCACTCCCTGATGTTTCTACTACTGTTACGGAATTACTGTGGAAAATCTTAATTCTTTTAGAGAATGTGCATTCTGCAGACCTGAAAAGTTTGTCTTGTGAGCCTTCATGAAAAGGGGGTGTATAAAGATAGCAAAGTAAGTTTCACCTCTTTCAAACTGTTCTCCCAAATTAATAATGCACCCAAGAAGGAACTGAAAAATCTTCTCCTTTTCCCCAGTCTTCTCCCCTTCCTACTCACCCTCTTCCTCCTTCTTCTTTTCCCTAAACAAGGCAGCTTTCAGGATCAAGAACTAAGGCACATGGTCCAATATGATCTTTTCGTGAATTTTTTAGAGCAACAGGTATTAAGGACTACCCCAACAAATTAACTACTGGTGGAACTTTATTCCTATGAGGACATGCATTCTAAAATACACATGAAATAACAACACTCTAGATATCATTTACTCCCTAGGAAATGCCTACACTAGTAATAACACTTAATATTTAGTGACAACTCAGCAGTGTCAGACTCAGTACAAAATTATTTATTATCCCATCTCATCCCCACAATAACCCTAATTTGGAAGGGATTATTAGGATTCCCTTTATAAAGATGAGGAGAAGAGGTTTAGAGAATTTAACCCCATACTCAAAACCATGCAAACACAGTGGAAAAGCCAAGAGTATGAGGATGAGAACACAGATCTATCTGACTTTGGAGCTGGTGCTGTTTAATATTGCACTGCACTAAAATGCTTAGATGAATCTGAGACAGTTTATCCATGTATAAAGTTATGTGTATTTTTAAGAAAATTTCTATTATAAGGAAGACATTTGTGGAGGTTAATTCTTTTATTATTGTACCAAGTCTCATATTTTTTTTTTATTTTTGCCACAAAAAGACCAAATTGACATATGTAGGTAAATATGGATCTTCCACATCACTTATGCTTATAGATTATTTCATAACGTTTGTAGTCAATCTTTTAAAAAACAGTGTTACAATGGTGTAATGGAACTAATCTTTCTATTTTCTCCACCAAAAATTGTAATTGTTTATTAAACAACCACCCTTTATGGACACCACAGTACAACAAGAGACCCATTTGAGAAGGTATGAGTCTCAACTTTTGCTTAGGACACCAGAAGTGCTTAATAAATATGTTGACTGAATAAATGATAAAAACATCTTTGAATATGGCAAACATAGGGGATTCAGCAATAAAACAATACATCTAAGTTTAAAGTTAATGGCTCTGATATTTCCAGTAGTACTTAAATGTAAAAAGATAATGGGTTAAATATGATAAAACTAATAACTGGGCTTAGTAAGACAGTTTCAACAGCACAGGTGAACAAAAATTGAAAGGCAACTGTCATTCTCCCACTTCCTCTTCTACCCCATTTGCAATTCACAGAGGAAACCATATTTTATTAAGTTCAGTTTTATTTCTTCTGGTGGTCATCTTCAAAATTCTACACAATATGCTCCTACGCTTGTTTCTTGACCAATAGGGGTAATGCTTTATATTTCCTGCATGCTGACATTTTGTGCTAAGGGACAGTGCTAAGCAAGCTTCCTATATTGTCTCAGTTAGTGCCCACTGGGAATAAATCTTAGTCACATCTGAGAAGCCCATTCTCCTTTCCATTGATTGCTTTATATGACATAATTTTGACAATAATTTATTAAAAGTCCTCCTGGGGTCTTTAGGGAAAAGTTTCTTTATTCTTTAAGAGAGGCACAGAATAAGGTATAATCTCATACTCACTGGACATTCTTGTGACATTCATGTAATAGTTATGCTGCAACCATCCTGTGACTATACATGAGGGAAGTTTACTCCCCAAGGGTGGCAGGTTGGAGTGATGGAAAGAGCATGAGTTTTTGAAAGTGTGAGGTGTTCAAATAATCAGTTCATCCACCACCATTAACAAAGCCAGGTCTGAACATATTCCAAAAAATTGAATTTACTTTTGACTTATACTCATCAAACCACAGGCTTCATATTACTCACAAGGTAATATGATTTAGTGAAAAAGACCCAAACTCTGGAGCTAACAACCTGGTCTACAGTACTCAAACATTTAGATTCTCTGTCATTTCATTTGTAGTATATGAGCGTTGAACCATTGCTATTTAACATATGGGAATCTGTGACTTAGGAAGACACTTAGCTTGGACATGATTATAAAGTGAAAAGCAAATAGCCTAGTATTACTAACAAGTTAGTATATGTTAGAAAGTTCACAGATTTAGAATCTAGAAGTCTTGTCTTCATATTCCCAACTTTTACTTGATGGAATTTCTTGAGACAATAAAAGAACCCCTCTAAGCCTATGTTTCCACATGTGTAAAACAGGTATTATGATACACATTTTACAGGATCCAATGGGCTAATGTACGTAAAAGTGTTTAATGGAATTTCACTCATTCATTTATTAAGAAATATTTATAGTGTCTACTATATGTATCAGGAACTGTCCTAGGTTCTATGCAAACAACAGTGAACAAAACACATTAATAAGCATAAATCAGTTCATTTATTGACCCATGATCAGTTCTAATTTGGTTTATGAGTTATAAAAGCAAACTTAACCATTTAACCATGAGCTGATTGTATTACATTATAAATGTCTGATATACAGAACTGAAATACCACAGTAGAATACACATTCTGGGTTCTTTTAAGTGCATGATCATGGAGATCAGGGATTAGAATTTATATTTTTTAAAAAATTGTCTATGCTAGCCTATACTTGTTTAATTGAATTATATGATAGTTGTGAAAGATTCTTGATAAATCAGCTGTGCTCTCATTTCCCCTTGCTGCCAACAGCATGCGTTTTTAGAAAAGATTGGCATGCTTTACTCAGTGTCCATAACACAAAGAATTAGGAGAAAACATGAGCTCATATTATTGGATTCTTGACTAACATACACTAAACTTTCCAGTCTCCATTGCATAGCTTCCTGGGAGTGCATAACCCCTTTCCCAATTTAATCCCTCCCACCTTGGAGACCTACCAGAAACTCTGTTAATTGCCCATTCTTGCTTTTGCTTTTGACTAAAGTGACAAAAAGATCATCTGGTAAAATCACACAGGGGAAAGTCTAGTTAGTCTTTAACATTTCTCTAGTTTTATTAGTCATTTAATTCTGCTCCTCTCTAACAACTCCATGTTTAGATCTTCAACCCTTTCTTCAGAGAAGTACATGCCTAATTGTATGGTCAGGCCACTCAAGATGGCTGTTCTCTTTCTCTCTGTACATCACCCCGCTCTGCCAGTGCCTGCCTCACCTACACCCTACTCACATGACTGACCTTCCTACATACTGACCCAGGCCCCAGCTAGTGATTATTCTAGCTTTAGATCAAAACTCTCCACTATGTTTATCAAAGGGGTGGTGAGGGGTGTGTCCCTCTACTGGTTTCCCTGGTAGCCAATGAGGCAACTTGTTGTCAATTCACCCTATAACTGGCAATCTCGCCTTCCCCTCCAGGAGTGAAGAATGCTACAATGTGCTGCCCTGCACGTGGTGGGGTGTCGCTCCAGGGCCTTGCTTCAGATGTAAGATCTCCCTGTCCATTAAACCACTGATGTCTCTCACTGATTCTGGGCTCTTTCTTCAGTCTTAAAGCTGGCCTGTATGGTGCAGCCCAACATGCACATACAGTTGTGTAAGTTCAGTCTTGCTCAGCAACTGCTAGCCAGAGTGATAGGTGAAGGTGATATCGAGCCCTGTACCCAGCCAGTCATGAACCTAGGACCTGAATTCGATTTTCCGCCTGGATCTCATGTAATGGCTTTTACCTTCTCCTTCCTATACTTAAAAGGAAGAAAGAAATATGTGTGTATAGTTATTTTTACAAATCAGGTCAGAAAGGTGTTGTGTTGCTGCCTATTACAAAAATCTGGGGGCTTTTTGGCCGATATTGTGTCTTAGGATATTTACCTCTTGGGTAATGTACCAACCTGAGGGACAGGTTACTCAACTTGGGTGATGTAACAACCTCAACTATAGCTGGTCTGATGGGTATCAGGGAAGAATTGAGATATGCTTGCATGTGCTGCCAATTTAGCCTTGCAATGAATTATGAGTTCTATAAATTCAGTAAGTGTTATTTTCTTGGTAGTGATTCAACTTGTCAGGATTTAGAAATAGCCCCCCTGTGCCATTTCATGCCAACTGCAGCATTTTCTCTGCTTCTTCCTTGGCAGGACTGGCCTGAAAGAGCAGGGAATGTGTTCTCCCAGGACAGAGCAAGAACTAGTAAATCAACACCTCTACCTGTCATATTGATTTGCAGACCGTTTACCTTTCTGCCTTCACTTAATGGTTTGGGGGTTGTGGGTGAGGGGTGGGAAGGAATAGAAATTAAAAAATAAATACAAATAAATTTCAGGATTTTTTCTTTTCAGTCTTTGCACTCACTCAGAATTGTTTAACTGAATTCAGAGAGAATGGATCACAATGCAAGTGCCTGGCCCTTCGCCTGGAGCAGTTTGTAACAGTGAACTTAAAAGGTAAAGAACTTTTGGTAGTGGAAGCAACCTAAGTGTCCATAGACAGATGAATGAATAAAGAAGATGTGGTACATATATACAAGGGAATATTACTCAGCCATAGAAAAGAATGAAACAATGCCATTTGTAGCAACATAGATGAACCTAGAGATTATCATTCTAAGTGAAATATGGCATACAGACACAGACAAATACAATATGATATCACTTATATGTGGAGTCTAAAATATGACACAAATGAACATATCTATGAAACAGAAATAGACTCACAGACATAGAACACAGATTTATGGTTACCAAAGGGGAAAGGAGCAGGGAAGGATAATGAGGACTTTGAGATTAGCAGATACACACTACCATATATGAAATAGATAAACAACAAGGACCTACTGTATTTAGCACAGGGAACTATATTTGATATCTTGTAATAACCTATAATGAAAAAGAATCTGAAAAAGAATATATATATATATATATATATATAACTGAATCACTTTGCTGTACACCCAAAACTAACACATTGTAACTCAGCTATATGTCAATTAAAAATTAAATAATTAAAAATAAATAAATAACGAATAAATAGAAAAGTTTAAAAAAATAACTTTTGTTAGTCTTGGGAATTTGTGTCATAGTTTGCATCTTCTGGGACCTGGGGTACAACTACAGGGATACGTGCCAGCCCACAGTGTCATGGCAATGGTCCTTAGCTGCACTCTAAGTGAAGAATCATCATTGACCTATATGCTGGATTCCCCAAAAATCACAGAATAACAAAGAAATTGGTATTAATAAAATAAATCATAATATTAACACTAACAACAATATCTAATCATGATAAATATGTTACATTCACTATCTCATTTAATACTCAACAAAGCTCTGTGAGGTAGGCACACTTATTGTGCCATTTTAGAGAGGAATAAACTGAAGCTAGGAGGTTAAACAAGTACCCCAGATTTTACAACTAGAAAGAAAAGGAGATATAAGAGAAGGAATTGAAATTTGAATTCAGATCACAAATACAGGCTGCATGATTTCACATATGTTTTTACATATGTTTTGGTAACAAACAAAAACAAAACAGAAAAACAGATAAAGAAATAGCTCTGGAATTTGATAATAATTGCCACAGAGGTGGCACACCCAGTGTCTTGTACATTTTTATCTAGCTAACACCCGAATCTGTCAACAAAGAAAGAGCAATGACAACCACTCTATTCACTTTAGAGAAGCATATCTCCTTACTGCTAAAAGCTTTCTGAGAGAGTTGGCTTTGCCCACTGCTTCCCACCGAGAATTTTAGAGTGCAATGAAAGGCTTTTAATTAAGCTGCAATATTATAACTAGTATGCTTTGACTATTTACACTGAACACTGTTGTTGAGGCAGAATGTTTCTTCTTTTTCTTTTCCCTGCTAGTTTCTCAATGAAAGTGAAAGCATACAGGCAAACAGAACACAAAGAAGTGAATAAAGAGATGTTGTTTTCTGCCCACTTAAATTTCCAGGATTCTAGTTTATGCAAAATGGAGGTGGCTTGGGTTGTGCATCTGAGCCTGTTCCTTTGCATCTTTCAAGGATCTGCTCTTTGCCCTTTGGCACTCCTGTGGATGCGCTAGCACACATCTGGTATAATTATTCCCCTCTGCTCCAACGTGCAGACACATTCACAGACTTCCTCTGCTGACAGAAATGGCTTTTTAAAAGAGTTCATGACTCTGGTAATGAGTTTAAACATTGAATGTAAACAAGACTTACTCTATACATATGAACTGTGCTTACTTATTCAAGAAGAATATTATAAATTACATTTTGTTAGTGTGCTCCAGGAACGAAGCATCTTTTAGCTGTTGGACTAGGAATCCTTCTGCCTTAAGTTTACTGGAGAAAGTTCAACATACAATATCAAAGACAAACAACAAACCTCCAGTGACAAAGCTTTCTCTAGTCTCAGTCTATTTCCTCACTCTAGGAATCTGAGAATTCTCTAAGTCCCTGGGTTATATTTTAGTTAAAAAAAAAAGAATTTGAGGTTCTGAATTCCAGTGTTACTTCTATCATTTGTTAGCAATGTGAACTTAAGCAAATCATTGATAATATTTTCTCGTCTGTAAATGTGGTCAAATAACATCTTGTCAGATAACCCTTTGGAGCCACTGAAGTTAACAAAAGAGAACAATATGTGAAAATCTTTCTGAACTATGATGTTACATAAAAAATATTCATTGCTATTTGTCATCCAAAATATGTGTAAAAACTGTGATGGAATATTAGGAAGGAAATCCTGGATTTGTAAAGGAGGGCAGAATTGTGACACATAACAAATTTAGACTCAAGTTTTAGATTTCTATAAATCTTATGCACTGAGGTGAGCAAAATAATCACTAGGGATAAGTTGATTATTCTAAACGCTGAGGGTTCAGTCCTAGAAGTCAGTATTGAGTAAAAATGGGGCGTTATAAATGTCAGAACAGAGTGCATGTAACTGCAATGCCGGTGCATGTTGCCCCAATGCATTCTATGTGAATCCAAAAAGTTTTAATAAAAGGAGTCGAAAGTACTGATCAGTTGGGATAATGAGCTGATTAATATTTCTATAAAATTGGCTGAAGAATCTAGAGAGTTTTGTACTTGGTTGAGGTTGAGAACATGCGAGAAAACAGACTTTAGAATACTAACAGCTAATATCAACTCTAGCTCCCAGAGTTTTAAGAGCCTGCTAAGATGCCTAATAGACTGTTTGCCTAGTAACATCTTATATGTCCTTCCACTAATTGCTAAAGTACACTTGATTTAATCAAACTCAATAGTACTATATAAAATAGATTTGGAATTTAGTATTAATCCTATTGTTTGTTTTGTCCTACAATCCAATCCAAATATTTAGCTGTCATAATTAGAAATTTTAATATAATAATTTAATGAAAAGAATTACTGAGCACTCTTGTCTGAACTTAGACATTTTAAAAGAAATTATCTTAATAAAAGTAACATATAGTTCATTCTCTTTCCATTAGGTAAACCACTGGATTCTTTATTCAATAACTTACTATCTAAATCTTACTTTAAAAAAATCCAATAATCTATAGATAAGAGATATCTAAAATATTTGTTAGTAAAATAAAAGGAAAAATATCTTCTTTCTTTAATCCATGTCTTTAAAATGTACAAGGAGGTAGGTCAAATCAAATGTAACTGTCTGGGCCTCATTCTCTAATGGATAGACTTTTACACCTTAGACCTAATGTGTATACATAGGCCTCTGGGAAATAGCATGGTTTGTGAGCTAATGATGTGCATTGCTAAATATTTTTACATCAGAGTGACATTTATAAATTATATTTTAATATTACAATTATTTTAGATGATTGCCCCCAAAGCCCTTTTATTTTTAGAAAATATAATGTATGCCTGGCCCACAGACACTCAGAACCCAAGATGTTCCAAATTGGACTCATTATCTCTCCACCCCCGCCCTAAAGCTACAGCTCCTCTGTGTTCCCTTGCTCCAGTAATGGGGCCACTCTCCTCCCAGGAACACAGGCAAGCAAACTTCCATCATCTTTGGCTCCAACCTCTGCTGACCCTTTAAATCTAATAAACCAAGCCCTCTCAAATTTATCTTTGAAATGTCTTTGGAATTTGTCCGCTGTGCTTCATCCTGACCATTCTTTCTATGATTCAGGCCCTAATTGTCAGATGCCCTAACTTATTCCAAGGGCCTGTGTGTATGAAGCTCACAGGAACTAGTGCATTCTATCTCCAAAATACCTTCTATACATTGCTAGCATTATTTTTTTAAAACACAGATATGAAGATATAACCACTTGGATGCTGGAAAACATTTTGGCAATAGCATTTTATAGACAATGGAATCTAAATTCCTTAGCAAGTCACCAATCCCTTCATTTTTTTCTTGCCCTAATGGGTCATTTTTCCCCAACACCTTATGTTCTAGCCCAACTACACCATTGATTATCTCCAAATATTCTATATAATTCTTAGATAATTTCCTTTGAATGAGTAACCATTGTTACCTTCTACTCATTGGGAACACCTAATCATTTTTACATCACAATTCATCTCCTTTGTGTCCTTGAGAAGGATTAATTATTTTTGCCACCCAGATGCCTAACAGTTTGCTTATTCCTCTCTTATAATTCTTACCACAATCTAAATAAAAGTTAAAATTTGTCAGACATGAGTTAGTTAACCTCAGTAAGCAGAGAGTTCTTTGTATGCAGGGGTCTTATCTCTTTAATGATTATATGCTTCATATTGCCTTTTCCATAATAAGTCTCAGTTACGTATTTATTATTAAACCTTTTAAAATTGTTTTGCAAATTACTATTGATGCTGTTCATATTGTATCATAAAAATAGCATTTTCTTAGCAGCATATCTATGTTATCTTTGGAAGAGATCAATACAAATCAAGGCTTAGGAAAAAATACCCAAACCTCCTGACACGACATAGAATATTTTTTATCATACCTTTGCATTAGGATAATCCCTATATGTTTAAAAAGCCAAAGGAGCATATTTATGTTGCAAAAATGTTATGTTTCCTCAAAAACCTAATGAGAAAATATAGAGACAGATGGAGTTAAATTGGCTAATTTTCTGCCCAGCTGCCTAGATGAAAAATAAAGATGCACTGACCCTATGCTTTTGTATGCTAAACTGTTCAAATATTCAGTCTCTGTTAGTTAACCATTATGCCAAGGTTGAGTGGCCAGTATCTGGATTAGCAGACACTATTCACCTAGCTGTCCCTTTTGTTCTCAGTTTTTAATGTGAAGGAAGAGAAATCTAAAAATAGAACAAATCCTTGCAACTGGCTTGCATTCCTGAATATACAATTAGATCACTGTAAAGTGACAAAATCATATCATATTTATTTGAAGTGGTTCAAAAATAATAGATATATTTTTTAAATTGCTTGTACTTTTTTTCCCTTTTAGACCTTCCCAATCTTTAAAACTCTTAGCTGCAAAAAAAAAAAAAAAAAAAGTGCCAATTTGCCCTTTAAAAACTAGGCAGCCGTGAGATTCTTCTCATGTTAAAGTAAAATGAGAACTCATTTCCATTTTCATAGGTAGTTCAAGCCTCAAATGACAACTTCAGCTCTCTGTATGTTTTAATGTGTGTGTGTGTGTGTGCATATACACATTTTGCGGAACTCCTTCCTAACAATATTTTAAGTGGCAGTAATTTTTTTGTGTGTGTGTGAGAGAAATCTTCCTTCTCTCTAACTTGCCCCTAAAATCATCTTAAAAAGCCATACCCTCTCAATCTCTCTTCTTCAATGGGCCATCCTTATGGGATGTCATTTACGTTCTCTGAATTTTCCCTTCTCTTCTACCAAAGACTTACCTGTCCTGTGACTCTACATTCATCTGTAAGATTAGAAAATTGTCAAATTGACAGAATGTTTTGTGCACGTGGTGATTTTTAAATGTTTCCATTATATACCATTAAAAGATTTCACAGAAAACATTCCAGCTCCTATGAAAATCTGAATATTTAATAACATGTATTCTACCAAGCAATAGTCAGCTGGAGCTGATGGGATGTGTATCATTCAGGGGTGAGTCAGGAGAGAGGAAACACACCAGTTCTTTACACAGGAAAATTTAATATAAGAATTATTAGGTAGACAAGGGATAAATTACTAAGGGGCAAAGAGAAACCTAAAGGATAGAAGAGTAGCATCCAAAAGTGTTTAAGTTTAATTAGGTCCGAAAAAAAAAATGATACAAATGAACTTATTTACAAAACAGAAACACACTCACAGACTTCAAAAACAGATTTATGGTTAACAAAGGGGAAACAGAGGGGAGATAAATTAGGAGTTTGGGATTAACATACACACATTACTGTATATAAAATCAATAACCAACAAGGATGTACTGTATAGCATAGGGAACTCTACTAAATATTCTGTAATAACCTATATGGGAAAAGGATCTGAAAAAGAATAAATATATGTATATGTATAACTGAATCACTATGATGATCACACCTGAAACTAATACAACATTGTAAATCAACTATACTCAAATAAAATAAAATTTAAAAAAAAGAATAACATTCAAATGAAGCAGTCATTATCCTAGGGCCAAGGCAGAGTGCCCAAGGAAGAAACAAATCTTGACAAGCATGCCCTTATTTCCACCCCTTGATTTTTCATTGGAGAGGTGTGATCATGGCATACTGTGTGCCAAAGAAGTTTGCTAAAGTGCCAAGAAAAGGACTGGAAACAAACAAACAAAAAAACAAAGAAACACCTGCTGGACTGCCAGCAAGACTCACTAGGAAGCCACCCACTGGGGTGGCAGAAGAAAAACTAGCTGGAGACTAAGTTCCATTGAGTTCCTGCATACTGCTGTCTGCCTCACATTGCAGAAGCAAGAAGAAAAATACTACACTAGAACCTGAAAGAGATGCCTCTTCCTCCTGCAGTGTCTTTTCAGTGCCCCCTCTGATAAAGTTTATCATCGTGCCAGTTGGCAAAGGACATGGTAATGGGAACCAGCCCCAGTGTTCTTAGGGCAAAGAAGGATGGATTTAGAGCTGAGAGGCAGTAAACTGGTAACTGGCATAGAATATATACTCTAATGATCATATTTCCTCCTCTAACTCCTGTAAGCATTTGAGTTGAGAGCCAATAATCCAAAATATTAGCAGCTCATATAGTGTGAGTTTCATGTCACAAAGAAAGACTTTTAGAAATTGGAGTCTCTGAGACTCAATCAGTAAACATTTGGAATTGCCAACATTGCTGACACATAAGGCAAAAACAGTACGGAAAACATGAAGCCGCTATATATTGACCTAAAATGTGTTACTTTACTGTTGCATATTGAGATACCCAATGTGAAATAATTAAATTGAAATATGTCTTTATGATCTGACCATAGTTCTATGTCAGCTTTAAGGACATTACCACCTCTTTTGGATATATTTGGATACTTCTCCAAGAACATTTTAAAACCTGAATTTTTGTTTGTTTTAAAAGTTGTTTTCAATACCTGAATCAAAGACATTTGTTTCATCTTTATTTCAAATTGCTGTTATACCATCTACTCACAAATCTTATTAAATGTTCCCTGGCACTGGTAAGGTATGTGAAGTAAAAGTAAGAGATTTTGAAATTGCTTTCTCTTTGCTTGGATCCTTTGGATGAAAGGAGACACCAATTAAAATTGGTATTTAAAAAGAATAACTGATTTTTTGGAGCTGCTTTGTACCTTCAAGAAAATGAAATGTGAAGCCTTTGAAAATATTCTGAGGAGAAGGCTTGGAACTTTTTCCTCTGACTTCTAACCACTGTTTATAGCCTTCTGAACCTAGGCAAGCAATGAGCCTATTTCTTCCATGTATTCAGAAAAGTTAACTGGATTGATTTTCAATAGATGTTATCTTTTGCCTATGCCTCTAGAGGACCTTGAAGGTACTGATAACAACTTGGCAACACATCTGTCATTTATACAAGAGCAAGTCAAGATAATACCAGGGAATCATACTTCTGTAAAGGAAACGAGAATCTCCCAGGATGGTAGCTAAGATGTTTAACTCACAGTTACTGTCAGTACTGACTTCTGACTGCCTTTGACAGGTTCAGCATGTGAAAGAAGAGTTTTAACCAACTAGAGATACCAGGCACAGGAATTTCTGCCCAGGAGTTAAATGGAAAAAATTATTTATTTCTTTTATTTCCCTAAGTTGTGTTGATAAATACTAGATAAGCTCCTTCTGAAGACAATCTTTATTTTATATATTTATTTATATATTTTATATATAATTTATAATAATATAATTTTATATATATATATATAATTTGTTTTTCTTTTACACACATATGCTAATATAAGGAATGCCTTTTTCTGAGTATCACTGTACCAACTTTGAAAGATGAAAAACTGAAACATTGAAAACTGTAAGTATCTAGAATAATCTCTATTTTCTCTCATTTGTCAATGTAAGTGTGCCTCTAAAATATATAATGTCAGTATCCCCTCATGAAAGAAAGCAGATATAATAAGGGCATTATCTTTTGTGAAAGAAAATAATTTGTGTAGCTCTAAGAAATATACTCTGCAATATTCTCTACATTCTATTGGAACTTAGTATTTATTTTATTTATTTTTTTTTATTATTTTTTTGCGGTACGCGGGCCTCTCACTGTTGCGGCCTCTCCCGTTGCGGAGCACAGGCTCCGGACGCGCAGGCTCAGCGGCCATGGCTCACGGGCCCAGCCGCTCCGCGGCCTATGGGATCTTCCCGGACCAGGGCATGAACCCGTGTCCCTTGCATCGGCAGGCGGACTCTCAACCACTGCGCCACCAGGGAAGCCCCAGAACTTAGTATTTTTAAGAACAGAAACAGGAGTATAAAAATATAACAAACTTCAAAAGCCTTGTGACAGCATGACTCATATTGTATAAACTTCCTTGATCTCCCATTAATAAAAAATCATTTCTGCAAACCTGAGGGGTGAAACCTTCAAGGTTTAAATTTTAAGAGCGTTCACTTTAATGAAAACTCTGAAAAAAACAAGGTAGTGTTGAGGCTGATGGGAGATTTAGCTTTATTTTGCACTCAGGTACTAGAGTTGCAGATTTCTGACAATGCGTAAAGAGTACCTCTCAGGTATTTATTTAGTTAAAACATTCTAATAATTATTTAACTCATTTATTAAGTATCTTGGAAGGTCTCTGGGGCTGCATAAGACATTTAAAAAACTATCGTCAGAATAATAGTGCCAATGGAAATTCAGTGATTGAAGGAAGCTGAAGTGTAATATCCCTGAACCTCTTTAATGGGTTTCTTTGAGGACTTGTAAATCACCCTTTGTATAAACTACTTGCATTAATCTATAAAGAGAAATGTTCTGCTTGCATATCTTAAAAGAAAAGTTGTATGGATGGCAAATTTGGATGCTGTTATAAATTGAGGTCACGTACTCAGACAGATAATGAAATGAATATTATCATTTTGCAATTACTTGAGATTGTAAGAATTATTGGAAATAAAGAGAGGAGAGAAAGAGAAAGAGAAACCAAGTGATGCTATAGAAATATGGTCTCTGATACTCAGACTTCTTACTATTGATTTATTATTTATGTTTCTGTTTTCTTGTCCTAAATTATTTTCCATCCAATTTTCTCTACATAAAAGACATGAATATTAAGAGATGAGCCAAAAGGGTTACAATTTAGATAAGGATATCCACTTGATTTTATCATCCAGCTCTGTAGCAATCAAATTTAAAAAGATATTTGGAAAATATGCTAAAACAGAAAAGATATTTTCTGATTTCAACATTCATGGATGTCCAGTTAATACTCAAATTCTTTTTCAACTGTAACTGTTAGTTAATTCATCATGTTTATAAAGTTAAAAAAAAGATGTAATTAATAGTGGTATAAAATGAAAGTCAGTACACATTATTTAACATAGAAATGAGGTTAGTTCTGTATGTAACTTAAAAACTTAATTGAAATATATATTTCTTTTAGCATCTGCTATATATCATGGTTGGTCAAAATCTTAAACTGACCGAATAAACTACATTTTGTCTCAAGATTTCCTGTATTAATGATTCTTAGTAAATAACCTTCAAGGAGACTCCCTATAACAGGCAGACAATAAAACTGGCAGCAGATGGATTTAAAGACCAATGTGAACTTGGCTAAGAAAATCAAATATTTAACAATTTTGCTTTTTAAGGAGCACTTAGATTGTTATCTAGGTGACTTTCCTATTTGCATACCAGTTAGGTAAGGATTGAGCTGTGTGCTTTTTGGTGTGTTAGTGAATAAATATTCCCTACCAGATTTGTGAAATCTCGTGTTTCCTATATATTTTACTTAACATGTGAGGGTATGTTCCACCGTGATGGATTTGAACTATTACTTACAGTGATCTAACAGAACTTCATCTCTAGAATGGTTTATTTTAGTAACCTGTAATGTTGTGTCTAAGCTGTAATGAGTGCTCACAAATGAACAAAAAATGATCTTATCAAAGCAGTTGTTTCCCATTTTTAATGTTCTTCATTGGTACTTTTTGAATTTTTAAGAAGGAAGTGCTTTCAGATATGAATGATTTTCTAAAACTTTGCTTAATTGTTTCTACACCCAGATGATTAAACTAGTCAGTAAACACTCCAATTCCACAATATGTTTTTCAATACTTTGTATACCGAACTAAATATTGAGAGCCATGTAGTCAATTTTAAACAGTATGCTGAATTTTCTGTTGGCCTCTCAATGTCTTCTTTCCTCCCTCCTATGTTCCCCCATCTTTCTTGGAGGCTGGAGACCAGTGTTTCCCAGGCTCCTTTGCCATCTGGTTCCATTCATCAATGAGAGTCAATGAGTGATATTAAGAAGGCAGAAGAGAAAGAAAAGCCATGTTTGTTCTGACAATAGCGGCAGGCAGAAAGGTTGTGGCAGAAGCCTTCCTATATGTAGTTTCACAAGAAATTTTCTGATTCATTTCATCCACTTCAGTTCTGCAGGTTGCTGAGATTATTAATGAAGGTTCTTTGCAATTATTGTATTATCTGATTTTCTGAGCTATAAAAGTGTTTTCCACAGTCTGCTCTTCCAATCATTCCAACAGTTTTGTTAGCTTCTATTCCCCTGTATTTAATTCCTCCCAGCATGAAACACCTAGGAAGATTTCTGTTTTCCTGACAAAACCCCAACTTAATCAATTGTTTCCAAGTAAAAATAATCTTTCAGTTATTAGATACTTCTAGAATTATATGACTAGTTAACTATTTTCTCCACCCCATCTCTCTACCAACCTATATTTTATACATCCTATCCAAATTCACAAGAACATTGATCATGTAATTTTCTTCTCAAATAATGCCAAATACTGCTACCCACCCACTTCACTTACTGCCTCTTATAAAATAAAAGTCAAACTCCTTAGTCTAATGTTAGTTTTCTCCTCATGAACCTGCTTTTTCAGTATTATTTCCCACTCCTTTCTTTTACATATCTTATTCGCCAGCCAATTTGAACATTAAGGATTTACAATTCACCCCAGCAATTTTAAAAAATTACACTACCATTGTTTCTATCATTTAGTCAACTGAAACTTTCATCACAATTTGCCAAAATTCATCTTGATGACATATCAAAAAGGATACCTGTTCTATCCCTTTCCAAAGTAGATGCTATATCATTCTCATTTCATGTTTCTAGAAGTGACTAATACTGTCCTTATTCTTTGCGTCCTAAATTCTTATCCAGATTTCCTTATAGCATACTTCATATGCTTCAGTAATAATTAAGGTTTGTTGTTGTTGTTGTTTTTTTTTATCTTATCTCCTTAAACCTGAATGCCTGGTACATAATTAGTGCTTAATATAGTTTCATTGAAAGAATAAAACATAAATAAAACAACATACTAGACATCATAAAAAACAACTTTCAACGAAACATTTTCAAATGCTGGGTACAATATAAGAAAATAACTTTTTTAACATATAGGTAATAACCAAAAATTAAGGAAAATTCCCCCCCCCATTAGAAAACCAGGAGGTATGGAAAACTCAACCAAAAGAATATAACTTAAAGTTATACCAGAATCTGACAGTAATAAAAGCAATCTCATAGTTAGAATTTATCATCCCAATTTATAAAAACAAAACAAGAAAAAAGCTTGGGAATCAGCAGAAGAAAATAAAAAGCAACGTTATAGCAACAAAAAACTTTAGGTACTGAAATGTCAGTTAAATGATATACAGTAAGCTTTATTAAATCACTTAAAAATAAAAAAGAATAAAAAATCCCAAAAAGCATAAGATTTAAAAGTTAATCAGACTGAAATGTTTACCATTCCAGATCTCAATTAGGAAATATCTAAATGATGTACATCGGAAAGAAGGGATAGATTCCAGAAGGACAATTTGAAATGCAAAAAGTATGAGTAAAAGAGTAGATAAGAAGGTTGATAAAGCTTAACTAAGTTCATTTTATAAACAATAATAAGGATACCTAGTTTGGAAAATAATTTTTATAAAAACACTAAAATTAAAATGTTGGACCATAACAGTACTCAAGACAAAAAGTGGTCAGAATTCCCAAGGCCACTTAGAGTAGAGATATTCATTAATTTAGATGTATAAAGTTAAATATGTTCATGAAAATACTAAAAGAAGCCAATGAAAGAATTGAAAAAAAATAAGTACATAAATTCCAAAGCATCAGGGGAAACACAGAATTAACAAAGGTATGAAAGGAGAAAAATAAAAGCATAGAAATTGTAAAACAAATTGAAAAAACAAATTACATGGTAGAAACAAATCCAAGTATATTAGTAATCACAATAAAATATATATAGACTAAACATACTTGTAAAAAACTAGTCAGAATAAATTTGTTAAATCGTATTATATGATTTAACAAGAGACATATATTACATATATATTACAAGAGACATATGTATACAGAACACAGAAATATTGAAACACCAAGTATTAGGACAATACTAAACAAAAGAAAGATGATATAGCTCTGTCAATATCAGATATATTAGACTTGAAGGCAAAAAAAAAAAAAAAAAAGCTTAAAAAAAAGCAACGTCATTGCACAATGACTCCAAATATATCATAAAAAGACAGAAACAGAGCTAATTTGACAAGTACATCAGTAAAATGGGCACATTTAAAACATATTTTGGTAACACCATACACAAAAATAAGCTCAAAATGGATTAAAGACCTAAATGTAAGGCCAGAAACTATCAAACTCTTAGAGGAAAACATAGGCAGAACACTCTATGACATAAATCAAAGCAAGATCCTTTCTGACCCACCTCCTAGAGTAATGGAAATAAAAACAAAAATAAACAAATGGGACCTAATGAAACTACAAAGCTTTTGCACAGCAAAGGAAACCGTAAACAAGACCAAAAGACAACCCTCAGAATGGGAGAAAATATTTGCAAATGAAGCAACCGACAAAGGATTAATCTCCAAAATTTACAAGCAGCTCATGCAGCTCAATAACAAGAAAACAAACAACCCAATCCAAAAATGGGCAGAAGACCTAAATAGACATTTCTCCAAAGAAGATATACAGACTGCCAACAAACACATGAAAGAATGCTCAACATCATTAATCATTAGAGAAATGCAAATCAAAACTACAATGAGATATCATCTCACACCAGTCAGAATGGCCATCATCAAAAAATCTAGAAACAATAAATGCTGGAGAGGGTGTGGAGAAAAGGGAACACTCTTGCACTGCTGGTGGGAATGTGAATTGGTTCAGCCACTATGGAGAACAGTATGGAGGTTCCTTAAAAAACTACAAATAGAACTACCATATGACCCAGCAATCCCACTACTGGGCATATACCCTGAGAAAACCAAAATTCAAAAAGAGTCATGTACCAAAATGTTCATTGCAGCTCTATTTACAATAGCCCGGAGATGGAAACAACCTAAGTGCCCGTCATCGGATGAATGGATAAAGAAGATGTGGCACATATATACAATGGAATATTACTCAGCCATAAAAAGAAACGAAATTGAGCTATTTGTAATGAGGTGGATGGACCTAGAGTCTGTCATACAGAGTGAAGTAAGTCAGAAAGAAAAAGACAAATACCGTATGCTAACACATATATATGGAATTTAAGAAAAAAATGTCATGAAGAACCTAGGGGTAAAGCAGGAATAAAGACGCAGACCTCTTAGAGAATGGACTTGAGGTTATGGGGAGGGGGAAGGGTGAGCTGTGACAGGGTGAGAGAGAGTCATGGGCATATACACACTAACAAACGCAGTAAGGTAGATAGCTAGTGGGAAGCAGCCGCATGGCACAGGGATATTGGCTCGGTGCTTTGTGACAGCCTGGAGGGGTGGGATGGGGAGGGTGGGAGGGAGGGAGACGCAACAGGGAAGACATATGGGAACATATGTTTATGTATGACTGATTCACTTTGTTATAAAGCAGAAACTAACACACCATTGTAAAGCAATTATACCCCAATAAAGATGTTTAAAAAAAAAAAATATTTTGGTGATTATTAGATGAAATAGTCAAATTTAATAAAAAATAAAGATGTAAACAGCACAATTAAACATAATTTAGCAGATGTATATACAGAACTTTTCACTGAAGAATATGTTAAAACACATTTTCTCAGAGGCACACGACAAAATTGATAAAAATTGACTAAATACCAACCTCAACTAATTAGTATTTTATTGTATCATGTCATAGGCCATCAGGTTATATAGGCCTGGGAAGCATGAATACAGTGTTAGAAATGAAATACATATTTTCAAAAATACATTTGGAAATGGAATAAATGAATAAATATATCTTACTGCCTTCAATCAGTATTTAACTTACCAATATTTTTTTTATTATATACTTGTTTATGTTGTCTTCTGTGGGGCATGATTAGTCTACTTTAATCCTCTAATGTTTGGGTTACGACGCTAATATCGGGTCACTACATTCACTTCCATTGGACATGACCCAGAGCAAAGTACCTCATACCTAGTAGTCACTCAGTAGGTATTTGTGATTGATCAGAAGAAGAGGGAAACACAAATAGCATGGTTTGGGTGAGGCCAAAGACTCTCAATCCTTTTCAGGTTCAGATATTTAACTGGACCCCAAGCCACTGTGTTTATTTCTTAAATTCAAAATGTCCAAAAGATACATCGTTATTTTTCCCTTCAAGCTTATTTCTCTCCGCTCTTTTCTTCTCTTCTGTCAGTGAATAGAATTGTAAACCCCCAGTGAAAATGCTGTCCAACTTGGAAACTGGAGAGAGGTTTCATCCTCCTTTTCAATCTTCCCACTGGTTAAATCTCCCCATTTAGATGTAATCTCTCGGGCTTCCCTGGTGGCGCAGTGGTTAAGAATCCCCTGCCAATGCAGGGAACACGGGTTCGAGCCCTCGTCCAGGAAGATCCCACATGCTGCAGAGCAACTAAGCCCGTGTGCCACAACTACTGAGCCTGCACTCTAGAGCCCACAAGCCACAACTACGGAGGCCCACCCGCCTAGAACCCGGGCTCCACAAGAGAAGCCACCACAATGAGGAGCCTGCACTGGCCCGCGCACAGCAACGAAGACCCAATGCAGCCAAAGATAAAATAGATGTAATCTCTCATCATTTCTTATCTTGATTACTGCATTTGCAGGTTTCTAGTTTTGTTCTCTTCTAATACTTTACTGTACAACCAAAATAATCTTTCAGGAAAACAAATCAAAGTATGACATACTTCTTAAATATTTCTTTTAATTCTCATTACTTACAAGATAAATTCTAAACTCATTTATGCAATATGTAAGATCTTTCAAGAGCTGTCCCTTTTTCAGTTTTCTAGCTTCAAATCTTCCGTTTCTCTCATAGTCATTAAATCAACCTATAGAATTATGCCTTTTTTATACCTTCCATGTTGCAAAATACATTCTCCTGACTTAGGGTGCCAAATAAAAACTGCCACTTGCCATCTGCCCGTACAAGGATTAAGTCACTAGTTGCTGCAGTTACTGACCTTCTTTAGGGTGGAGATCAGGAATGAGGCACTCTGTGCTCTAGGAAAAACTGGCAGAATAAGCCTTCGGATTGCTAGATATTTTCACGAGAAGATTTTATGAGTCCAATTTCTTGCATCTCCTCATATCTAGAAAAACAGTAAAATCATTAATGAAGACATCTGCTCTTCATGACTAGCAGCAACCTTCTGCCAAAATGTGTGCCTGATTGCATGTACCCCCTTCACCAAAACCACATATGGACTGACCTCCCCCCAGCCACCTCTTCAGAGCAGTTCCTTGGAGCTATCTGAGAGGCTGTCTCCCTGGCTATAGTCCTCATTTTGCCCCAAATAAAACTTAACACAACTCTCATATTGTGCAGTTTTTCAGTCAACAAGGGCCACTGCTCAGATAGCCCCTCTGCTTGGAAAACACTTCTTGCTTCTTATTCCACCCAATCTTGTTAATTTCTACATTGTGACTCAGCTCAACACCATCTCCTAGAAGGAATGTGTTTGTAACTTCTGCTAATTCAGGTGCTTTGCCATGTGCTACTTCAGCACTGTGTGCATAGTTCTATGGTAATTCACATCCCTGGACAGATTATTTCCCCTTGCATATATTGACCTCTAGATTGCAAGCTCTTTGAAGATAGAGAAAGAGCTAGTCACTTGTGCTTATTATTGCTTGACATATAGAACTCACACGTTTCCTAGCAAAAGTGTGGCTGAGGTAGAAGAGAAAGGAATGAAGAGATGAAGGAAGGATGAGAAGCAGTGTGGGAAAGAGAGAAATATTGTTTATTTGTTATTTGAATAAAATGATTTGAATATATTACACCTAATAAAATTAGTTTATTGGTGGATTTAAGCTGAGGCTTTTATAAGTATACCTCCAAATTTCCCAAAAACCTGTAACTAATACCTTGGAAATAAGTTTACTTCTGTCATACACAGCATCAATCCCCTTTAGTAATTTTAGTACATATTGAAAACATTATTCTCTCAATTGTACTAAGAAATAAGAATGAATGATATTTCTGTTTCGAAGACAAAGAGCTGAGGTACACACAACCTACGTTGACTTAAGTAGTTAAAACCAGATATTACATAAGACATAGTTTTGCATTCTCTTAGCTCTCTCTCCTATTTCCCCTCTAACTTTCACCATAAAGGCTCCTATTCAGACTATGTAGTCATATTTATTTTTATAGTGATAATATTAACAGAAAAAATAATTAACATGTACTAAGAACTCATCCTATCACAATCATGGTGCTAATTTCGTTATAAGCATCGCCTCATCAAAAAATACTCACAAAAATCTTATAAGTAGTATTAGCATTGTGAGTAATAAGGTGAAATCTAATTACTATCTTAACAGCTTTCACCAGAATCCCACATATGAAAGCAACTCACGTTTGGGGAAAAATAAGCTAAGAAACCCTAAGAGAGTGGGTAGTGGCAGGAGCCCAGGTAACAAAATATTAGGGTAGAAATTTTACTCATAAGAGAAAGGAAGTGGTAAGTATAAGTCCATTTGGGCTGTTATACACAGAATGAGTAGCTTATAAACAACAGAAATTTATCTATCACAGTTCTGGAGGCTGGAAGTCTGAGATCAGGGTGCCAGCATGGTTGGGTAAAGGCTCTCTTCCGTGTGTGTGTGTGTGTGTGTGTGTGTGTGTGTTTATTGTTATCTATATAATACCACCTTATAATCATTAGTATTTTATGAGGTAAGAAATTAGTATAATTGATGTATATTTGAAATTTAGCTTACTGATCTATCTTTGTTGTTTAGAATTTTTATTTGCCTTTGCTATGGACTGAATGTTTGTTTCCCCCAAATTCATAGGTTGAAGCCCTAATCTCCAGTGTCATGCTATTGAAAGGTGGAGTCTTTGATGAGATTAATGACCTTATAAATCTCTCTCTCTCTCCTCCCCACACAAAGGGAGTCATGTGAGCACATAATAAAAAGAAAGTCATCTGCAGACGAGGAACTGGATCCTCATAGACACCCAATCTGTCAGCCTCTGGATCTTGGAATTCCCAGCCTCCAGAAGAAGGGTGAGAAAGAGATGTTTGTTCTTTAAACCACTCAGTCTATGGTATTTTGTTAGAGCAGTCTGGACTGACTAAGACAGCCCTTATATATATATATATATATATATATATATATATATATATATATATATATATATATATCAGGCATTTAAACCAATTCTATTCTTTAAATAAAGTGCTTGGATTGACTCCAAAAATGTGACCCTTTAAAATTATACATTTGTGAGCTATTTTTGTGCTGCACCTGCTTCAGTCTTTAGTATTACATATCTTAAGAACAAATCAAAATTTAAGTATTTTGAACAATTCACAGTGAGACAAAATATGGTATGCTTTAAAAAGAATGATCCAAAAAAATCAACTTAACAAAAATGAGAACCTGTACACTAAATAATAATCATAGGGCACTATAATATTTCAGACAAGTTGGAGAAGTAAGATTATTTAAAGGTAAGGTAGGAACTCCCTAATTTGTAGCTGCTACAGTCTACCATTATTATCTTACTGATTCTTATTGTGAAAAGATTTTAAATGCTTAATCTTGAACTGTAAATTTCATTATGTCTTAAAATTTTGTCTGAGGATGTTTTAATCAAGGTTCTCCAGAGGAATGGAACCAACAGGTTTGGATAATATAAACATATATACATATTTAAATATATATAATATATATATTTCTAAATATATAAATAAAGAGATTGATTTTAAGAAATTGGCTTATGTGACTATGGAAGCTGACAAGTCCAACATCTGCAGGGTGGGCTGGCTGGTTGAAGTCCCAGGAAAGAGCTGATGTTTTGTTCAAGTCCAAAGGCTGTCTGCTTCAGAATTCCCTCTTGCTTGGAGGAGGTCATTCTTTTGTCCTATTCAGGCCTTCAACTGATTGAATGAGGCCCACCCATGTCATGGGGTGCAATCTGCTTTACTCAAGGTCCACCAATTTAATGTAAATCTCATCTAAAAATATTCTTACAGAAACATTCAGAGTAATGTTGGACCACATATCTGGGTACTGTGGCCCAGCCAAGCTGACACATAAAACAAAACATTGCAAAGGTTAACACCATTTGTGTGGTGGCTCTTTTGTAAATTAAAGTAAAATTGAGACATGAACTTACTATATAATAATTTCTTCATATGTGGTAAGAAAACACAATTAGCCATATGGTAAACATGGTTAACTGTGCTTTATGTTAATATCTGTGTTTTATTTCACTCACCTAATTAACTCTATAATATATTTCAGACATGGCTTTCCTACAGAAAGCATTCGGGAAATCCTTTGAATAAACTTTGAGTGTCTAAGAGAGGCAGATGAGCAACAAATAATTGAATATCAAGGAGATCAAAGAATTAGTTTTTTCCTAAAAAAAGAAATTTGTGATATTAAGATCCATGATTCCAAAACAGTTATCCATTTATTTGCATACATTCATGTATATATTCTATGGTCTTTCTAGGTGCACTAAATCATTGAAAGAAATAATCACTAGATGGAAATGTATTAACCCATCATGGACAAAGCAAGGAAAGTGTTTTATCAGCCAGTTTATCACAAAGCAGATTGGATGGATCAATCAGTGGCTCCTTACTAAGCCAGTTTTCTAGGATTTTGGGGAAAGAGGTTGTTTTATATTATTTTGAAATTTTATTTTTTTAAAATTCTTGTTAGAAAAATTTCAAACACATATAAAAGTAAAGATTAGTATAATAAATCTCCATATACCTATCACCCAGATTCAACAATTATGAATTCATAATCAATCTTGTCTCAGGTATACCAACTCCTCCTTCTTTCACCAACTCAGACATCATATCATCCATAAATATGTCTATATGCATCTCTAAAACACAAGAATAAACACAAGAATAAACAACCAACCAAACAAAAAGACCATAATACAATTATCGTAGTTAAAATTAGCACTAATTCTTTAATATCATCAAAAAAAAGTTTCAAATTTCCCTTTTTCATTTTGTTTGTCTAGTTGTTTGTTTGCTTGAATAAGGATCCAAACAAACTCCTCAGTCTGCATTTGATTTATTTGTCTCTTAGGTCTTTTTTCATCTTTAAGTTCCCCCACCTTCTTTTCTTCATTTTGCAACTTATTTGTTAGTGAAACTGGTCACTTCTCCTGTAGAGTTCTTATGTTCTGGACTTTGGTGCTTGAATCCCCATGATGTTAATGTTCTTCCATTCTTTGTATTTTTGGTAATTGAATCTTAAGGCTTGATCTGTTTCAGATTCAATGTTAGGCAAGAATGTTTCATTGAAGGTGTTGTATATTCCCACCAGGAGGCAAATAGGTCTACTTTTTTTGCCTTTTCTTTTGTTTGTAGCTACTGATGATCATTACCTGAATTCATTTTTTTTTTAGGGGCAAAATATTTAGTAAAATTAACTTTCCACTATATGTGAAAATTAATTTTTATCTCCAAGCCCTTGTATCCATACTTGAGATCATATATTGTTAAGATATGATGATTCATTCATTTATGAAACAAAATGCATTGAAATCTTACTAAATACAGGGCACTTTGCTAAGTACTGAGTATACAAAGATGGCCAAGACACAATCTCAGCTCTTAATTAGCCAGTAGGTTGGCAAATGAACTAGACACATAAACAAATGTATGCAAATGTGATAATCATTGTCTAGATGCATGTAAAAGGAGAAAGGGTGACTTAATGAAGCAATAATCTGGGTGCTTTTTATTTAAATAGCTTTAAATTTTTAAAAGAAATTTGACCACATTATAAAAAATAAATTTATTTAAATGACCATATATTAGCCCAACAGTGTAACTATTGTCATTTAGTTCACTGTTTACTATATTTCTATTTTTGCACAGTTAAAATCTTATTACATGTAGTTTTATATCCTGCTTTTCCCCAGAAAAAATTAATTTATTATTACCTCCTTTGCCAGTATATTTAGCAATCTCATTTTAAATGACTAAATAATTGATATTCATGTCAATGGATTAATTATATTTTAATCAATCATTTATTTATTATTGGATATGTATGTTAATTCCAACTGCTCAATTTTATAAATGATTTTGAAATAAACATCTCCATATATATAACTCTCTTTACATTTTCTATCATTTCCTTTTGAGAGATGACCAGCAAAAAAACTCTTAAAGCAAATATTTTAAATTGTATTGGATTTCTTGATATATGTTTCCAAATAGACTTAGAAAAGTAATTTTCATTTCTTTCGTCAAGGTCAGTTTCACTTCAATTTATTTAGTTGCAAATACTATTATATTTCAAAGAATTCACCAGTTCAATAGGCAGGAACAGTACAAAAATAAATAAATAAAAAATATTGTTGTCTTAATTCCTACTGTGTTTTGGAGGAAAGCCCCCATGCCAGTGTTTCTCACGGTCATTCCATTTTGAAATCCATTTCCTCTTTAAAACAACAAACAAACAAAAAAGTTGAAACTCAGCTCCCCCATCCTTCCCTTGAGGAAACAATGACACTGAGTTGAGAAAATATTTTTTGAATGTACTATCAGATGTTTATATAATAAAAATAAACATTTCTCATATTTCAAATATAAAATTCAAGTGTAATACTTAATCAGCTTTCTCAAGTTATGTCCACCCACATGTGCACATAATTAAAATATTTACTCCATGACATAGAGCCCAGAGTTTTAACATGGCTTTTGGTTTAGGCAACCTAAATTTAAGTCTCAGTCTGCTACTTGGTAAGGATTTAACTTTGAGCAAATTTTTTAACATGGGTAATCTCAGTTTCTGCATCTGTAAAATGGAAGTGAGAATACCTAATATCTAGGGTTGTAAAAACTAAATGAAACATTTTAAGTTGCCCAGCAAGTCTTGCACTAAATAAATGGCAGCTTTTGTTTTTCTAGAAGCAGAATCATTTGCTTCTTAAAGATAAAAATAAGAAAGAAAAAGGTTATAGGAAAATGCCTTAAAGTATGAAATCCTCATCTATTGAAAAGTTTCTAAGTCTGCTTCACTAACTCTCTCTACCAGCAATATTTTAACATGTATCTTCCTTTTCAGAGTTTTTTTATATTTAGGGGGAAAGAAAATATGAGACACTAACAACTGCTGTGTATAAAATTTGAGCCACTGAATATATTTTACTTAATTTAATCCTAAAACAGTCTGGAGAAGGAATAAGGTTTTACGGCTTTTGACAAATAAGAAAACTAGGATTCAGAGAGTTCACACAATTTGTGTGTTTCCTCAATGAATAAAATTGAACACAGTCTATGTGACCTACGGTCTTGCCATTTGTTCTGTCATTTCCCAGAGTAATAATGGAATGAGGTACCATTGATAGACCTGAGTGGACACTGAGTAGGGCCACACTAGGGGATGAGTGTTCAGAACACTATCTCTGGTTTATTGCTCTTAGGGATGCTATGCCATGATCCCTGTCTGGCTAGCAGTCCTCTCTTCCAGTTTTGACTTAAATGCCCCTTTCTCAGTGAAGCCTCCCATTACCCCAGCTCCCAGCCCTGACCTTCAAAAGACATGTGTTACACCCTCTCTTTATCTTTCCTAATTAGGACTTTCTACAATTAAACAACTATTTTAAGAATTACTTGTTTAATACTTATATCAACCTCCAGATTATAAAATCCATGATAGAAGAGAGTACATCTATCTTCCTTAGCATTGTATCCCTGTCCTCTGACCTGCGCTAGGTGCTATGTATATAATTGTGGAATAAATATACATATAGATATGGAATTTCATATACTTTTTTAAATTGTGCATTTTTTTAGATTATGGGGAACTATTTGGGCATCACATGTCCTATAGTATTTGCTTAGCTATACATAGATTCTATGAAATGGATGAAAGAAAATGAAAACTGAGGAGTAATATCCCTAAGTCAATCAACAGACAGTTTAGGGGGGCTTTAAGAGTGTTGAATTGTTTTTTTCATGTTATTGATGCCATTTATGGGTTGTGAGTTAAATAAATTCTGTTTCTTTCTTCTCATGGTTTGATTTTAGAGCAGCATAATCAGATTCAATGTGATCTGTCTCACTGCCATCTGCAAAAGAAAAAAAAAACACATTGGCTACCTCTCAGTTATGGCTAATGAGAAAAAAATATTGAGCAAAAATTTAAAAAATCACTATTGTCTGGCTTAGAAAGAAACCACTTATTGACCTCCAAACATCTAAGAATTTAACACATAGGAAGAACACATGGGCAAGGCACCTGGCATGATACTTTTCAAAATATTCAAACATCTACGTTTAAATTTGTAAGTGTATGGCATTGTCTCTGTTAATATGTCTCTTATTTTACCTATATTAATGAGTGAACTTTGATTCTATAGGTTGTGTATACTCTCACATCTGTATTACTTGAAAAAAAAAAAAAAACTTAGCGAAAGCCCATCATAGTGGATAAGTATTACACCAGCCTAACATCCAGGAAAGCAGGCCATGATAGCCTACTGTGTACTGCGTGCCTTCAGGCAAGTTTCTGACTTGGGCATTAGATTTCTTTTCTATTAAATGAGGAGTGTTGGCTTCTTAGGGACAGACACATAAGTTTGATGGAGCTCTAGTGCAAAAGTTGAAAACTGGCAGCCTTTGGGCCAAATCCAGTCTCCAAATGTGGTTTGTTTGACCTACACAGTATTTTAAACTTTTTTTGTCAGTAGCTGCCAAAAAGACAAGTGTTGGGGTGGAGGGAGAATTGCTTATAAAAGTCTGGATTTAAGACTTCTTGTGAAAACTCAAAAGACATGGCAACACTGAGCCAGCAGTCAAATGGGAACATTACCGGAAACTGAGGACCCGAAGAGCCCCCTTTTAGATACCAAACCCAAGTGTCAGGTAGCAATCATCAAACCACTTTTTCCTTTGTTTTATTACTTTTCTAAAAGGAAAAAAAAAGACAGAAAAACAACAACAGCAACAAAAACAAAAAAAAACCCTGACTGCTAAACCATTTACATTGGTTACATTTCAGTTTTCTATCCCTGCTTTAATTAGAAAACTAAACACCATAGTATAATCAATCTCTGCTGGAAGCTTATGATTCCATTGGCAGAGAAAAACTAAGTTTTCCTCAGAGTACATTCACTGAAAACACATGTCCTAATGCAATATCATCACTTTGTGTATACCTCCGGCACCCTGAGACATGGAGTTCCTAAAACTGCTTTTATGAGTTTTACTACTATCTATCTGTCCCCACCGTAATGCCCCTAACGAGTCTTATCTCTTCATCCAAATCCTTCTTTACTGGACTCCAGAACAGTGCTCCCAGTTATGTGACTTAAAAAATGTATTTGCACTTTATTAATGACCTTCACAATAAACATTCATATTTTCATTTTGACAAAACCAACAGCAGACCAGCTTCAAGTTCAAAGCCTACAGAAAAATGCTGCCATATAAACACGAAAGAGTGACTCTAAAGCTGAAAATTTTTGAGCATTTAGTGAGTTATAGAGGCTTCCTGGGTGTCTCAAAGCATTCTATGAAGGCACATACCTCTTCTATCTAGAAGTAGGTCTTTTTGTGTCTTTCAAGTGAAATGGAAAAGTGAGGCAAAATATTTTGCTTGAAACATTTATATCATTGATAAAACTGTTTAAATGGCCAGAATTATCTAGAGAAGGATAGTTTTTAAGTTATCAGTTCCCTTCTTTGTATATACACTGCTTTATAGAATGATAGAACTTTTAGAAGTGAAAGAGACACCTTAGATACCTTCTGGCCAAGCCTCTTGTTTTATAGATGAGTCAACTGAGGTTCACAGAGGTTAAGTGCTTTGCTGACAATCACTTATTCTTGCAGAAACCAAGGTCCTGACTTCCAGCCTTGTGTCCCTTACATTATGTTACACAGCTTCTTAATGAATGTGAAGAAAGATGCACATAGTTTAATCATCTCTCCATTGACAGACTGGCATCATGTAAAGAGAGAAGCCTGCATTCCTCAATACTGGGCGGAGAGTTTGGTTCATGTAATCTTTTAAAAAGTTTTGCTGTCAAAGGAAATACTGGTGGCTTTGAAACTATAATAGGAGATCTCATCTTACTCTACTGCTTCTTCCTTTATTGTAAATGAATGAGAACTTCAGGTTAGTTTATTTTAATTAGGATTTACTTTAATTGAGTAAGGACAGGATTAAAGCTTACCCTGCAAAGAAAAAATAGATTATCTGTCAATTGCCCTCCATTTTTCCCAGAGAATTCTGTTTCTTGTAGTTAATAGGAGGAAGGGAATTGTTTTCTAGGACTAGAAACAGGAACAGATGTGCTTTTCAAGGTTAGTGCTTTCCTAAACTCTTCAAATAAAAGCTGAAAATTCATATGAATCTCATTAAGTGTAAATATGCTTAAACAAGCTTTCAGCTGTTACCTTGAAGTCGGAATAGACCTCTGAGTTCAACTAGTTAATAAGGGCTTGATTGGGGTAACAGATTTTAATTTTAATTTTAAGGTTACAAAAATGTAAAGAAGTATCAGCTTCATATTTAACTGGGTCCTTCAAAATGCCCATGCCGATAGGTCTGTTATTTGATCCATTTGCTTTGAAAATCCATTGTATTTGGAGATGGATGTTTGGTTATGTTACTTTGTGGTGTTTCTTTCCGGCGTTTTTTTAATTACCTTGCTTGTTTTATGCTAGTAACATGGTGCTATATCATTCCTATTAGTGTTT
Organism: Globicephala melas; assembly: GCF_963455315.2. Classification (NCBI taxonomy): domain Eukaryota; kingdom Metazoa; phylum Chordata; class Mammalia; order Artiodactyla; family Delphinidae; genus Globicephala; species Globicephala melas. Next base: position 118,969,607 of record NC_083314.1, read on the forward strand.
GCAAGTTGAAGCACACGTGTCACAAATTCTGACAGTAAATAATTAAAGTATTTAAATAAACTTGTGTATATGTTACAGTTCTCTAGTTGAACAAATTTGTAAAGCAAGATTTTATTCTGATCTATAATTATAGCTGCCAGTGACTGGCATGATCCTTACTGAGTCAGATTAATTTACACATTAAGCAGCCATCTGTGGAAATTTTCATAGTACCTTGTCTGCAGTGCTATATATCACATGGGAATTCTGAAAATACCCTGGCCGCTAGGGAGCTTTTAATACCCTGGTTGTAGACTTTCAACTATGAACAAATTGTTTCAGACATTTACATTTTTGTCTCCCTATTACAAGGTTGCCTAATGATCCCAGAAAAGTGTACCAACACTTTGGATTCCTAATGACAGAGCAATTGATAAAAACTGAGAGCATACTTTTTATTTTCTTAAGAAAATGTCCTTGGCCCTATGTTGAATAACTTAACAAGACTTATGGAGCAGAGCAGAGTTACTATCATTTCCTTTGAAAAGGATAAATACCCTTAGTGTTTGGGCCATAGTTGCAAACTACATTGTAAACCCATCGGTGTGCTTTGTTAAAGAGAAATAAAATGACACTCTGTTATTGCTATATAAGGCTGTTCTAAAAAATGTATTATAAAATTATTTTAATGTCTGTAATAGAGATGTTATAAAAGGGGGCAAAAGGTGTTTTAGAGCTCAGATTGTTAATGTATATAATGTTATATAAATTAAAAGCAACATCCATGCAAAAATTACTTGAAAATTAGAAGTTAACATTGCATTATTTTTAGCAATAGTTCATTTATGGGACATTAAACAATTGTGGAAAATCTAGCTCAAATTATTCAGAACTACTCAAATATCATTGACTTAAAGTGCTCCTAAAATATAAAAACTTCAGCCTCTGTAGTGAACACTGGTTTCCTATAAAGTTCTTGGCCGAGGAATATATTTCAGATTTGTGATTTACTCATTCCTCCTTTAGCTAGAGACACTGTAATGTATTTATAAATAAAGAAAAGAGAGAAGAAAAGAAAACTTCAGGTAGAAAGTCCATTAATAACACCATCAGGAAATAGTAATAATATTAACTGTTTAGTTGAGGGATATAAATATAGGATAGAGGATCTTAAATTTTTAACTTTTAAAATTTTAGAGGAATTTCCCATTTGTATAATGCTCCTTCCTACAAATTATTTTCGTTAAGTGATCTACTAGAAGTGCTTACATAAAGAAGTGAAGAATCTAACATAGAAAAGGGAAGAAAAGGGTTCCAAAGGGTTCCCAAAGAAAAGTACTTGGATGAAAGAGAGAACTCTCACAGCATGTCTACATTACCTAATTTTACCAGAAGAGGACATGAGTAATAACATTTACTTGTACTTAGCTGTGAATTGCTTTTACAATGTATACCTGAATGATACCATAGCAGGTAGAGGTCAACACTTCTGCTGGTACAGATGAGTTTTATTTCTCCTGGAGCACGGGCCATACAGACTCTGGAAGAGTCTGCTTCCATCACCATGCTAGTATTCTATTCAGGCCTTCGTGCCCTGTGGGAGAAACAGACATATAGAGCTGATTTCTTTTTATTATCCATATTAATATTGGAGATAGATGTTGAACCCCAAACAAATTGGCCTGTTGTTTAATTAAACCCCAGAAAACAAAGTGTATGAAATTTTTTTTATGTTTCATATACTGAGGGTCTTAACCAAGACTTGAAGATCATCTGGTCAAGCTTATAAATTACTGATACAGAAGAAGCACAAAATAGAAATAAGTCTCCTGGTCTGTCAACTCTAGATATCACTCAAGTACATTTGAAATAAATCTTACTTTTCACTCTGTTTCAAGACAGAAGTAGTCAGGTGAATTAGTATAGAAATTAAACTTTGGTTGTGACTTGATTACTTGGAAAGTATTAGAAACTTGGTCTAATTAATCATTCTTGATAAGTAATAATTTACAAACAACAAATGTCAAATGGTAAGAAATTAAAGCACAGACCTCACACTGATTTACAGTCATTGTACTATTTCTCATTAATATTCCCTCTCCTCTAGGAAGATTGTTCCACTGTACAGCATGGTTAGATCTAAGTAGTATGGAGAGTGTTTCTACTTTTATTGAAACAAAATAGATTTCCAATCTTAAAGCTGAAGAAGTAAGTTATATAATCAACCATTATAATCTGCTAATCAAATGAAGACATGTATATGGTCAATCTGGCCTCTTGAGTTCAAATAATTCTGTGGAACAGAGAAGAGCAAACTCAATAGGGCATTTGGCTGCCTTCCCAAATTAGAAAATGAAAATAGTTCATCATCTTCATGGGCAAGAAGAGAATCCCCCCAAGGGATACAGATTTCCAGCAATCTTCTCATTACATTTTCTCCTAGCACTGATGAAGTTCTTGGCAAGGTGTAAAATGTTCACAGAAAAAATAATGTTGTATTTGTATTACTTTGTTTGTAATATTGTATGTTATTTCTAAATGTTCTTTTGGTCAGAGAGTAAAGTGCGGTAAAGCTCCTGTGCATATTGATATCTTCACCTGGCTTTTAAGGTAGACCTAGAAAAAGAATGGGTAACAACCCCATGAACTCCTCACTTAGAAAATCAGAAACAAATAAGCAAACAGAAAAAATCCAAAAAGATAAAAATAAAGTAACTTAAATTCCCTGTAGTCCCTAATACCTTAAGAAACAAGAAAAGAAATGTGTAGAATCTACTGTATAAATATATTATCAGTTCCTAAAAAGATATTTGAGTACAGCAATAACAGGTCAGAAAGAGTACTTTAGAAAAGAGCATATAATTGTATTTCCTATTTACCACCTCTATTAAAGCTTTTGGAACAATGACAGTCCTGGGTTTGCTAGTTACTAAGATTTAGCCCCCAGAAAAGAACTGGGAAATATGCGAAAAATTTTTATCATGTAGCAGGTGTATTTAGAATTTGTAATATTGTATATACTTCTTTCCTATTCAATGTTGCTAAATTATGAATAATTAATCCTGGGATTTATTCTACCAACTTGAAGTAATCATTGTATGAAAACTCAATAGATATTACATTTGATAGAAAGTTAGAAGTGATTCCACAGTTGCATGCCCAAGAATTCATTGGGGCCAGATAGAATCACAGGAGAATAAGAACACTATGGTAACTGTCTTACCCAGAGAAAGAGGAGTAATTGATATCTCTAGCATTTATACTCTCAAGATGGCAAAGAAGTCACCTCTCTTCTCCAACCATTAGTAAATTAAAAAAAAAAACAAAAAAACTAGGTGGATTTGATTAAACTTTATTTAAAATAGAGATTAAAAAAAATCACAATGGACAAAAGGAGACTTTACAATGGAGAAAACAAACATCACCAATAATAAATCAAACTGACGTTACATGACTCTTAGTGAGATAAACCAAGCAGGATCCAACATTCTAACCATGAATGTTTAATTTGAATTAAATCACAAGACAACAATTAGACAAATATAAATACTATATTACAAAAGCAGCTAACTTGGATTCTTCAAAAATTTCATTATTGTAAGAGTTTTTTTTTTTTTTTAAATGACAAGGCACTATTTTAGATGAAAAAAGACTAAAGAGTTATGACAATTAACTACAACGTGTGATCCTTGATTGAATCTTGGTTCAACACAACAAAATGGCTCTAAAGGACATTATTGGGACAACTAAGGCCATTTGGTAATGGACTGTATATAAGACTGTTTTATCCATTAAAAATCTTTGAGAGTTATAAATATGTAATTCTTGTGATTATGTGAGAAAATATCCTCATGTTTTTTTTTTTAAATTCTAATTTTGAGAGCTACATATAGAAGTAGTTAGAGTCATGGATTATGCAACTTATTTAAAAATGGCTCAGCAAAAATATGTGAGTGTGCAGGGGGTGCGTTGTGTAAAGAGAGTTATAGTGGTAAAATGTTAACGATTAGTAGATCTAGTTGGAGAAATATGAGTGTTTACATTATACCAGTTTTTCAACTTTGGTGTTGGTTTGAAATTTCTCAAAACAGAAAGTTGGGGGAAAAGAGAGTTTTTCCATGCAATTGTAAATTGTGAGGTCAACTCACCTCTAAGTTCTAAATCTTTTTTCCAGAGAAGTATTATTGAGCACATACATTGTTGAGCAATGTCTTCAGTGCCAACTGTGGGTTCTAATTAATACCATATGACAAGATGGAGTAATTTACAATCAATTTTTGGAGTGTGCCAGTTGACCAGCTTTGAAGTTGTGCTCTCTGCATCTCAAAGGTAAAGCTCTGGGCAATGCAGAAACAATATGTGAGAGCAAAATATACAGAGAGCTTATATGTTAGTAATAAACAAGATAGAATCAATAAATGTTTTAAGAATTTGAGAAGCACAACATAGGGCGACATTACATGGAGTGACCATCAAGAAAAAAGCAGCAGTAGATAGCACATGCTGAAGTGAAGATGCCAGAGGAATAGTAATTCTTTTCAGTTTAAAAGTACAGAACAGACAGATCTAATGTGTGAACAGATTGGAGTTAGAGTGTTATGCCTGGTACGTAGCAAGTTGTCACTAGATGCTTCCTGAATAAATAAGTGACCCTATCAAAGAAAATACAACAATCACTCACCATCACTCTGGGTTATTGTGTATGTTTTTTATTCATAAGCCATACTGAGAACTATTAGTATGGGGACTGTTTTGATTTCCCAGAGAAAAATAAACATAGAACATTTTACCATACCTACCATCAATTCAATCTGGGCTGTACCAGATGTCTTAGTATGCATTCTTGGGTAAAGGAGAATTTCCTGAAAGAATAACATTGGAAGAATTGGTTCAAAATGGAATTGCTGTCACTTTCTTCATTAACCTCTAGCATATTGCTTTTATGCCTGTTTATTCAAAACTCTCTGATGTTCAGATAAATAATTAATACAAAATTCATTGTTATCTTTTTGGCTATCAGATTTTTTCTTTGGTTCAGAATTAACAGACAGAAAGTGTCTTGAGAAATAGATATTGAAAGTTTTGCAAAACTTTCACTGTAGTTTTGTCAAGAGTTGTTTAGAGGTACTGAAATGGACAAAGTAATTAGAAGCAAAATATATAAAGCATAGCCAATCTCATCTGACAGACCCTCCCATCAAAAGTAGTTTCACAGGGAATCCAGTGAAAATGCCTGCTGTTGGATAGGGCTGGCTACTGAGTTTTATACTATCTAGAAAGAAAATTCTGTAAACATAATTGAATTGCCTCTAAGCTGATATTTTGAGCTCTGTTACAATCAGGTGTCTTCTCCACTGACTGCAAATTATCTGGATGATGTCTGTGTCTTTGGCTAAATGTTAATGAGCCACTTTAAAAAAAATCCCTTTCCCACTAATTGCCATCTAATCCCAGGAAGGCCTCAGATAATATCCATAGAATTTTGTAGCTTAAAAGATACTGGTAAATGATGTCATTTATTTCCTTATTTTTCGGATAAGGAAGTTGAGGCATAGAAAAGCAAAATGATTAGCCTAGGATCTAGCTAACAGCAGATTCAGGGCCAAATTCAAGTTTTTGGTAACCTAGTTCAGTGCCCTAGTTAGTGCATTAAACAGTCTTGCATTAATACCTGTGTTCTTTGAGGGTCAAAGTAACCCTCTATTGCTTATACTGTTTTATTGCTTCAATTACTAAGTTTTCTAAGTACAAAAAAAAAAAAGAAAAAGTTACCGTTGACTTTGACTTATGTAATGTGAGAAGAACTTTAGCAATGAAGATTGTAGGAAAAAAATAAGAAGATTACCAATTATGGAAATTTCCAAGCATGCAATCAAGATGGAAAACTCAAATCTTAGTTTAATAAGAAATAGCATGAAGCAATATTAGCGGGTGGGTACACACTATCAGATTCTGGCAAGTACTCTGTAGGTGAAATGAGTCACTGATTAATTTTTAAAACAGTTAACTCCCTTAGAGATGCTAATTTGGCAGTGTTTCTAGTCAGAAAATATCCTGGTATGAGTTAACATGAAGTTTAGAGGGGTCCCTGAGTAATCATACTCCAAGGCAAGTTGTGGAACAAAAATATAAAATGTGACACAGTCTGTGACTGTTTATTAGGTAAAAAGAACCTCTAGAACCTAGCAACAAGTTTGGTTAGCAACAAAAAAAATTGTAGAACTAGTTTTTCTTTCCCCAACTAGTTTTCTGAAGACTGAGTAACATGAGTCTCTCTTCTTGATACCTTGTCTACAACCTCACCATGCTCTTTACAATGGTGAGTATATCTTACACTTTTATTGCACTTCACAATTTTCAAAAACATTGAAATATGTCATCTTCATAACAATGTTGTATGGCAGTGTCATTTGACAGTACAGGAATTGATTCTTGATGAGGTTGAATAATTTGTTTTAGGGGACATTGCTCATAAATTAACAAAGCTGGAATTTAAAAACAACTCTATTGAATCCAAACCTGAGGGAATTCCCTGGTGGTCCAGTGGTTAGGACTCCGTGCTTTCACTGCCAAGGTCCTGGGTTCGATCCCTGGTTGGGGAACTATTGGGTTGGCCAAGAAGTTCATTTGGGATTTCTATAAGGTATTACTGGAAAACCCCACATGAATTTTTGTCCAATGCAGTAAGATCTCACAAGTTGCACATCACAGCCTATAAACAAACAAATAAATAAATATTTTTTTTAAAAAAAGAATCCAAGCCTGAGCGAAGTTGTTTTCTTTTTCTCCCCACAGGGACACACTGTTCAGAGCACAAAAGTCATGATCCTGAGTCCATATAGAACACCAGGCTACTGCCAGAGCAAGTAATTGTGCTCATGTAAGAGTTGAGATTCAAAGTAACCAGAATCATCTGGACAATAATCCCATGGTAAAGAAAAACAAGAGTAATGGTTTGAACCAGACATAAATTAGAAAATGATCTATTTTCCCGTTTACTTAAAATAGCTGAAGGAGGCAGATGAAAATTTGAAAACTTCTCTCTCTCTCTCCCAAGGTAGAACTATAAAATATTTATCAGACATTAAAGAAATGACAATGCATATTTGTATAACTAGGGGTTATAAGAGAATGTTTAAAATTTTTAACTTGTGCATAATTTATTTTATACAGTCTCTATATGGTTTTAAAATTAATACTGGAAATAAGAGGAGAATGTCAGTTAATAGCTCTCTAATCTAGTGATTCAAACAAGCTAGAGAAATAAGAGTCAGATCCTATTTCTTTATCTCTCCTAATGGCCAGATTAAACCAGTCCCAGCCAAAACTCCACTGAAATTCATCTTAAAAGTCTTCGCTCCAACAATTCCCCTGTCCATATCTTACTGTCTTAAGGATCTCCTCATTTCATTCATTAAAAAAAATAATAATTTTGGAGAGCCTTCTACGCACCAATGTTCTAGGCACTTTGGGGTACACCACTGAACAAAATAGTCAATTCCTAGCACTGTGAGTGCTAGTTGGAAATAGAAGTTTGCAATTTTAAATTGGGTGACCAAGAAAGTCCTCAATAAGAGGATGACATTGAGCCAAGATTTAAAAGCAATGGGGGAATCAACCCTGCATTTATGGAGTGAGGGTCCTAAGTGGGAGCGTATCTGGCAGCTGTAAGGACCAGCAAGGCCAGTGGGGCTGGAACGGAGAAAGCCAGAGACTCGTAAGAGAGTTCATGCAGGTGACAGAAACGTGTACGTTACTGATTACAAGGATTTTACTCTGAATGATTTGGAGAATCAATTACAAGAGTTGAACAGAGAAGTGATGTGACCTGATTTGTTTTTTAAAAGAATAACTCTGGTTGCTGTGTTGTGATTATATTACAAGATACAAATGAACAGGAAGATCAGTTAAGAATTTATTACAGAAGTCTAGAATTCCATTTTTTGTTTTATCTATAAAAATGCACTTTAGTAAGTCTTAGTCTTTATGCCTTTCAGTCCATCTGTCAGCCTGACATCAGTTACTTTCTGAACTACATGTTGATCGTGTGACTGGCCTATTTCAAAATTTCAATGGTTACTCCTTGCCTTCAGAATTATGTACAACCTCTTCATACAAATCCCTTCAAATCTGACCCCAATCTATTTTTCCAGATTAATCTTCAACTCCTTTCCCGACTCCTGACGATTTTACTTTAGTTATAAAAGGTCAGCTGCTATTTCCCGAACATGCCAAGCTCCATTATGCCTCTGTGCCTGTGTGCTTGTCATTCCCACTGGTAAGAAAACGCATTTTTTTTTTCCTGCTTAGTGAACTTTAAATTTTCTTATTGAGATTCAACTCAAACACGATCACTTCTGTGAAGACTTCCCTGACTCTCTATCACAAGACTAACCTTCCTTCACTACATTTCATTGCCCTTCACATGTGTCTCTCCTATAGTCCTATTACATCAAAGCTGTTTCTTCATGCATCGACCTCCTGATAAACCATGAGCTTTGTGAGGGTAGAGAATACAACCTGGCTGTTTTTATACCCCATTATTAGAATCGAATAATTGTTTTCCATTAAATGAGTGAACGAATAAAAATCATTTTTAACATGAGGTATACAATATTACAGATCACAGTCTTAATAGTTATTCAAACACAGAACTGCAGAATTAAGCTCTAAAGAAATTTACAATGGCATAGTGGAAAAGGAAAGAGTTCATACTTTTTATATTTACTTTCAGATGCATTTGTGAAACCAAATTTAGTGAAAACCTATGTTCTTGGTAAATTATAAATTTTCTGTCAAGCTCTGGTTCAAATGACATCTTTTTAAATATTTCACTGTTAGCTGGTCCATGCAATTACTATGGAAACAAAGATAAATAAATAATATTGTCTGCCCACAAAAACTTCATAAACAAAAGGGTCAGTCATACACAAAACAGCCACCTGGGTAAATGAGGGATGGCATTGCAAATCACTGGGGAAAGGATCCTTCAACAACGGGTTACAAAAACACAATTCCCACACGGGGAAGAAAATGCATTTTCTTCTGAATTAATGATCTAAGTGAGACAGAAAATTCAAAACTTTTATGAACATGCTCACAAAGTTTGCTTTTCATTTTCTTTTTTTAGCTCAAAATAAGACAAATATTTTGAATAAGATATAAAGATTATATACTGAAGGGGAAAATTGTTAAACTTCACTATAGCAGCATAATAAAAGATTAATGTAACAAAAAGATAAAGATATTACAATAAATGATGTTGTCAACTAATTTAAATGACAAGAGACTAGAGAAAGATTTTGAAAAAATTTGTGACTAAAGAAAGATTTGTGTCTAGAAGATATGCAGGGGTTTACAAATAAATAAGAAAAAACAAACATTCAAATGGGAAATGGGCAAAGGACATGAGCAGGCAATGTGCAACAGAGACAAATGCATAACCTTACCCAGAGAATAAGCTAAGACCTATAAAATGCACTCTTTAGTATAATAGTAATGACAATAAAATAATGCCATTAAACATAAAAGTTGGCATTCTTTGAATCTTTTTTACTTGCAACTCTTTAAGCATTTAACATGTATGCAAACTCAATTACTGTGCATACAGTACAATTTTAAGACTCTTAGAGGAAGTAATTTCTATATACTACAGTATTTCTTTGTTGTAGAAACTATTATTATCCTAAGGCAGATCGATCTTAAGTAAAAAGTCTACCTTGGGCTTCCCTGGTGGCGCAATAGTTGAGAGTTCGCCTGCCGATGCAGGGGACACGGGTTCGTGCCCCGGTCCGGGAGGATCCCACGTGCCGCGGAGCGGCTGGGCCCGTGAGCCATGGCCGCTGAGCCTGCACGTCTGGAGCCTGTGCTCCACAACGGAAGAGGCCACGACAGTGAGAGGCCCACGTACGGCTAAAAAAAAAAAAAAGCCTACCTTAACAATATGAATTGTTTTTGCATGTAAGTTCTTTATATAAGACTACACACAAACAATTCTATATACTGTTTGGGGATAAAGAAATAATAAAACAATAAAAATGGGGATGAGAAATATATTCAACAAATCATGATTGTGATTGCCTCAAGAAAGAGGAAGGGACTAGAGCTGGGGCATGAGAGTTACTGTTAAAATCTAAGTAAGATCATATCACTCCATTTCATTAAGAGTAAAATCAAAGTTCTTAAGAAAGATTGTAAAATCTTACATGACCTGAGCCCCTAGTTATCTCTCTGTCCTTCTCCACTGTTTTTCTCTACTGACCAACTCTATTCTAGACACAGTATCTTCCTCCCTTGTCTCAGAATACTGGCTCTTTGTTCTGCCTGGAACATTCTTCCCAGTTATTTACACGGCTCATTCTCTCACCTCATGGGCCCACCACTACTCACTCTCCTCATTTAAAACAACAAGTCCACTCCCACCCTGCATTCTCAATCTTTCTTCTGTTTCTATCTGATAGGACTTACACCCTTCTAGGACACTAAATAATGTATGTGTATATTACCCTTTTTGGTTATTTTGTCCCCTCCTACTGGAAATAAGTTTCAAGACGGAAAAGCCTTTTGTTCACGTCATTCACAAATGTAGCCTGAACACTTAGCACAGTGCCCAGCATTTGTAGTGTTTAGCAATTCCCTCTTGAAGGGGTATATATATATTTATATATAATATTTATATTATATATATAATGTTTTACTAAAAGCATAAAGGAAATATGACACAGAATTCATAATTGTTAATTCTAGATAGTCTGTATGTGATTATTTTTCTTTGTATTTTCTAAATTTTTTTTAAATGATAAAAGAACTAACTAAAATATAACACATTTGAAGACTATAAATTATGTAAATGGGATTGATTTTCTATTTCTAGTGCTTAAATTAAAAAACAAAAACCTGAAATTATTTTTAACAAAATATTAAACTCCTAAACAGTTGTTTTGCTAACATGAAGGTCCAGCTAACTTTCCTTTCTATTGAATTTATATATTTTCATGCTACACATTCTATTATACAGCTGAAGTATATGAAGAATAGGAAATTATATAAATTTTATTAGAAAATAATTTGGTTTTTGAACTTAGATATTTTCCCTTAATCTGATGACTTAAAGAATCTTCTAAAAAAAAAGCTTGAAGAAAATATGGATATTTTTTCTCTTCTCATCCATTTAAAAATGATTTTTTGGATGAATAAATAGAAGGGAAGTAGCTATTTTCAATTTAAAGATTTAATGAAGGGCCTCTATAACATATATAGTAGAGAGTTCTTACCAGACTATAATTATAACTAAAAAAAAAGGAGGGATTAACTGCAAAGTCAAGCCAGTTTCCATCAAGGAAGGTAACTTTTCTGAAAATCTCATCATGTCCCAATCTATTTGTGTGAACAGAACTAGAGATATGCATACTTCCTTATGAGGTCTAGTGTACAGATATATAACTTTAAAAGTATGAGTCACATTACAGCCACATCAGCAGGGAGGTTATTGGACTGGCTGCATGCAGAGCATTTATGAAAAACTAAGTGAGAAAATCTGGTATCACTATGGGTAAATTGGAAGCACAGGTTGAAAAATCTAAATTCAAACAACTAATAAACCAGATGGCTCAGAGGGGAATTTGTTATACATAAAATTTACTATGGAGCAGGCACCATCAAGGTAAGTTACTCTTTAAAACTCATAGTGTAGCAGGCAAACCTCAGTGATGGGGTATCTCGGGGTATTCCTGCATTCAGAAGGAAAAATCCCATTGTTCAATAGCTTGCCTACTAAGGGAAAAGACAAGCAGAGAGAAAAAAGGCCACAAGAAAACACCAATATAAAATAAAGTTTAGAAAGAAAAAAAAAGGTTATTTTATCCAATTTTTCACAACTGGATTTCCTATTATTTTATATCCACCTATGATTTCAATTCACTTTAATGACAGGTTAGGGACTAAGTAAGAAATTATAATAAAAGAAATGAAGTGATATTCATACAGATAATGGTAACCTTACTTTTTCTCTGCTAAGTATAATGTTGATTAAAATGTGAAAATGAAGAAATTAACAGAGCTATGAAATTTGACTTTGTGAATGTTTCAGTCTCTTGAGGCAGTTGATCTCATACCAGGCTCCTGCAGCAATGCAATAGGAAAATGCATAATCTTACTTTTAAAGAAATGTATTTATGGGTTTTATCATCCCACAGATATTTGGAGAGGAACAGTGAATGAGGTTCATTTACATTTTTAGCCATGAATCTCTATGTGGAAGCCCTAGACCTTGTGAACTGGGTCCAATATTGTGTAAGTCACAAAAAGTCCTTTTGCTTAGACTGTTACACTTCTATACAGCATCAAAAATAATGTTTTCCCTGGACCCACAATTTCTGCTTCACATTTGGCTTTCCTAGATTTCTCTCCAAAGACAATGAATCATAACACAAGGAGAATCACGGTTTAGTCCCTAGAGAAGTATGTCATTTGACTATAAGGCCTTCTGTCCTTCATGTACATAAAACTCCATATCAGAGTGTGTGTGTGTGTGTGTGTGTGTGTGTGTGTGTGTGTGCATGCACATTAGGGGATGCAACCAAAATTTCTTTTTCTATTAAAGAAAAAATGATGGCCACTTACCATAAATAAACAATATAACAAAACTGAAAATTAACTGGCCTTATGGGAGCCCCCAGATGATCTTTTCTCTCCTGCCATCTCTTCCAACAACTTCCCTCTCAAACATTCTCCCACCTGTTTTCCCAGGTCCATACCTTGGGAGCAATGTAACACAAATTTTCAAGATGGTTATCTGAGCTTAGTGCTACTATTTAAACTATCAGGCAATTCAATTTTCCGTATGTGAAGCTAATTGAATTACATCTAACTTTGGCCTCCCCATTTATTCACAAAAAATTTTCCTACCTTTTTCCCTCTTCTTTCCACTAAAATTTATTAACTGCTTACTAGATGGCATACATTGTTCTCAATCCCAGTGAGCTCAGTAACCCACCTGCTTCCATTCATTTTGAAAGTATTTTAAAGAGATAAGTGAAGTGCATAGACATATGGTCAAAATTCCTAAAATCTGTATTATCCAAAAGTCACTTACATGTATTCTTTTTTGTGTTCTGAGTTCTTCATAAGTTTACAGAGATCATGAAAGTAGAAGTGAATACATTTTTTTAAAAAAAAACATTAGAGAGAAGTGTTCTATGCAAGCTATTCAGTGGCCATTGGCCAGGACACATCCACCCAGGGCCACAGTCACTTGGATATGACTGCCTCATTTTTGCAGGAGCTGCCTTAGCTAATTTCTGAACAATAAGAGTGCCAGCAGCTACACCAGCCTGCAATGAGACATGGAGATAAAGCCACTCTATTCATTTTCAGCAAGTTTTTTAAGGAATTAAGGACAAGTTTCTTTGGGGAAGAGGGCAAAGGAGCAGAATTCTCGTTACTATGGCCTATCTTGAAAAATAAGTTTAACTTTCCTTAGAAATAATGGAAAGATACTGAATATGTAATCCAAATTCATTTTTTCCCAAGGCTGAAAAACATACATAATTTCTGAATTCATCAATCATTAAAAATTCTAAAAATATAGATATGAAATAAAATTACATAACTAACACCCATGTTCCAATAATTAAAAAATGGAAATTATCACCACTGTCAAATTTGTATATACGTATATATACATATATCACATTACACATACACAAATACATATATAGACGTATGTATGGGAAGAGTAATCTATCTAGAGAGTTGAGCTTTTTAAACGTTAATTTTCCATTGTATAATTTTATCATTTTTTTTACCCAATTCCTTATTAATAGAAATAATTACAAAAAATGCTGTGTATGTCTCCCTGATCATAAATCCTGTCTCTAGGATATGTACTGTATGTTGCAGTGGAAATTTTGTGCCATGGAGTATGTAAAAAATTGATAGAAACTTTGATTAAATAGAGTGGAGAGCACAGAAGGGGGAACTCTCATGCAAGGACTCAGTCAATGAAAAACTTTGTTTACTACACCCCTCTTAGAGCAGATATGATGTAAGCCATATCTGTTGGGCACTGATATGTTGTACTGGGCACAACAGCAAAGCATAAGACAACCAAGAGTTAAAACAAGAAATACACTGAATTTCCCACCAGAGGCAATTGTGTTAACCCTATTTAAGTTTCCTAATTCCTGAAAGATGTGGTAAGGTCAATAATTAACAAACCATTTTAAGGTGAGCAAGAAAATAACTACTTTATCTCTAACTGATATAATTTCGTTCTTAAGCACCTAATGTGCTGGGTACTGATGAAGGAAGTCGGAACTTAAAATTGTCAAGCAAGGATAGATCTGATTCTTCAGGTTCACATCAGTCTCTTTGGGTAGAGTCTACCTTTTATGGGTAAAAGTTCAGTCCTTCAGGATTTTTTCCTATCCTACGCCAATCTATCTAAGGTGCCAGGCAGCAAAAAACAGGGATGTCATTCAGACTTCTGCAGTGGAACTTCAAGCTCATGGCCATTTACTGCTTATGCACCATGAGTTTATTCATCTGGACCACAAAATGATATTAATTTTCTGAGCCTCCTACATCCTCTACATAAAAATCCTACATGCTCAGGTTATGAGGAGACAGAAATGCTACCTTTGATCACTTACCTGAAGGTACATAGGCCTTTGCAAATTCTTTGCTCTGTGGGATATGTATTGTTTTTTGTTTTTTTTTTCCTGCTGAGCAGCATGAGGGATCTTAGTTCCCCAACCAGGGATTGAACCAGTGCCCCCTGCAGTGGAAGCATGGAGTCCTAACTACTGGACAGCCAGGGAAGTCCCTACATGGGATATGGTGCCAAAACAATGTAGTATTATTGAAGGAGGGTTTTGTTCTTTCCCAGGTTCCCCATCTTAATCTAGATATTTCTCTCCTGTACCACTTTGAGGCTTCTCTTAGAAAGTAAAATGATAAGCTGGCACCTCCTTTCTTTCACTAAAACTCTCTCCAGGCATTTCTCTCACTTTGAAGTCACACATCATTCCACATCCTAGTTTGGTAGGTAGGATTTCTTTTACATCATATCCTGAGTTCTCTCTTTGTGACTTAGAATAAAGCTGACTATTCAAGCTTGACACTATCAGAGCTGGCTCTTGATATGTTAATGGTAGTTTAAGGAATTTAGAAAATCTTATTCTCTCTCAGTAATCCATAGCTTTCCAGAATATTGTCTCACAAAAGACTCATAAATTCTTAGTGATTTTAGTGACTAATTTGACAGTCAAAACCTAGTAATGATTTTATTGCTCTAATTGGTATATCCATCCTTCCCAGAGTTAAACCCTTGCCCTTAAGAGAACACTACAGGGGAAAATTATTTAAAATAAATAACAAAATAAATCAAGTTAATATTTTCCAAACATTATCCCATTATGGGATAGAAGAATTGGCAATAAAAACCAAATTTCATAGTATAATATTTGTCACTTTGGTAAATACATACATGCTTATGCTGTTGAGTAAACTCTATATAAATTTTCATATCCCCAATTTAATAGAGTATCAGTTTTGTAAAATTCCACTCCCTTTCACTATTATTATAAATGAGAGGTTACAGAAAGCCTGTCCTACATTTTCTTAAATATACTTAAGCCATATAAAACTTCAGATTTCTATCTTCTTTTGAAAAATTCAAAAATTAGGTATATTCAGCCTTGTGTTTCCTCATGGAACAATTACCTGGAGCTGAGCAGTGGCTGGCAGCTTTCCCTGGCATTGTCCCCTGGGTTTATCTTAGTTCTCTCCACTTGCTTTTTTCTCTCTAACACAGTAACCATTTTATTTATTCAATGATAACTTCATGGCCTCTATAGGCAAATGAGTCTGCTAAACATATTCGAACTATATTCACAAACCTAAAATGGCCATATTTGGACTGGGTAGGCTTGTTACTGAGTCCAAGCTCTCTGCACAGCAGGTCAATAAATTGGGAGGCGAGGTGTTGAGGCAAGGAATAGCAACTTTATTCAGAAAGCCGGCAGACAGAGAAGATGGTGGACTAGTGTCCCAAAAACCATCTTATTGGGGTCTGGATGCCAATTTCTTTTATAGAACAGAGAGGGGGAAGAGGTGAGGAAGTAAGGTAAAAAGGCCATTAGTTTTATAAAATATGTCCTGGCTTGGCCACCATCAGGAAGGGGATGTGTTAATTTCTTCTTTTCTGCAGCCATTCACCAGTGGGCAGGGTCAGACTGTCTCCCTGTGAGCTGAACAAAGGCACTTTAGTTTAACATTCAGGCAGAGGAGCAGTGTTCCCTGAGGCAGGCTATTATGTACGATTATAACAACAAAAACAACAGAAAAGCAAAGGGTAAAGTAAAAGAAACAGATCCAACAGGGAGTCAGATTTTTATCTTCCCTGTTACAGGTGCTGAATTATGTTCACAAACAACAATCCAGAGCCCAGAGCATCCAAAACCAATAAGCAACACCCTTTGCTGAATGCTGCTTTGCAGTCTTATTTCTGTCCATGTGCATTGCCACCTACAAGCTACATCGCACTGACAGTAGCCCATTGCCTCAACTCTGAATTCTAGCACTTCTCACATTGCTTGCCCTAACCCACAACCAAGTCTTTAAAAGTCTTTGATTTCCCTACCCCCTTTAGAAGGTCAATAGGGCTGTTCCAAGGCGGTAAGTGTCATATAGATCTCTGGTGTCAGATGGAAGTGGAAAGAATAGGTAGAGAACAAATAACAAATGGTACCTGAGACAACAAGGACAAAGTCCCCAAAGCATGCCTGAAAAAGGATCTAGAAGCAAGATATTTAAAAATCAAGTAGGTATCAAAGGTCAGGATAGAAGAGAGAGCATAACGTAACAGGATAGACAAGCTCTAGATGTGTGCTGTACGATTTTGACCTCTTGTAGATATCTGGCAGTTAGGCTGACTCTACGCAGAAGGCCTGGAATGAAATTGGCTGAATTGGAAACTGAAATTTGGTTTGGCACTAGAATGAGGCAGCTAAGAAGCTCCCTCTGACTTTATTTCTCTATTTGTGAGGCAATTTCAACAATACAGAAGAATTTAGAAAATCTGTACAGTAGCATAGAAAGGCAATAAGATTCAAACATTTAAAGTGTATGGGGCTCATAATCTGCATAATTTGAATCTGTATCAAATTATAGACACTTCTGCTTAAAAATAATTGCATGATATGTTGTTGTGTATTTTCATTCAGCAAGTATTTTCTAAGAATTTAAAATTGTGTCAGATATAAAGGATTAAAATGAGGTTTTTTTAAGGGCATAGAAAGAGTTTCCCTTTAAGAAGTTTATAATCACTTTTTTGGAAACAAGATATGCATTCTATTTAGGATAATTTGAAGCCTGAAGTAAAAATTTGCTATTATCACAGCCCTTCTTTTAAGTGCCAAGCACAGTGTTTGGTGCTAGAAGTGGATATTCAACCCCAAGTTAACTAAGAGATATTATTATTCCCATAAAACAAGGGAGGTAAAAATTTTTTTGCTTGGATTATCTTGATAGCTTTTCCAAAACTCAATTTCACATCACCCATAGCCTTTGTCCAGTGCATTCTTCAAGCTATTTTCAAGTTCATTTTTCAAAAAGTTAAACTTCCTATTTTACCATTCAAGGTACTGCAAGATCTTTTGCCATACAATATTCCAGTAGTGATCACCTGTTTTTTTTTTTTCCCTTTAAGAACTCTATATTCCAATGTATTCCAGACCTTTCTTCTGCCCAAACAGCTTGAACTTCCAGTAATTGAACCTTTGCTCCACTTTTATCCATCTAAGGATTACTCTTTTCCCTTTTTCTTCATAACAAAGATTACAGATTCTCCAAGCCGAAACAAATGAAATAACAATTTTCATAAAATCTTTCCTAATTCCCCCAGTCTCAAATACTCTATCTCTACCCTGAACAAAGATCTCTACCATGAGTTTTTTTGAACTTAACCTATTCTACTTTTGTAGCATTGGTTTTGTGGCTGGAAGAGGTATATATAGAGAGAGATTGGAAAGTGAAACTATTGGGAAGGGCACCTGAAAGCAGGCACTGGAATCTCAGGGAAATTCTGGCAAAAATGATCAAGATCACTTAATCTTCTCTGTATTCAAAGTTATTAAAACCTATTGGGATAACCAAGGATGACCCTGATCTAGATCTAGAGACAGGTCAGAGCAACAGGGTCCTTAAGATAAAACCATGATGTGTTCCTGAACTTTACCTAGAAGTTATATTGGTAAAAATGTCATGGTAGTTCTGAATCTGTGAGAGGGTAGGTTTGTTTTCTAGTGATGTGAATGTGTACATAAACATAAAAAGATACACTGTTGGAAGTACATTTTAGGACATTTAGGTCTAAACATCCTTTTCTAAGGTAACGTAAAGAGTGGTTTCTTTTTACCTTGCAATTTGAGGACGTTTTGCTGTAAAGACAGGCAGCAACCAGAGCGAGTAGTTCAATCCCATCAACCTTGCAATGAATTAATTCAGCTGTCAAGCTATGGAAACCAAAGAAACTCAAACTGTTATGACTACAGGTGTTCGGTGTTACTGGAGGGCAGCTCTTTTCTAAGGGATTGTAGAGACTCTCTGACCTCAAGGAGGTACAACTTAGTGCTAAATCCAGCAAATATGTTGGAGATAACAGGAAGAAATGACCCTTGTGCCATGACTAAACACCTGGAAATTTCTTGGAATCTCGAGGGAAAAGGGGTCTAAGGAAGAGGAACTGGACTTTACATTAATTTATGCAAGTATGTTCTTTTTTTTTTTTTTTTTTTTTTGCGGTACACAGGCTTCTCACTGTTGTGGCGGAGCTCAGGCTCCGGACGCGCAGGCTCCGCGGCCATGGCTCACGGGCCCAGCCGCTCCGCGGCATGTGGGATCTTCCCGGACCAGGGCACGAACCCACGTCCCCTGCATCGGCAGGCGGACTCTCAACCACTGTGCCACCAGGGAAGCCCTGCAAGTATGTTCTTGATGGGCATAATTCTTGGGAATGGCATCCGACATTCCAAGGAGTGTCTATTTTTGTCCTTTAGTGTTGGTAGATTGTAAAAATAGTCCCTAATTCTTTCCCTACCTACTTTTATGCCCTTGTAATGTTATATTGCAACTCTTTCCATTAAGAAATGAATCTGGTTGGCCATTTAACTTGTGTAGACCAATAATAGCACATTAGCAAATGTGATGCCAGCAGAAGCTTGAGAAGGGCTTAACACCGGTGTTTTCTCTCTCTCTTTATGCTCTTGGAACACTCCACCATGTGAAAGAGGCTGAGCTAGCCAACTGGAAGACAAAACATCTTGTGGAGGAGAACTGAGGTCCTCAGCTAAAGCAAACTCCAGATACATGAATTATCCTTGATCTAGAGCAGCTGAACCCAGCTTACAATTGTCAATTTTTGAAATTGTGAGTAAATGGCTACTGTTTTAAGCCACTAAGTTTTGGTGTGATTTACTATACAACAAAAGCTACATGATAGTGGTAGTTTTTGAAAACAAACATTTGAATCACACAATTATTCATGCATGTACTTGATTTCCACTTCTAGACAGGTTCTTGTGGCCAGGGTCCATATCATACAATCTTTTATTTTTCCATAAGGCTATTGTG
Source organism: Globicephala melas (assembly GCF_963455315.2). NCBI lineage: Eukaryota > Metazoa > Chordata > Mammalia > Artiodactyla > Delphinidae > Globicephala > Globicephala melas. Next base: position 118,989,218 of record NC_083314.1, read on the forward strand.
ATTTGCAGCACAGGGTAGAAGCTCAGGAATCAAAATTGGTGGTCCAGATACATTTTAAATAGGACGGAAAGGACAGAATTTCTGCGAGGCAGAAGCTTAATTAAGAGTATTAGTTTCTATATTTGGCTCTGGTGACATTCCAGAAGTATTTACACAATGATCTTAATCTATACAAATCTTCATCTATAGGAATCTACACTCTTCTGATAAGAAGTGTCTAGTAACTTTTCAATGTCACTCCCATAACCTACTTGCTACATAGGCTTAAGAATTCTAGGAAGAGGCATTTCTTCTTAAATGAAAGGGCATTTCTTCTTCTCAGGTGACATAGAAAATACATGACTCCCCGCAGTACTGGCTGCTTTTAACTTTTGTGATGGCCAAAACAGAGTGTGTCGGTTAATTTTATGTGTCAACTTGACTGGACTAAGGGATGCCCAGATAGGGAGCAGTGAAACGTTATTTACAGGCGTGTCTGTGAGGGTATCTCTGGAAGAGATTAGTATTTGAATTGGTAGACTGAGTAAAGATTACCCTCACCAATGTGAGTGGGGATCATTCAATCCATTGAGGGCCTGAATAGAACAAAAGGGAAGAGGAAGAAGGAATTTGCTCTTTTGCTTAAACTGGGAGTACATCTTCTTTCACCCTCTGACATCTGCACTCCTGGTGCTCAGGCCTTTGGACTTGGACCAAATTACACACTGGCTTTCCAGTTCTCCAGCTTGCAGAAGGCAGATGCATCCATTGTTGGATTTCTTGGCCTCCATAATTATGTGAGCCAATTCCTATAATAAATCAATACCTCTCTCTCTCTCTTTCTCACTCTCTCTCTCCCCCTCCCTCTCTCTATACTGTTGATTCTGTTTCTCTGGAGAACCCTAATACAAGAGTTCTGCATAGGAGTTGTTCCTTTACTTGACCCATGAGCTGTCAGTACCCTGTGGTATTACCTTCCTGTATGGTGTATTCATTGCCGACACAAACCAGGAAAGCTATTTGAACTTCTCTTCCTGCTAGGCCCCTAAGGAAGGGAATTGAAAGAAGAAAGCAGGGTTTGTCAAAATAAACTGAGGATTGCTGACCTGTTTCCTTCATTAAGATAATCTCCCTTCAGCCCTTCTCTGTCTTGGTATGTGTGCATGTACCCACACAGCTGATGTGTTTTGGTTTATAGGTCTGCACTTACTGGCTTTGCATTTATTTTTCTTTTAACATAATATAAGCCTACAATCTGTTGAGATATGACTACTTCTAGAGATTGTAAAGGAGATATTTTATAAATGTTGAAATCTATATAAAACTAACATGCACGCTGTTTTTGGAAAACAACTCACTGACTGCAAAAATAGCATGATGTTGTTTTCTAAAACGTATTACCTAAATGACTATTAATAATAACATGACAAGATAATTAACACCTGCATAGCATTTTTCATTTTAAGAATACTTTAGAAATATTAATTGAATAACCTCTTCAACACCCCACTTTACAACTAGAAAAAACAAAGCAGAGGTTAAGTGATTTCTCAAAAGTAAAAATACACTGCATAAAATTTAGCAGCATGTCCCTGGTGTTCCTGCCATAACCTTAGACCAACAAGTGATCTCTCGTTTCCCTTCGTATCTAGGATCAGGAAACTGTTCATGGCATTAATATAATACCCTACTACCAGCCATGATAATAGTCAAGAGTCCACCTACTGAATTACATTCAGTCACTTTCTGAAAATGAGGAGAGCCTAATGAGATATCAGCCAGCAAGATAATAAAGTAAAACCTGAGACTTCATTCTATCTCCAATTTGTAAGTACAAAAGAAATTCTGAATATTGTTTCTCGGTGGCAGATGCTACTGTCTTTTCAACTCAGTGCAAAGGAGAATAATGGTCAATAAAGTTAAGACGGGAAGGCAAGGATGTGGACGAGGACAGTCCACAATCTGCAGGCCCCACAGATATGCTTATAGGCCAACTGACAGGCAAAACTGACACAATTTCTCAGGTGATGTCACTCTGTGGATGGGCACTGAGTACCCAATATTTGCAATTCATTTAACTATTACCTCTTTCTTTGGCTACTGTCTGAGAAGAGTTATTCTGTTCAATAGAGTTAGCAATACTCAAATTTGGCTAATACTTAGCTTGTAATGCAAAATATGAGCTCTAGACCACAAATAACAAATATTGGTGAGGATGTGGAGACAAAAGAACACTTGCGGACTGTTTGTGGGAATGTAAATTGGTGCAGCCACCATGAAAAACAGTCTGGAGGTTCCTCAAAAAACTAAAAATAGAACTACCATATGATCCAGCAATTCCACTCCTGAGTATTTATCTGAAGAAAACAAAAACACTAATTCAGAAAGATCCATGTACCCCAGTGTTCATAGCAGCACTACTTACAATTGCCAAGATATGGAAGCAACTTAAGTGTCCATCAACAGACGACTGAATTAAGAAGATGTAGTATACACACACACACACACACACACACGATGGAATACTACTCAGCCATAAAAAAGAATTAAACTTTGTCATTTGCAACAACGTGGATGGGGTTGGAGGGTATTATGCTTCGTGAAATAAGTCAGAAGGAGAAGGACAAATACTGTAGAATATAACTCATATGTGAAATCTAAAAAGTAAAATATACTAGTGAATAAAACAAAATAGAAATAGACTCACAGATCTAGAGAACAAACTAGCTGTTACCAGTGGGGACAGGGAAGGGGGAGGAGCAAGATATGGGTAAGGGAAAAGAAGGTACACATTACTATCTATAAAATAAATAAGCTACAAGGATATACTGTAGAGCACAGGGAATATAGCCAATATTTTGTAATCACTATAAATGGAGTATAACCATTAAAAATTGTAAATCACTGTTGTATACTTAAAACTTATTGTAAATCAACTATACCTAAATGTATATATATATATATATACTCTAGATCTTGGGAGCAACTCTATGCAATTAGTCCTATTTAATTAAAGTAGCATCAGCCTGCAAGGTGGTGGTGTGATTTTTGCCATATTGTATAGGTGCAACTTATAAAAACAAACCATAATTTTTTTACATTTTAAGGATTCTTTCCAAAAGCCACCAGAAAGTTCTCTGTTAAGATTTCAACAGGAATAAATATGTAGAACATACAGAAAATGAGATGTTCTTCTTCAATGAATTAAAAGAATAGTCTCAATGGTTACATATGAAAATGATGATAGTCAAGGAGGGTAGATGATAGATAAAACATCAAAGCTAGGAATTATATTAGTTACCCAGTGTTGGCCTGGTAGAAAATGTGCTATTATTTGTAAGTAAAGAAGTTTTATATAACCAATAAATTGCTACTATAATCAAAATCTATTTGTGTTTTCACTAATTTAATTAAAATTGTGGGAAATACGTATTTGACCCTTTGGAATTACATCATCTCAGATCTTTTGAGTTGCAACATCTGAGAGATATCAATACTTATCTGAATTGAATATGTACACCATACTGTTTCTAGCATTTATGGTAGGGTACCTACCCTAAATGACTCTCCTGATGGAGAATGAGAGGAGCATGAAAGACAAGAATGCACAAAAAGAAGCCAGAAATGATGTGAAAACAGGGAAGTTGAGGATTTCAGATAAGGCTAGATAACTTGAGCTCACTTTGATAGCTTTGTGGGCATTGAGATAGAAAAGAAAGCCTAAAGCACAGGTGCCATTGAAGCTGGGAAGTCTTACAGGAGATCACTTTATAAAGCTGGAAACATAAAAGAAAACGCTTTCAAAACAAATGAGAAATACACCCATCATTCAGTAGGGAATATCAGAACAATGTCCATTGTTGGAGGGAAAAAAATAACGTGCTCTGGAAATTTAAAACCAAAATTCAGGCATCATATGGTCTTGTATTTAAAATTCATGAAAACTTTGTGGCCTGTGAAACTCCAAATGGTCTAAAAGTACCAAGTTGATAGTGTACCCAGACAACGAATAGAAGCAAGTATAGATCCTCTATGGAAAAACACACACAATTTGTTAACTGAACAAATTCAAACCTGAAATAATGTCTTCAGTTAAAGATCTGAGGAAATTGAGCAGTCACTATCAAAAAGTACAAAATACAAATTAACTAGGCAACACGAGTGAAAACTACCGAACATAACTGTGATAGACACGAAGATGAAGGGAGGTTGTGCTGCCCAGCCAGCTACAAGCAATGAGGTAAGCAGACAGCTTCTTCCAGGATCTGTCTCAGCCTCAGAGAGTAGCCTTGTTCAAAGCCACACCATTCCGGAGGCAGCTTGTGTCTAGTGAGGGTGTAAAGGCTCAGCCATTTCTTCCCAGGATGACACCCATGGACAGTATCTGCTCCCCAGCTTCTCATTATGTGGGCTGATGTTTGTGTGGTGTCTGCACTGCAGTTTGATTGCTTCTCCCTGCTTTTCATGGGGAGTGACCCTTAATGAATATTTCACACCTCAAATTCAATCTCAGCATCTGTTTTCAGACAGCCCAACATGTAACAACAACAGAGAACAGAATCAAACCCTCAAAGACTGAAGCTTGAAGGTGTCAAATACAGAATACACAATAAATATGTTTAATAGGTTTTAAGAGATAAAAGATAAGTTAAAACATCAAGGAAAACAGACTACTAAAAAGAACCAAACAGAGTTTCTAGAAATCAGCAGTATCAGACTTGAAATGGAAAACTCAGTGGCAAAATAAACAGAGCTGAAGTGAACTAGAATATACATTTGAATAAATTATCAGGAGCACAGCCCTGAGAAGAAAATTAGTAACAATATGAAAGAGAGGTGAGACAAGAAAGAGGCTGAAACATTTACCAGAATTGTTGAAATAAACCAATCCTCAGATTCAGAAAGCTCAAAAATATCTCAAGCCTGATGAATGAAAAGAATTCCCCTCCCATTTGCCACACAGTGTCACTCTATAACACAAACAATAAGAGAAGATCTTTGAAGGAAACAAAGAAAAGCTAGAACAGCAATTAGACTGATAACAGAATGACAGTGTTGGCTAATGAAAAATAAATGTCAACCTAGATTATTATGCCTGGTGACAGTGCTTTTAAAGGGTGATGGAGCAATAATGACATTTACAAATGGAGTAGAGAGCTTACCAACAACAGCCCCAGACCAAAGAAAATTACAAAGCATATATTTTAGATAGACTGGGAATGATTGAAGATGAAAGATCTTACAAGAAATAGTGAGTAAAGAAGATATTGGTAAATATTTAAATAAAGCAATATGAATCTAAGCAATTGTTATTGGTATTAAAAATTTAACAAAAATAATGTCTAAAATAATGTTCAATTTGGAGGAATTTGATTAGATTAAAATATTATATTTTATATTGTGAGAATAAAAACTTTTTAAGTAACTCTAGACATCATCCTTAAATTTTGCACATTAAAACAGCTGTAATACACACCTAGAAACTAGAAATAGAATGGATAACTAAATGCTAAGATGCTAAAAAACAAAATAAAATATTTAAAAAACAAATCTGAAATAAAATTTTTTTAAAACCAAATCTAACAAAGTATTAAAACATACATATACAGTGTGAGCAAGTTGGATTTATTTCAGAATCAAAGATAATTTTATAGTAAAAGATGATAAATATAATTTATAATTCTAATAAATTATGATGGTCAAACTATCTCCTGAGTTGTACAAATAGTGTCTAATTAACATTCACTTATGAAAAAAACTGTCAGCCAAATAGAGATAGAGAGACACATTAGTTCAGCATCATAGAAAACTAAGTGAAAACTATAAGATAAAAAAGAGAGAAATAAAATTTTATTTGTTGAAGATGATGCCACTGTCTATGTAGAAAGCCAAAAGTATCTGTAGATAAATTATAAGCATCAATGACAAAAGTTAACAAGCTCACAAAATACAACCATCAAATTACAAAAGTCAATTGAATTTCTATGTATTTGCAGTAATCAGAATATGTCATTTAAAATATATATTACATTTTTCTATGTTTATATATGGATATACCACTTACAGTAGCTATAGCAAGTACTTAGGAATATATCTCACAGAAGATATGAAACCATTTTATGTATGACCTCAGATAGTTCCTATTATCTCTGGTTCTCTATTTCCTCATCTTTAAAATAGAGGTAAGAATACTTAGCTCATTTGGTGAAATAAGGACTAAATAAAGTAATGTATAGCAACTGGCCAGCGCAGAGCCTGACATACAGTGAGTGTTCAGCAAGGCTTAATTCTGTTTTAGGGGTGTATTGTTATCATCAATAAAGTATCTTAGCATGCGTATATACACACACAGAGACATACACACATATACACAATAACATATGCGTGCGTTCATATATAAATAGAACAACTAAGATATATATGGTTTATCTGTGTGTGTATCAGTACTTCTGTTTCTCTGGTTCACTGTTGACTGACACATTATTTTCACAATTTGTGAATAATTGTTTTTATTTATATGGCAATTACTTCTGAATTCCAGACTAAAAAGATAAAACTCAGTCCATGTCAGTAAGAGGCTATAGAGAAGAGTCATGGAAGTTTTGAGTAAAGAGTAGAGTTCAGGTGGGGTCGAACAAGCACCAATTCTACCACTTTTATGACGAAGGGGGCACTTACAGATATGGTTGAGGATTTAAATTATGAAAGTTCACATTGTTAATCAGTCTGTTTCAGCCCAGAAGTAATATCATCTTCAAGTATCCCTTTTACATTGGAAATTATCATTTAAGACATGTTCAATATTTTTACAGGATTTTCACTATGGTTACCATCAACATCTTCCATTCTCAGTTATGTCCCTTGTGCTCACTTTCAGCCATTTTCCCTGGAGATAACAGTGAATGGGAAGATGGAAGTTTTGGAAATCCAATCTGTTTTTTCATTCAGAAAAGTGATCTGTGTCTCAAAGCTAACTTCCTCTTCTACGCTTACCACAAGGGAAACCTGGAAAATCTAGGGACCTGGCATTAAGTCTTATGTGAATTAAGGCTTCAATTCTATTGCCATTGTGTGGTATTTATTATGTAGTCTTAGACGGGCACAGGGTCTTAAAACTAGTTTAATATCACCTGTTCATGTTACAGATGAAGAAACTATGGCTTAAGGAGACTACTGTCAAACTTGCCAAAACCAGGTAACTATTTAGTGGCAAGTTCCTAAGGAAATATACTTCTTGTGCAAACCAGTTGTCCAATGAGTTTGTTTAGTCCCCTGGAGTTACAAGGCAATTCTGGGAGGGTTAGGCTCTTCAGATTTCTTAACAGAGTGTGATCAACAAAGGAGACTGTGGGGTATACATTTATTACCTTTTCCTGAAGTAAGTAACATTGATCTGGAAATTTTGGGACATTCCAACAGCATTTAAGATGGAGAGGAAAGGCCTGGAAATTTTGAAATAACCCTGTTCCTATTTACTTTAAAGTTCACATATCAATAGTTACATTGATATTTGCCATGTTTGTGGTGGTAAACCTGTGAAAACTGGCAGGAAATCAATTGTGCCTTTTGTCTGGTTCTCTGTTTTCAGAAAATCTCCCTCTTGATGGTTGAAGATTTAATAATATCGCTAAATGCTTTTATATTCTCTGAATATTTCATTTTTTATAACTTGAGTCAAACTATGCTTGCTTCTTAGCAATATTTCTCACTCTTTTTAGATTGTGAACTCAGGTGGGAAGATGCTAACTAGATCATGATTGTATCATTCCCATCTGGGATGGGACAGTTTTCCACAACCAAAGACTGAATTCCAAACTTTCAAATCATGTAAAAAATAAAAATCTCTGAAATACATTTAAGGGTAAATCAGAGGGGATTCATTCTTCCTACTGGGAAAAAATATACACCCTCCATTTTCACATTTCACCACAAATTGCCCACTTCCCTCCCCTCCCCATATTGGCTGCACATGACTCACAGAAGTGTACACACACTCACTTGTTATCTAACCGTATTATCAGGAGAAAATAATTGAGAATATTGCCACACACTGTTGGTAGTAATGGTTAGGAGCATAAACCGTGAACCTGGTTAGAATGGAGTTCAAATTCTTGTTGATAAATCTACAAGCTGTGTGATCATAAGCAAGTTACTTAAGCTAAGCATCAGTTTATGTTTAGAATGGGAATAATAATAATACATCATGGAATTGCAGTGAGATTTAAATGAGGTAGTACATGTAAAGCACAAGGCATAATGTCTTATGTGTTCCAGCCAATAAACATCTCTTTAATAGCATGTCTTGAATAAATAAGTAATATCTTGTCCAAAATTTAAAACATATATTTCCTTAGTGGTTCTTCTTGGATTATTTCTACTCCTTTTGTAAATTGACAAAGATTAATTTATAGGTTTGCCTCAGGGATGATTTTGAGATTTTTTCAAAGACTGGTTTTAAAAAACAAAATCCCTCTTTTTCTAGATGTCTTACTTGTGTGATCCTTTTATCAATGAAATGAAGGCATGGGAATAAATTAAATTATCCTCAATTCCCTTAATGCTGTGAAATATATTTTTACAATAGTCTATGACTAGTTCCATAACTGATTCAATCCTATTATCTCACCTTAACCAGGAACTTGGTAAAGATAAAGACACCCTAGGATAAAGGAGATGGATATTATTGATAGGAGACAGGGAGATACTGAATATGAGGGATAATGATTATGAGAGAACTAGAGCAAAAGATAGATTAGGGTCAGAAAAGAGAAACTAGAATTTCCAGAAGATGAGGACTCAGGAAGTAAGTTGTTTCCCCAAGAAGGAAACATAGGATGATGAAATTAAATATTAAACAATCAAACAATTCATCAATCCATCAATCCTGGAAAAGAACAGTAGAGGCAGTATAGGGAGTTTAAGAGACAAAGTGTTTGGGGATGGAATGTGACAAAAAGGATAAGATTAGAGAAGATTTGAAACAGTTTGGGGGGAATATGTACTATGACACAGACAGGTGTAGTGGAAAAGTGCAGGTGTAACTATGGTCAAAGAGGCTGAACTTGGGCTTGACCTAATCAAAGTGGCTGGCTCTTTGTGTCATGTAAGGTTTAGAAGCCCAAGCTGAGACAAGAAAGCTTTTGGGTTTGCAGAGTTAAAGATCTTTGTGGCACGACTAGCAAAGTGTCAGTGTGGTGAGGGACTTAGTGAGCTCATCACTGCAGTGACTCTGCAATCAAATTTGCACAGATGAAAAAGCACTGGATCTGGGTTCAGGAGCACAGTCAACTCAAAAGAAATTGCTTATTTCTCAAGGATTTATTTGGCTGGGAGCCTAGCTGATTCTGCCTTCTCTATAGCATGGCACCATGGATGCTCAGTGGGAAAAAGCTATTAGAATTAGTTCTGTTTCATCAATATGCACTGCTAAGAATCCAATTCAAATCACTGCAGATGTGCTGTCTTACTGCACTTTTTCCTTTATTTCAAAACATGCTATAACTTTTCCATTAGTGTGTCTGTGTGTTCATGGGTACGTGTGTGCACATGTAACTATCTGTTCTAGTTTGCTAGGACTGCCATAACAAAGTAACAAAAATTGGGTGGCTTAACAATAGAAATTTATTGTCTCATAGTTTTGGAGGCTAGACATTTGAGATCAACATATAGTCAGTGTTGCTTCTGTCTATTGGCTGTAATGGATAATCTTTTCCAGGCCATTGTCCTAGCGTCTGCCAGTTTTCTGACAATAAATGGTGTTCCTTGGGTTAAAGATGAATTTGCCTCCATCTCTGCTTTCATGGTCACATGAGATTCTCCATGTGTTCATGACTGTGTCCTAATTTCTCCTTTTTTCTCGTCAATTTGGACTAGGGGCTCACCCTATTCTAAAATGACCTCATCTTAACTAATTATATCTGGGACCTTATTTCCAAATAAGGTCCTCTTCTGGGGTACTGAAAGTTAGGACTTCAGCATATTAATTCTGGAGGAATACAATTCAACTTATAACACTGTCCATATATATCCATATGTCTATTATATAAATCTATAGCTATATTGATATCAAAATCTATCTACCCATTTTGTGTGTTTGTCTACTGCATGTATATGATTTTCTAAAAAAGTAAATAATTTTACAATGTTATTTATTTTTCTTTCTACTTATTATTTACTATCTTGCTGATGTTATTCATTGTTTACTTTTTATTAGGAACAGGAAACACCTTTAAAAGGAAAGTCATTTTGATGACTGTACATGTATCACTCCTAGGTTCCAAACACAGAATGGAAACAATACCACTTATTTTAATGGAGATAATTCTATATAAAAAATTAAATTCAGTATTAAAAATGCAAAAAAGGAAAACTAAGGTATCCATAATTTAGCAATTTCAGGAAATAGACATTATTTATGGGGCTGGGGTAACAAACAAAGGCACTGACATTATTAAAACATACAGCGTAGAAGAGGGGACCCACAGCACTGAAACATGGACCTCTGGGAGGGGGTTCAGCTGCTACTGATGTATCTGAGGTTAGAACTGGGGGTTCAAGGGTCTAGGGCCCAGATCTCTGAGGAGGGGGCAACACCAGCTGCTGCTGGGGTCTGATTCTTCACATGTGGGAAAAAATTGCAAACTAAAACCAACTGCTGTTACTGGGGTGCAGAAGTGTTGCTGGAGTGACACTAACAAGAACAGGAACTAGAAACAGGCAAAGCAGCAGGCAGAAAGAAACATGTTCTTCCTTGAGCTTTGCTGTCTCCCTCTCAGCACCCCTTCTTGATAGAATATAAGGGAGCCTACCGGCAAACAGAAATATGGTTTTCAGAATTTCAGAATCATAAAGCAGAACACAGAAGGGTGGATTTGAAGCTGAAAGATAATAGCTTAATATCTGGCACAATGCATGAAATGTAAAGGACTATATAACTTTGCCAAAATTTACCTTGAAGGAAAAGTTTCATACCCTCATATCTCCCAACCATGATTTCTATGATGTTGTAGGCTTTCATACTGACTCTTTACTCCTTCAACCTTACTTTGACCAACCACAGACCAGCACTCTTTCTAATAGCTTACACCTTAGTGAGTGACTTCTGGAGGAAGCCTATTCATACTACGGCTAATTGGAGCATTAGGTGGACACAGCACACAATCAAAAAAACAAATAATGCCAAGATCCAACGAACAAAAGCTATCACCAACCGCCATTTTTACTCCTTAGGCAAATTGGGAGACATAACTCCCTAGGGCTAAAATTAAATTCTCTGCAAACACCTGGAAAATGATGCATAAGTTAACTCAAATAAATTGATCCACTAAACCCCACTAAGTTTACATTTCTTCACAACCTCACCACTGGGTTTAGCAGATATTGTATTTGTTAACTCTTGGATAGATTTGGAAATGGTACTGTGTGATTTGTATCTTTTGAACATCTTATGATAGAGTCATTGGCTATTTGGAAAATCTAACTCTGGATCTGGCCAATACCATGACTATTTTCTTCTAGGTCAGATCTACTTAGAATGTTGTAATGCTCAGTGATAACTTGATAGATTGCTAAGTTGTGTCTTTTATTGCCAGTTTTGTGTGGCTTAAATACTAGTGTTGGCAACAATTCTACCAAATTCTTACTGATAGAACACTTGCAGTTGAAATATAACCTCAGTACGGATTATTCTATAGGTCTATAGAGTTAATTAAAGAAAAAAACTAGCCAAATCCATTTATAATTACAATCTTGTTTTATTACATGGAAGCCTTTTAGCAAGTGCAAGGCTAGAAAATAAGGAGTGAGCATTCCCATAGCTCTCTTATTAAGAAACCAGGTTTATTTAATGACTGGTAATCATTGTCTGTCTTTTTACCTCCAATTTAGGCAGAATAAAAAGTGACCATTTCCATATTAAGCTTAAGCTCCTTAACACTGATATCTCCATCCAAAGACAAAAATGAAGTAAGGGTCTCTAGGATTCCATAAATAACAACATAACTTTTAAAAATACCACTGTACTCTAGCTGAAAAATTTTTCTCCATTCATCACACAGCAACAAAGTAGTAAAAGGTAGTAGTCAGATAATCTATGGGCAGCAGATTGATTGATCAGCCTATCTTTAGGCTCAAAAACATTTTCCCAGAAGTTAAATGACATTATAAACATAATGAAATAAAATTTCAATTACAATGCAGAAGAGGTCACATAGATGTTGATTAAATTCAACCTGCCTAATGAAATGACTTTTGAAAGGTGTTTTTTTATCTCAATGGGAAGTTTTGAGACTATCAGGGCTAACAATAATTGTATATTTTGGCATGGCTATTCCTGATATGATTTTATGAGAGAAATTAGAAAATCCCAATTAACTGAGATAACTAGGTGAGAGAATTATTCTTTCTTATATTTAACTTTTACCTTTATTTTATAGAATTCAGATTTATTTTCTTCTTGGATATAGGAACTCTACCTGCTATAAATATTTAGTTAGTCAATTTAGGCTAAATAACCAGCATGAGAAGAATATTGGGGCTTCCCTCGTGGTGCAGTGGTTAAGAATCCGCCTGCCAATGCAGGGGACATGGGTTCGAGCTCTGGTCCAGGAAGATACCACACACTGCAGAGCAACTAAGCCTGTGCGCCACAACTTGAGCCTGAGCTCTAGAGCCTGCGAGCCACAACTACTGAGGCCACGTGCTACAACTGCTGAGGCCCCCGTGCCTAGAGCCCATGCTCTGCAACAAGAGAGGCCACCAGGATGAGAAGGCCGCGCACCACACCACATGAGGAGTAGCCCAATCTCACCGCAACTAGAGAAAGCCTGTGCACAGCAATGAAAACCCAATGCAGCCAAAAATAAATAAATTTTAAAAATAAAAAATAAAAAAAATAATATTAACTGCCAAATACATTAGAATTTTTTTTTGATCAGAAGATTCTAGTCTTTCCCAGACTATTCATTCTAAATAACTCTCTGTCCACTTCCTTTAGGAAAAGCTCATAGTGTAGCTTATCCCACCTTGAACATGGGAATCTTGCTTTATCCTCAAATATAGACTCACTAGTTTTCCAAATCTTCTAAAAGTGCTACCTCAAGTTGGCCATGTCTCTAAACCTCATGTCTTAGGTCCAGGACATTATAGGAAATGTTTCCACATTATTGATCATCCTGCATTCTTCATCTCACTAAGCTTACAATAATACAAGAACCCTAAGAGGCTCAGTGGTCTCTGATTAGCATTTGATTTCAAAGATGTTTGTCAGTCATAGACAATTTCTCTCTGATTCTAATCACAGATGCTTAGAGTAATAAGGTGTGTACCATGCTTTCATCTTCCTGTCAGCTTCTTCTGCAACAATCAGGAAACAAGTAGGAACTGTCTTCAGACCAAAATATTGATCCCAGTGTAGAACCTTGAATCTCTATGCTTGTTTGATTCCTGTACTATAATATTATGTCAGAGGAAGGGTGAAAAGAAAATTCTAATTCTAAACAGTTTGAAAAAGGGCTTATGTTGTGGCCCCTTTTCTCTTTAACTTACATTTAAATAGCTTGATTCTGGTTTTAGATGAGTTGGATGCAAGCCCATCTGCCATACCAAAAGGAAGAAAAGTATCCTCTTCTATAGTGATGATGTGGTTTTATATCATGAGTTAATAGCAACCTCAAGAAGCAATAAAATCTTTGGGCTAATTACTATCAGACAGAACAGCTTAATGTCAACTCCACTGAATCTAAAGTTGTTGTCTTTGGAGGGAGTTCTCAGGTGTTAAAATGGACACTATGAAATAACTCCATCCCACAAGTCAATTTATCTTATTACTTAGGAGAGTGCTTTGCAGCGACCTGCCTGATAGGCTGATAAGCTTATAGCACCACTTAAAATCAGGAGCAATTCTATTCTAACACTGAATTTCTCTTATGGAGAAGGCACGTATGCTTTCAAAATATCTTAGGTCCAAATAAATTATTTTATACACAGAACTCTGTGCTGATTGAATTGTGATCCAAGCTCATGTATTAAAAGCTCTTTCTTAGAGAAAGCATCATAGATTCCAATGCAGAGGTAGGATGACCCTCCTTTCATGAGTCCTAATGTGCACAAGGGAAGGGCAGTGTTGCTGTCAGATGTTTGAATATCTCGTGGGGATAGATCTTTCTGCAAACAATAACACAAAGATCTATAATTTGATCACTGAGCATGGAATTCAGTCTCAGGTCCTTTAAACAAGGTTACTAGAGGCCAATATTCTTGAAATATCTTAGCTTGACTTCCTTTAATGATGCCTTCATTGCATTATGATTCAATGTTTTGCCTTGATTTTCATCAAAAGATAACAAAGTATAACCACACAAAAAATATTTACTAACCTTTGGTAAAATCATTGTTGGAAACATTGTCTATTACAGTGCTCAATCTATATATTGTCTACTGCATTGCTCAATACAGAATATAACTATGATTATATAATATTGCCACTTTAATGAAAATCCACATGATGAATCTCTCCATGAGTTCGAATGCTAGGAAAGAGACTCTTAACAAATGACTGTATGTGCTTCTACCATTGAGAGGAAATAGGGACCTTTATGTAATCTCTTTATCAAATTTACCTTTTTTTTTTTTTTTTTTTTTTTGCGGTACGCGGGCGTCTCACTGTTGTGGCCTCTCCCGTTGCGGAGTACAGGCTCCAGACGCGCAGGCTCAGCGGCCATGGCTCACGGGCCCAGCCTCTCCGCTGCATGTGGGATCTTCCCAGACCGGGGCATGAACTTGTGTCCCCTGCATCGGCAGGCAGACTCTCAACCACTGCACCACCAGGGAAGCCCTCAAATTTACCTTTTAAAACCTATTTTCCACTACGCACTTTCCATATAAAATACACTAAACAAACAGAACTACATATTATTTTTTGTGAAAGACCATTTTATCACTAAACCACTTTGAACCTCAAATCTTCCCTCTGCACACTCAGCTCCTCACCTTTAGAGACCAAATCAAAGGCTTGCCTCTTCCTGGAAGTCTTCCTTTATTGCCACCTCCCACTCCACCCTCCCTCTCAACACACCCTGTTGCCACTAACCAGTTCCCTCACCAATGATCCTGACTACTTAGCACCAAAGTTATTAGTACATCTGGAATGTTTTTCTCCTATTTTAGACAGTTCATTAAAGACAATTTTATGTCTAATTCATCTTTAATCCCCTGAAGTGTCTGTCATAGCACATATGGAAAATTGTTGCTCAGTAAATATTAAGTAATTTTAAAAAGCAGGTAGTTTTTGATGTTCCTACACAGCTCCTTCTTACTTCAATACCTTTCTCTCATCTCTTGTGCCCCAGACTCTCTGCCCCAGATGATTTGGGGTATAAGGTGGTTAAGCACTAACATCACAAGCCCCTTTCTTCAGAAGCATGTTTAATGTTGTTACATAGAACATGACAAGGCACCCCTCAACGGGAGATCTGTGTTTCGTTGTCTCCAACAAGGAAGTGCCACTTCCACCCTGGAGATCAGCTCTCTTCTTCCTTTCTCTGCAGTGTGGGAGAAAGAACACAGACATAGAGCAGGCTGGAGAGAAGGACTGCAGGGCCAACGTAAAGACGACAACCGGCTTCTCAGTTAACAAGTAAAGCAGGCAGCCAGCATTTTTCCGAGCATTTTGGAAAGGGGCAAGACTTCCTTACTGACTGAATTTAAAGTTCACTTTGAGCATTTGCATTGCAAAGCCCTCCAAACCAAATGGCACATAGGAATGAGGTCAGGAAAAGCAGAGAAAATAATCTGCAGAACAACCCAGGAGAAGTCAGATCAGATGCTTCAGCTGCACTGATTAAGTCATCACTAGATGCTCAGGCAGGAGAAAATGAAAGTCGACATCAGAACTTCAATGCATATATTTTGAAATTATTACATATTTTTATGTTTAAAAAAATAAAATTTTCTATTCTCATTAAAAAACCTCTTTAGAGGTTGCAATAAGTCCAGAGCTATTGGACCCTGAGATATAACAGGACAGAGAGGGTGTTACAGAAGTATCATATTTAAGCTTCTGATTGCCCAGAAAAAAGCAAACTAAGTGAGTAGCATCCTTAGAGAATGTTGTCTACAAAACACTGAATTAGGTCCAAGAATGTTACTCTTTGCCTTTGATTAGTTGATTTTTTTAATTTTTATTTTATTTTTTTTTGTCCATAGAGGATACCCATAATGAACACCAAACCTGCTAAAGGATAGTGAAAATGTGCCCTATCACTCAACTTCTCCTTTCTTGGTAGCATAATACTAATTCCTTTTTATTCCATAAAGTGAGATTAAAGCAGTAAACCTAATCAAACAGCAACTCTGGCCCATGTTCCATAAGTATTTCAATTGCTTTTAACTTACAAATGAATAGACACAATTTCTCTGACACCAAGTTTCCATCCCTTCTTCTCATCGGTTTAGGCACTGTTTATATTTGGGATCTATTAGATCTACAGAGCATAACCTTTTCTGTAGTAACATTAACAATGTATCTTTTTTTTTTTCTTTTTAAGTGCTAATTCACTGACTGGAAAACTTAATGAAACACTCACCTTGGCATTGCTACCTGCCTTTTGTCACTTTGAGCCGATAATGCAACATAAACGTTTTGATTCGTGGGCTTTAGCAGGCACTGCTGTGAACTTCTTATGAGTGAAAGTAGCTCTTAGCCTTGCTGCCTGGGTGTTAGCTTTCAATAACTGGAACTGAGGAGAGCCTGGCACATTCCTCTGATACAAATGCTAAGAAATGTCTTTGATATTCACACGCTTGTTGATTCACAGAGTCGTGTTGATAAATAGCACTAGGGCTCAAGCAAACGTTATCCAAAATAAACTACACTATGACAAAATGAAGGCTGTAGAGTCATTGAAATATTAAATATGAAAGACCTCTACGATTTCTTTTCAGCATTCTATAAAAGAGATTTATGAGTCCTATCTTTATGGTAAATGATGCATAAACGATGGTAAAGGTGTATAAGGAGAACATATGAAAACTCACACAGAGAGCATAGTCGGGGGAGAGCCAGCTTTTCTAAGGGTGAATGATTCTGCTGGTTTGTTTAGAGTATATCCTCCAGTGATGGATGCAAAACTGCAACATTTTAGAATGTTGTTTCCAGGAAAAGAAAGAGACTGGTTCTCTAACAAACAGAATTTCTGGTTTTTATATGTCGGAAGATATCCTTTTTCAATTTCAAGGGAAGGGGCACTCAGTTCACAGCCCCCCTCTAGAGTTCTTGCTTTTGCCTACGAAAATTGAACTCATTTACGTCCAAAGGGAATAATCCCCTCACCAGTTCCCACAGCCTGTTTTTTGTATAGAGGAATGATGATTCCAAGTGATTATAAAAATAACATTGTGACCAGAACAAGTTTATCAACCAAGCATCCACAGGCCCCCTACTTCTTTCTGTACTATGCTTTTATGCTGTTTCCACTGGGGGTTGAATAGAATATTTAGGGGAAAAAATGTTTCTTCTTCAGAAGCAGAAAGGCCCTTTCTGATAAAGCCCCCTGTAGATCATCTGTCCACTGGAGGTGATCTCCTCTGCAGCTTGACAAGGAATTGTGACATTACAAATCATGGCAAGGAGAGACTTGCAGCCGGCTTACTGTCTGCAGAGCTGGCACATGCTGAAAAGTCATTTGCCCGTTTGTCTTTTTTTTTTCTTCTTTCAGTGTCTCTTTCTTTTGGCTTGTAATTACTTCCACAGTATACAATTTTGTTTTCAGTTTGTAATTTTCTGCTGCAGTAATTTCAAAGTTTCAGAATAATCAATTATTGCAAGGATGATAAGAAGATATATATATTTGAGCTGACTGATTTGAAAGTTAAGTTTCACATCATCACATAATTCAGTCTCCTGAAAACCTCTCCACAGACCGATGAAGCAAGATGCTCTGGTCTGGCCATGACAGAGTTGCACTTTCCTCCATACGGCCCACCTTGCTGGTTTGATCTAGGTCTAAGGCAATTTGCATTTGTTTTTAATTCAGTAATCGTTCTAAATTGCTCTCCATAAGGTTACAGTGCCACGGAAAAAAATAACAAGTTATAGTCTTCATGACTTGAGAGAGAAAACTTTTATTTTCTTAAATGTAAGACAAAGTGGGATGTGGTTTTCAATAATGACTCTCAAAGCTTGTATTAAGTACCCGAACAGATAAGACCATGATAAGGTCAATAAAGAGGATATTTAAACATCTGTAGGCTTTTTTTCCTGTTTCTTTTTTCTTTTTAAACTTAAGGTTTTAAATCTTGAAAGTTCATGTCCAGTGTCTTGATCAGAGATGATAAATGAACTACTGAATTGGAAGAAGGTGCTGCTATTATTTTAACCAGTAAACTAACTCAGGGTTAATCTGGATGTTATTTAACCTATTGAAAGTGTTTTGAGTGAACATATGGTTTCTATTGTGAAATCAAGGCACAGTTTTAACTATGAATATAGATAATTACCCTTTGGACTTTAAACATTTATATGTGTCACGTTGTGTCAGAGCATTTTTCATGGTCAATAGGTTGAAAGGTTATAAAGTTGAAAACGAAAATCAGTACTTTTGAGTAAAACTATATAGCCAGCACAAAGAATGCGATTCACTACTGCTCTCTCTTGGAAAGAGCTAGTAATAACACTCAGAAAACAATCACTACACCAGCAATAGCATAGTCAGTGATTGCAAAACAGGCCCTGTTAAAAACCTAATCTCGGCACTTAGAAATTAAGCCGATATATTTATGAATATCTCAATGATTATTTCATCAACTGAATTATAGATGATGGGTTTTTTTTTCCTAGTGTAATGGGAAGAAAAGGAGAACACTATTTTAAAACTTTGAATAAAATGTGTCTACTGCAACTCTGTTTTGAACGTTTAATAGAAATATAAGTTTTGAACAGAACGTTCACAGCAGGGTACAAATTTTGTAAATTACTCAGCATAATCTCAATACTTTGGGCCTAAAAAAACAATTCCTTGAGATAGAATCGGACAATATTGTACATACCCACAGGCTTTGTGAATGGCTGATGCCATAGAGTCTCAAAAGAGCATGACCTCTTTTGCAGCATAGTAACAGCAAATTTTCAAACTGAGAGAGAGAGAGATTTTAATATGCTTTTTGGCAAATGTCTATTTTTAAATGAATTAACTTCAGAGTTACAGCACCCATTTTGCACTGGCTGGTGATGCTAGCCCTGTCTTACAGTGGATACCTTAGTACAAATAAGAAAAGGCTAAGGCCTTTGCTCCATCTATCCTCTTATCTTTCAAATGACACATTTCTTGGGACAAAGACAGTGTCTTGAGGGCCTTTGGTTTTGTTAGGAAGGGAAGGCACATACATTGTTTCTAACATGAGCTTTGTTTTGCTCAAATTGTTTGGAACCATTGATATCAGATGCCTTTGTCTTTTTACAGATCTCATAGGCAGTGTTTTACAGAATGTTGTTCCCTTGCTGCAAGACGCCAAAAGAAAAATCTAACTAATGATGAAGGACTTTGAAAAATAAGAGTTTATGACAACAATATATACCAGGTTCCCATTATGCTAGACTGACAACCGACTCAGCAACAAGTAGTCTTTTTTGATAAATATGTTGGTTTTCATTTTCTAACAATAAACACAATGTAAGCTTGTGTTGACGTGTTTATAGCCAGCCATATGTATACATTATTTCCATCATTAAAATTAAATTTTAGGACTCCTACATTTGTTACCATGGTAATCAGAGAGCTCTTTCCAGATCTAAGACCATTCTTCCTCTAAGAAAACCACATGACTTCAGTCAGACAAATTCCATACCAAAAGGTAAATGCAAACAACTAAACTTGAAGAGACCGTGATAGTCTCTGAAAGCCTCTGAATGATTACCAAAATCATTCATTAAACCCATCCACAGTGACAAGAAACATGCAAGAAGTGTACCTCTGCTTGTAATTCAGGTCACCTTTAAGTCGGCCCTCAGAGGTAGAAGTGACAGAGATGGGAGTGGGGTCAGGGGAGAGAATCAGGTTATCACAGTGTTGTCAATAGTGAATGAGTGGGTAAAACAGCAGTTTATAGGAAACCAATGATTTTTAAAAGGATGTTCACTATTTTCCCAGCCAAAAATTGTTTGCTGCCTTCCCACCACACACGCACACTTTTAAATTGTCTATTTATTAGCTCTCCTTCACAAGCAAATAAAGACTGAGGAGATACCATGCTTTGACACACTTACTTTTACAAAAAGAATTCCGTAATTAACAATTTGCAAGCCACCGAATGCACTATATGTTAAAGAGAAAAGAATATCTGTCATACTGTTACCATGAGGTTAAACTATTTTATGCTACATCTTTTTGTGATTTTGAAAATAATATATTTAAATAGAAAAAGAAAAGATTTTGATGCTTGTATAAGCTGCAGAATATTTACAACTATTATACTCAATAATTTATATGGTAGGTCCTTTCATGTAATTTCTGAATTTGCATTTTTTATTATGCATATAAACCTTATTTTCCCAATAATTTTATAGTATCCCCTACCTGCCCTAAAACTGTCAGTCTTTTACAAATGGAATTATTTAAGGAGGATGCATCTTAAAATGTATGTTGTTGCCTATGATAATAATATGTACAAGGTACTTTTAAGTAAAATAAATAATTTTCACACTATTTTATCTTTAAATGTTCTTTATGTTTTTATAGAAATTGTATTTATATTGTTTCCAAAGTGCCCATCTTCCTTTTTTCTTACATTCATGAAATATTTAAAGAATTTTTACCTAATATTTCTCAATTTCTGCTCTTGAAAGAGCAAGAGAATGAAAAGAACACAGAGGGTTTAGCTCAGGCAAAAGGAAATATTTCCTAACAAAAGTGTAAACTCTTGGAATTACTATAAGAAAATCGATTATGTATTCTTCCCTTGAATTTATTATTATTAATCAATTATTTGACCCTGATAATTAAATGAATATATTTGGATACTCTTTACAGACTGGTGTTTGAAACACAGTGTATGGTCAATATGTCAACTGTTATTATTTATTCATTAATTCATGTATTCAATAAACATTTGTAGAGCTCCTACTGTGGTATTCAGTGGTAAACTAGGGCAACACCATTTCACTTCATGCATTTTGCAATCTACATTGTATTGTCAACTTTACCTTAGCATATTTCTATTTTAAGACAGGTTATCCTGTTTCTGGGGTAGCTCAGGAGTAGTGATGCAAAGTAATGGAGGAATATATCCAATGCCCTCTCCAAGACCCTTCCATCCGCAAGAGTCTTCACAAGTTCTAATGAACCTGTTTCAAAAGTAAAGCCATTTACTTCACATTTTACCCAAAGCCTGGCAGCTACTCATCACGACATCGTGTTGTTTAAGTCAACCGGGGCTCAAATCAGAGTTCAGAAGGAAACATACCAGAAGTTGGTCTCAAGCAGTAGTTGAAATATTTTACCCCATACCTACATCTTAGAGATGGTAAATTAGTTAATGAGGTCATTTCCATAAAGTTTATAAGCTTCTTGGAAATGCAATGATAGACAAATACTAGATATTATAAGAAATATTTTAGCACTTTAAGATCTGTTTATAAAGTTGACCCTCTCGGTTAGGCTGAGAGACCCAGTTACCTGATATTCCCGGTGCTTGCTCTCCTTGGGGAGGGAAGTGACAAAGCTGACTTTTAAAATAGTCCTTATTACTATTTTAATGAATATTGAAACATTTATTAAGAATTCATAAAAAAACATTAACTAACCTTAAGGCAATTCCTGAAAAAGACTTACACCTGTGAAAACACATAAAGCACCCATGACAGTGGTTCGGAGTCAGCATTTTATTTTACCACTTTTAATAAATTTGCTGCACCGTATTATATCATAATCTGCCTGTGGCTTGTCCCATGAGGCCAAGCATAAGAATAAAGAAATGGAACCACATTAAGGGCATTAAAACAAAACCATGGTTAGTACAGGTAAAATTATTTTTTAAAACAGGACATTTTCTGGATTTCTTCAAAGTTCTAGATATCATCACAATAATGTCAGAGTCATTTCTGGAGAAAAAGAAATGAACAGTATTGATGTTATGTTAGTACTAAGATTATTGCTTTTTCTTTCTTTTGAAATAAAATTTAGGTGAATGTAATTAGAATTGTTATTCCAGAAGGTATGATTAATTTCAAAATTAGACTTAGACCACTGGAGGTGTCTTTCCTATGACATTGTCACTATGCCTATGAGAAAGCATCTATGTCTTCCAATTTATTTCTTCTTTTTCAAATGTATTAGTGATTGAAAGGAAGTAAAACACACATTAATAATTCAGATAGATCTCAACCTATCACACTTCCAAAACTAATATTCAATTCTTCTGCAACACATTTCTCCAACATCTTTAACAGGAGGTAGGTCTGCTATTCTACTGAAAGGAGCTTTGATGTTTATCTGTAAAGCCCTCTACCCACTCAATGCACTAAGCATAGAAAGAAAGACCTAAAAATAATACGAGATCATCTTGTAACTGAGCAGGACCCTATGGGGCCTTCCTGGGACAGGACATCCCGACCCCCATCCTCCACCTACCTCTTATTTGTAGAAAAACTTTAGCCTCCTATAGGCCTTCCCCAAGTCCCAAAGACTAAATTTAATCAGAGAAGTGAGAAAAATACAGAAAGATAGGAAAATAGTCAAGCTAGACAAAATAATAATAGTTTAGCCATTAAACAAAATTAAGGACATTTAGTTCCTTCTCAAGGGCTCTAGATAATATTCTGAGTCATATCTTTTGAGCTATTTTGCAGATACTGAAACTCTCACCAGGTGGAAGAAGTTAACTACACAATGACCAGACTATAGCCATGCATATGCTGGCCCATCTTGAACAATTCTAAGAACTGGCCTCAAGGAAATGGGAACAAACCGACTCTGGAAATAAAGATTAACTGTACTTAAAACAATCAATATGGTGTTGATCAGACTACCACATGGCCAATTTCAAGATGATTTTTGGAGCCGACTAAGCTGTTCTGCACGTAGACCCTACCCCACCCAGCCTATGCACCCCTGAAACTCCCCTTTAAAAAGCTCTTGCCCCCTGATTGGCAAGGGGTAGCTGGTTCTTTGGGACATGAGTTCACCTTCTCCCAAGGATTTCTGGCTTCCTCAATAAAGCTATCTTTCATTTTACCCAACACTTGTCTCTCAGTTTGGGATTCTTGAGCAATGAGAAGCCGAACCTGAGTTCGGTAACAATCTTGTTCATCCAATCCCTGATTTTACTCAGAAAGGGAAAAGTTCACAAATTGAGTTTAGAAAATGCTTAAAAACAATTATATATATATATTTATAATTATATATATATATATATAAATTTTAAAATATTTGTAAGTCCTTTAAATTGGATTGAAAAATGATGACATCAACCACTTGCCCAGGTTTCAATCCCAATGCTAAAGTTTTATCAGCTGTGCAGCCTTAGGCAAATGACTTCACCTCTCTGATTTCAATTTTCTCATTTGTAAAACGGCGATAACATAATCTTTCTCACAGGCGTGATGTGATGACTACTGAATGGAATCATCCCATCATGTCCGCTCTCACAACTGTAGTATCCCCATTTTACAGGGGTTGTAGTATCACTATTTAGCAGAGTACATGGCACATCACATCTAATGCTCAACCAAATGCCGTTGTTTTTCTTCAGACCTTACATTTAAAAAGTACCTGCACACATTATTTGCTTAAGCTAAATAAAACATTCTATCCCAGGTAGCCTGAAATTAGTTTAGAGCATCAAACTCAAGCTTGAAGGTATATTTTAAATGTGTCAAAAGTCGTCCTCTGCATCAATCACTATTTTTACTCATTTGGATTTCTTGCCCGGTTACCTTAGTTGAAATTGAAAAAGTATATGTTCATGACACTGTTAAATTAAAATCAGGAATGTAACCATGTCAACTGTTCTGCAAATAGTGTGAAACACATTGTCATCTTTGATCTCAGAAAAGTGTTCACTCTGTAAAAGATAGTAGCCCTTCATACTAACTGTTTCCAAAGTAAGAGGAAAGAACAGGGTTTAGACCACGTATAGATGCTAAATTACGCATGGAGAATGTTTTTTTTAATTATAAAAGAGGAACGTGTCTCCAAAAAAATGCATAGCTGGTGCCTAAATGCCCAGTTTGTTTTTATTATTACCAGAAATGTGCATATAAACTAATTTTGCAGGTGGGCTTACTGCACCTGTTTTTTCAAATGATAGTCCTTAATGAATTGTCTTATTAAAAAATACATGCAGCCATAAATATGTAGGCCTTGTGTCAATTTTGAGACAACTGGTCATGTCCTACTTAAATATTAAAGTACGAGGTTCAGATCTCCTTCAGCTGTCTTTAGTATACCCAAGTAGTGTGTCAGGGCTTAACAGCAGCAAGGAAATATAGCCCACTAAAAAATTAAATCTTTACAAATATATCTTTCTCCCCTTGCTCTCACTAAAATTTCCGCTTGAAACAGGTGAATGGGATAAATTAGTATCCATTGCAATTTCTACCCTTTACCTAGAATCCATGAGCCTTAGAACTTAACTCTCTCAAATTCTGCTTTACTTACTGTCCCACTGCTTTATTTGTTACAGGTGAGGAGACAGACCTAGAGAAATTGAGTGGTTCTTCCTACATTACACAAATAATTAGTGACTCAAGTGTGCCTGACTCTGGACATCCAGCCCAATTTTTTTTGTTTTTTTGTTTTTTTAAATAATAGCTACAACCATAGATTTACCTGGCAGGAAGTTTGGCTGTGATTTTCTTTTTTTTTTCCACAAAAACAGGATTTCCTATGTTTTATTTAATAAATAATAGGATTTCTTAATTGATAATACATTTTTATATTCTTTCTCAGAAATTTAATTCTTAAGATGTGCTTCAGCATGCTGTGAAAGAATGTATTATTTTTAGAAGTGTGTGCCACTTAATTCCTGTTAATTTTCTATAACAGATGGTATGGGTATTTGATTTATGCACTCACCTTCATGTAGCCTGCTAACCATTTTTTTTTAATCTGAGGACACTCTTTTTGTTCATCACTTTACCTTTTCCACTATATAAAATATTATTTCTAGAGAGAAAAAAGTGTAAGAGAAATTTTCATGTTATTGAAATTGAGCACAGTTTGGTGATTAATTGCATTGTTCTCATTACCTTCTCTGCCTGATGTTCAGGGCTCATTATTGCAGTGTGAATTCAGTGGAACAGGGATCTTAACCAGGTGTGGGTTATTAAAGTGGCAGTGCCCAATTTGAAATTGTTAAATGAGATGTATCAAAGTTGATATGCTTAACTATGTTCTTCTTCTAGAAAGAAAAGTGATGCTTGCTCAGGAAAATCACTCACATCTATCATGTGACAAAGATTCAAAACTCTACTTTCCTTGGGTAGAGCAGGAGGAATCATTGTATCTGTAGGACATACCAGTAGCTTCAAAACTGATACAGGAATATAGTTTATTAAAGGAATTTCCTGTCAGTCCTGTGGTTAGGACTCGGTGCTTTCACAGCTGGGGCTGGGTTCAATGTCTGGTCCCTGGTTGGGGAACTAAGATTTTGCAAGCCGTGGGGCGCAGCCGAAAAAGAAAAATGCATGCCTTTCGGTAATTATAAAATCATTTATTCCTCACCTGTTACAAAGAGGATGTTCTCCTTCACTTAGAAGAAAATAAATAGTGTAGGTTGAAAGAGTACATGAAATATTAGTCTCTAATAACAATAAATTTAATTCAGGTTATAAAAATATTCTTAAAACTTTACTCAAGCTAACTACCCTAAAGATGAGCTAACTTCTTCAGACAGATGAAAGTGTGCTCAAAAATCAAGTGAAAGTGGTTTCATTAAATTCTTCATAACTTTGATAGATCCACTATAACAACATCAAGGGTAGGCTCAAGTGATAGACTTGGGAGTTATAATGATGTCAGCTCCAGTTTAGAGAGGTCTCCATAACCACATGGTGCTAATTTCTGCCTCTTACGGTTAGATCAACAACAAGTTTGGCACAAATCAGAAAATTAAAATAGATCGACATAAATTGAGAGTTTGGGGGAAAATATGACATTGCACAGAATTTGACAGTTTATAAAGCAATTCACAATCCAATCCTACACAAACTTTTTGAGCTAGGTACAATGGTTTCCATTTTACACATAAACTCAAGTTCAAAAAGGATACATTTCTTGCACCAAATTCCATATTAGTTAAGGATAGAATATGGATTGCAACCTTTTTTCTTCTGACTTCTCCATTGCCTCTACATAGATTGTTCATAAGTGGCTAAAGCAAAGTTTTGCAAAGATATATAATTCTTTGAGTCTGTAGTTGACATATTTGCCATCTTACTGTCTCTTACATGAGTACTGAAAGGTAGTAAAGGATCAAATGATGCTTTGTTGTGATTTCTCAGAAATTGGAGAATGGCAAATGAAACCAGTGAATGGATCTGTGTTACCAGGAAAGACTCAGAGGAGAAAAAAAATAAAGCTTAACCAGAATAAGATTTGGAAGAGTATTTGTTTTTACTGATTTTTGTACAAACAAACTTGTTTCACTATTGATTATACAAATTTATGTAAATTGACAATGAAAAGTTTCTACTAGTTAAAAACAGAACACTTGTTGGTGGAAAGGAACTGTGACTTCAATTGGTCTAAATTATATTTGATTAGATGAGTTCATATCACAGTAGTTTGGCTCAACAATCCAACAGTGAAGGAATAAAATGGGGAGATTACCAAGTAATGGTGGAGAAGGGGAATCAGAAGAAATGTGAAGTTTTTTGTACATATTAAAAGTATATCAAGCCTTTGTTAAGCAACTTCTTTGTGCATAGCTGAATAATCTTAGTTGAAATTTATAGTAGTTTTAGGTCCAAAGCAGCTGAATATTATCCATTTCACATGGCTTAAATTACCAGCAGAAGCAGAGGACATGTATCTCAGGCTCTGGATATCTCAGCCTGAGAGCAGATATAAAC
Source organism: Globicephala melas (assembly GCF_963455315.2). NCBI lineage: Eukaryota > Metazoa > Chordata > Mammalia > Artiodactyla > Delphinidae > Globicephala > Globicephala melas. The sequence goes on from NC_083314.1 coordinate 119,016,261, forward strand.
ACATATCATAGCCCCGTCCTTTGTAAACCATGGAATCCAGATACTTTATTTAACTTTTGAACCTTAGTTTATTTGTCTACAAAATGAGTACAGCAGTAGTATCTATATCAAAGGTTCTTGGCGAGAAGACAAGATTATATACATTGAATATTTAGCATCATTCCTGGCAGATATCAATGACTCAATACATGCTAACTATTATTAACATAAGTCCATGTATATATTAAGATTCTATAGGGCAGTTGAGAGAGAAAAAATATCTGTGATCCAGATTCCAATGCTGAATTGGGTAATTGTTATTACAAATACAGAGAAAGGAGTTAGGAGGTAAAATACATTGGGTACAAAAGGAGTTAGAAGAAATCCAGGAGGCCCTTCATTACAGAGATGGTCCTAAGCCAAACTTGGACCTTCAAAAGCCTACAGGATCTGGAGTAGGCATGGACAGCCTGGGGGAGATGACTGTAGCTAACACAACAGCAGGGATATCATAGATATTGCATTTGACAGCTGGTAAATTTGCTGTCTGAAGAGCTGTGCACAAAAATATAGCTAAAAGGAAGTATATATTGAGCACAAACTTTAGTCAAGCACTGTTCTAAGTGCATTGTCAGTTATCATATCAAATATTGGTAACTACCTTATGAGATAGGTAGTATTATTACCCCCATTTTACAGATGCAAAAAAAGAAGAGCAGACAGGTTGTGGAAATTTCCTAAGACTGTATACTCAGCTAGTGTGTGGCAAAGCTGGGAAAGAGCCCCACATTCATGTTCTTAATCAATAAACCATATGTGTTTTGTGTTTCTGTAATCGGAAGCTACTTCTTGTGGGGGGTAGGTAATATGGCACTATTTGGTTAAAAAAATATTCTGATGTCTGGGAGGGTAATGGCCTTCAGCAACAGGAAAAAGGATATCAGCTACCTTAAATTCCAATTTTATCACATCAATCTTCTTCTTTAGAATGAAAAATATAGCATTTGCTCAGGTATAAGTTGACTAAACTAGCAAAAGAGAAAAAATTGGAAAGAGCCTATAAAAATTCTACTACACTATCATGGCATTACAAAAGTCTGTGTATGGCAAATCATATTTATATTTTCTTCCTAAACAACAATAACTACATGGAAACTTGGGTGTTGGAACTTAACTATGTCTGAAAATGGATTTCATATTGTGGCTAAATCTATGTGCTTCACCATTTGTACTTCATTCCAACGTGGAATAATTCCTAGTTAATTTATTTTACATGGAAAACGTACAATAAAATGAGAGGTTAAATATAAAGAGTGGTTCAAATATAGGAGACCTGCAAAGTTCTGTTGAGTTCTCAAATAACTCCTGATTTTCCAGATGCAATTTATTCAACTTACCCTTATTATCTTCACTTTATTCCTCCAACAATAGGTCTTTAGGCCATTTTACGGTCCTATGGATACTAGCACTTCTAATGGGGGTTGGATAAAAAAGTGAGAGAAGGTGAAATTTAAATCAGCTCATTTTGCTTCTACTTTATTAGTTTTAAACTGAATCTTTTGAAACTTAGCAGCTCTAATGAAAGTCTGATTTATTTTTGATGTAGCACATCCAATTTTTGCCCTTTCTTTATTCAGCACTGTCAAAAAGAGTTTATTTGGCCCCATGGTACCTTCTACCAGCCTAGGCTTGGGCATGTTCTAGGAAGTGTTATGTGGGTTTATGATAAAGGGGTGTGTGGGTTTTTTTTTTTTTGGGTGTGTGCTTTTGAGTGTTATATTCAGTTATATACAAGGCTACGACTCAAAAATGGCATTCCTAACTTCAAGTCAGCAGCAGTTATGTCTAACCAGATTGCACATGACAACTCTTTTGTCTTATGACTTGGATTCATTCCCATTTTTCTGCCTCTCCATTTCTCAACCTTCCCCAATATCCCAGATCTTCCTTCTCACATTGTCATGTCTGCACATTCTGCTCTCTCTGTTTGCACTGCCATGTCCCCTCACTCTCAGCCTGGCATACACTCATGTATCTGTCAACATCTGCTCAAATAATGCCTTTTCTAATTAACCAGGCTATTGACTGGTCTCCCTCTGTGCTCCCATAGGATTCTACCCATACTATTTATTATTTATCATGTTTGATTATCTCCCGCATTAGCTCATGAGTTCCTTGAAAGCTTATAATGCTCTGTATGATAGCCCAGTGTCTGGCACAGAGTAAAAACCCACAGCAGGTTTTCTGAATAAAAGTTAACATAGCTAACATGTTTGAGTGTTTCCTGTGTCAGTGTCACTCAGTTAGGCAACTTATACACATTACTCATGAACTCCTCAATTTGACCCTATGAATTAGGTACTATTAATATCCTTTTTTCAGATAAGAAAACTGAGACACAGGGAGATTAAATAAATTGCCCAAGGTCACTCAGTGAAGAAGTTGCAAAGTCAGGGATTTCAGCCATAGTAGTGTCTTCAGAGCCTGCACTCACTGTGTATGGCCATTCTGAGTAGATGAAGAAATGAATGAATCACTGCGTGAAGCAAATGCTGCTTTTAGACGCTGTTTATGCATGCATGAAAATTTGGTAGCCCCATGTATTTACTGAGCATATATCAAATGCTAGATACAGAAGACACAGCTATCACTTTCAGAAAATTCAAAGAAGAAATAGACATTATGTTAATAATGGGTAAAAAGCTGTCATAGATATTCTTATACTAAAAGCAATAGGAACACAACAGCGAGAGGTTAGTCCTACAAAATTCGGAATAGTAAAAACTTTATGGATGATTCTTAAGTCTTTCAAAGACGAGAAGGTTTTACCAAGTGAGAATCAGAGGAAGGGAAGATCAGGTAAAGGGGCTACAAGAACAAAACATCAATATTCACATCAGTCCACGTTAAAAATATAAATAAAATTAAATAACCACCACCACCAAAAATCATTTACTGTAGTCCTGTTATATGTAAGGATACACCCACCATTCACATTTATCCTATATCATTTTATATATATAATATATATCTAGATATATATCCATACCTATATCTTTCTCTATATAGCTCTGAACCTGATATTCTGCCTGAGAAGAGAGTTTTGGTATGCCTTAGGCACTGGGCCTCTCTGTATCAGTTTGACCAGATCCTTTATGCTAACAATATGATTTATGGTGAATACCTCTTTTGCTTGGTGGTGTGTGGGGAGATGGTGAAGGAGTGAACTGCCCTCTAATAAAAAACCTGACACAAAGATTCAGATGAGCTTTCCTGATTGGTGACACTTTGCAAGTGTTATCACACAATCTTGCTGGGAAAATTAAGTATTTCCCTGTGAGGCTCAACTATGAGGAAAAGCCTGGAAGTGTGTGTCTGGCCATCCTGGAATTTCCCCCATGCACTTTTCCCTTCTGACTGACTTTAACCTGTATTGTTGCATTGCAATAAACTGCAACTGTGAATATAATATCTTCTGAATCCTATGGGTTCTTCTAGTGAATTTTCTAGACTGAAGACAGCCTTGGGGACCACTGACCCAGAAACATTGACCTCATAGAATCAGTTGGGAAGTATTACCTTCTTTTGAATTTTCTGAAGGAGTTTGTGTAGAACTGGTGTTATTTCTTACTTAAATATTTGGTAGAATTCACCATCAAAGCTATTTGTTCCTGGAGTGTTCTTTGTGAGGATCTTTTAATTACCAATTGAAATGCTTTAATGGATTTAAGATTATTCAGGACTCCCTGGTGGCGCAGTGGTTGAGAGCCCACCTGCCGATGCAGGGGATACGGGTTCGTGCCCTGGTCCGGGAACATTCCACACGGGAAGATTCCACATGCCGCAGAGCGGCTAGGCCCGTGAGCCATGGCCGCTGAGCCTGTGCATCCAGAGCCTGTGCTCCGCAACGGGAGAGGCCACAACAGTGAGAGGCCCGCGTACCGCAAAAAAAAAAAAAAAAAAAAAAAAAAAAGATTATTCAGATCATTTATATTTTCTTGAATGAGTTTTGGTAGTTTGTGTTTTTCAAGGAATATCATCATTTCATCTAAGTTGTTAAATTTATCTGTGTAAAGTTGTCCATAATACTCCCTTATATACCTTTATATATGCAGAATCTATAATGATGTCGCCTATTATTATGAATACTGGTAATTTTTTGTCTTCTTTCTTTTTTATCCTGATCAATCTGGCTAGTAGTTTATCAATTTTATTAATTTTCTCAAAGAATTGGCTTTTGGTTTCATTGACTTTTTATATCGTTTTTGTCTTTGATTTAATTAATTTAATCTTTGTTCTTTATTATTTCCTTTCTGCAGCTGACTTTTTCTTTTCTCCTCATTTTCCGGTTTCTTAAGTGGAAACTGAGTTCATTGATTTAATTTGAATTTTTTTTTGTTTAGTATAAGCATTTAGTGCAATAATTCTACCCCTAATTACTGCCTTAATATCATCCCCCCAAATTTGATAATTTGCATATTCAAAACATGATTTGTATTTTTATATTCAGTTAGCATGGATTATTTGGAAGTATGTTTTTAGTTCCCCAAATTTGGGAATTTTCCAGAGCTCTTTCTGGAAATTTCAGATTTAAATGAGAATCTTTCATTTCTCATTTAATTCCATTTTGGTTTGAGAATATACACTGTATGTCCTAAATCCATTTAAGTTTATTAAATTTTTCATAGTTCAGAATATGATCTACTTGGTAAATATTTTATATGTACTAAAAATAATATGTATTCTCTTGGTGTTGGGTGGCATGTTTGATAAATGTCAGGTTGGTGAAATGGTTTATTAGGTTGTTCAGCTCTTCCATATTATTAAAGATCAATCAAGCAAAATTATTGATTCTACCAATTGTATTGCAATTTCCCCATAATGTGGATTTTTCCATTTCTTCTTGCAGTTATAGCTGGTTTTGTTTTGTATATTTGGAAGCAATATTCTTAGGTGCCTAAACATTTAAGATTGTTATATACTCCTATTGAATTGACCCTTTATCATTTGAAATGACCTTTTTTATCTCTAATAAGGTTCTTTGCTTTGATATGCATGGCATATCTTTTCTATCCTTTTAATGTTAACCTATTTGTATCTCATTATATATAAGTGTGTTTGTGGTAGGTAGCATATAGTTAATGTTTGCTTTTTTATCCAATATGACAATCTCTGCTTTTTGATTGGGATGTTTTATACCACTTATGATTAACTGATTATTTATATGGTTAGTAGTAAATCTATTTTGCTTCTATTTCTTTTTACTCATATGCCCTTTGTTCCTGTTCCTCACTTTTTCTGTACTCTTCTTCCTTTGATTAATTAATTTTTATGATTTCATTTTATTCCTTTTGTTACTTTCTTAGCTATAACTTTTAAAATATATATTAGTGGTTGCTCAAGAGTTTGTAGACTATCTTTAACTTATAACAGTATACCTTCAAGCAATATTATACCACTTCATTTAGAAAATAAGAACATTACAGTACTTTATTTCCATTTCTTCCTTACTGATCTCAGTGCCATTATTTTTATTCATTTGACTTTTACGTATCTTGTAAACCCTACATTTTATTGTGTTTACTTTTGTTTTAAAAAGTCAATTATGTTTTACAGAGATTGAAATAAAAAGGAAAGTTACCTTGTATATGTTCCCATGTAATTGTCATTGCAGTTAATTTTGTTCCTTTGTGTAGATCTATATTTCTATGTGGTGTCATTATCTTTCTCTATGAAGGACTTTCTTTAACATTTCATGTAGTATAGCTCTGCCAGTGATAAATTCTCTCCATTTTTGTATATCTGAAAAGATTTTATTATTGCCTTTATTTTAATATTATTATTTTTTTTCAATACGCGGGCCTCTCACTGTTGTGGCCTCTCCCGTTGCGGAGCACAGGCTCCGGATGCGCAGGCTCAGCGGCCATGGCTCATGGGCCCAGCTGCTCCGCAGCATGTGGGATCTTCCCGGACCGGGGCACGAACCCGTGTCCCGTGCATTGGCAGGCGGACTCTCAACCACTGTGCCACCAGGGAAGCCCCTGTTGCCTTTATTTTTGAAACATATTTTTTTTCTGGAAAAGAATGTTAGGTTGATAATTTTCACCCTTGTCAGTACGCTAAAAATAGTGTTCCATTGTTTTTGCTTGCTTTGTTTACAATAAGAAATTGCCTTTTCTTCTATATATAATGTCTGTCTTTCCATCTCCTTTTTAGATTTTTCTCTTTATCACTGGTTATGAGAAATTTTATTTTTTATGTCCATGGTGTATTTCTATTCATAATTTTTGTCATAGGTGCATTGAGTTTATCGGATCCCTGGGTTTATAAATCTCATCTAATTTGGAATTCTTTTGGACATTATTTCTTCAAATTTTTCCCATGCCTCTTTCATTTCAGGGACTCTATTTACACAAATACTAGGTTACTTGAAGCTATTCCAGAGCTCACTGACGTTCAGTGCATTTTTTTAAGTCACTTTATTTTCTGTAACAGTTGGGATTGTTTCTATGGCTATACCTTCAAGTATACTAATCTTTTCTTCTGCAACATCTAATCTGCTGTTAATTCCATCTAGTATTACTTTTGTGTTAGCCATTGTATTTTTATTTCTACAAGTTAGATTTGGGTTTCTTTTATACCTTCTCTACTTACTTTTTGAACATATGAAATACAGCTGTGATAACTTTAATGTCTTTGTTAATTGTAAGATCAGAATCTATTGTCAGTCAGTTTCAATTGATTGATTATTCTTCTCATAAATTGTATTTTTCTGTTTCTTTGCATGCCTATTAACTTCTGACTGTATGCCAGACACAATTAATTTTACCTAGTAGTGAATTGGATATCTTTGAATTCCTATAAATACTCCTGAGCTTTGTTCTGGGATACAGTTAAGTTACTTGGAAATAGTTGGATCCCTTCAGATCTTGTTTTTTTAAAGTTTGTTATGTGGTACCAGTAACATATTTAGTTTAGGCATGATTATTCCCTAATGCTGAGGCAATACCTTAGGGATACCTACCCAATACCTAGCAAATTACAAGTTTCTCCAGTATAGCTGATGAGAAAAGACACTTTCCAGACTTATGTGTGTGCCAGATTCTCTTTTCTCTAATATTTTTTGGTCAGTTCTTTCCCTCATCTTGGATAGTTTCCACACATGCATATGCTAATCAGTACTCTACTGAACTCTCGAGGGTCTTCCTCTGCAGATCTTTGGAGTTCCCCTGCTGCACAGTTACCTTTTCTCCAATAATCTCTCCTGAGTACTCAGGCATCACGGTCTTTCTGGTTTCTTAGCAAAGTCTCTCCTATTCAGGAAGTCTATTAAGCTCTGCCTGGATCACCCTTCCCTCCTAGGAAAATTATAAGGCTCATGCCATTTATTTTATGTATCTCAGGGACACTGTTCTTTGCTGTCTAATATTTCATATCTTAAAAACCATTGATTCATATATTTCATTGTTTTCTGGTTGCTTTAGGCAGATGCAGAAGTCTCTTAATAATAAACAGCATTTCTTGATTTCATTACAGTCCAACTTATTAAAGTTTTAAAATAATTTGTGTTTTTTGTGTCCTGCTTAAGAAAAATCTTTGCCTCTTCCAAGGTTACAAAAATGTTGTATATTTTCTCCTTAAATTTATGTTATATCATCCACATTTATGTTAATTATTCATCTGGAATTGATTATTTGGTATAGCATGACGTAAGGATCAAAATTTCTTTTAATCACATATAGATATGGAGTTGACCCAGCACCATTGAAAGAATCACTCCATTTTCATTACACTTTAATATTGTCTTTATTATAAATGAGGTGACTACATATGCATGGAATTTCTGTCTCATCTAATTGTTCAGTTTGTCTATTCTTGTACCAATACCAATTTGTTATAATCATCAGTCTCATAATAATCATTGATGTCTATATTATAAGTAATCCAGATTTGTTCTTCTTTAAGAATATCTAGGCAAAATTTTGCCATTTGCATATCCATGCTTTTATATTTTTGGTAAAGATAATTTTCATTATAATATCATATATCCTTATTGTGAAAATAGGAAAAATACAGAAAAGTAGAAAATGGGAAACTGTTACTCATAATACATCTCCCAGAATTACCAAATTTTACTATTTGAAAGTATTATTTCTATTCTTTTGTTTCTGTTGATTTTTAGAATTAAATGATATAGTGAAATTATGCTACCTGCCTTTTCAAACATCAAATTTGTGACTATATAATCAATGTAATAATTCTATTATAAAAATTGAGAAATAAAGAATATACATATTTTAAAACATTCATTCTTACCACTGTTAAAATTTTGCCATATCAATTGACAGGTTTTAAATGCATTTTTTATAGTCTCATGAGATTATGACATAATGATTTTTAAACATCCTGAAACAAAACTTCACATATCATAGAAGAAATGAAGCTGGACTCATGACAGAAAATATATTAACTAAGTGGTTTATGGACTTTTCACAATTAAAAAATTAATGACTCAATCCATTTTTAAGAGTTTTAATGAGGCAGAAAGTCATTGTTCATGTTCCTGGAAAATTACAATTATGGTTCTTAAATCTACTTTTCTTTTTTTTTAGAAGTTGAGAAAATGAGGGAAAAAATGTATTTGTGGATAATTCTTCTCCCATAGTGCTACAATCAAGTAAATAGTTTAGTCATTGAAATGATTACTGGATTAAGACATTCTTATAGTCTTACTGAATATAAAAATTTGCAGTAGAGTTTATCTGAACTATGAAGCCAAGCTGGGAATTTATAAGCAAATTTCTTAGAACTCAGGAAATACATGAGAAAGAAATGCCAAGAAGAGGATAATGATTTACTCACAGGTTTTTAAATCTATCTAAGAGATATTAAATTACTTGATTTGAAGCCTAAAATATGCAAGGGAAAAATACCCAGTTCTAATTTTCTGTTGTTTCCTGTTTTTTTTTTCCCTGTATGCATGAATATATGCATTTATTTATCATCTTTTGGTCAGCAAGAATGGTTCTTAAGTACTTTTTAATAAATTTGGGGTGTGTGGTTTATTATGATTTTTTTTTGATATATTGAAAATATTTTTCTGTTAACTCTCATGTATTTAAGCTATATATAAAATACTTGGGTTACTGTGTCTTTATTTCACACCTCTATGGGTATTCTTATAGCATCTACTAGAGTTGGAATTTTTTTAATCTTTGTGGGTAATCTATTATTCTTTTAGGCACCTATATGATTTTTTTCCTTTATGGAAAGTAAACTATTTTTTCCTTTATGGAAAGTAAACTATTCTATGAGATTGTATCAATGTGTGGCACTCTATTGACTAATTTTGCAGTTCAGATAGCCTTTTACTTTGTATATTTATATTTCCCCCTCTCCTTAAGGAAATTATTTATGGCTTATATCTTTATTTATCACTTCACTTTCAATTATCTTATTTCCTTCTGAGATAGACTTACAACATGTAAGTTAAATTTTATTTCTTTATCATCCATAGCTTTCATCTTTTCCTTAATCAAATTCACTTTTGGCCATTCTCTCTGCATTGTATCAGGGAGCATATGATGTTTACTGATCATGTCCCTAATTATGTCCCTATTAGAAATTTTTGAAAAATGTTTAAGATGATTTTTTTCATCACACTCATGTACTTTTTTACCTGTTTGTCTGCATCTCTTGCTTTTCTCTCATACAAATTTGCTTTAAATCTCAACATAGCTTAAACACTCCTTTCTCTCCCATATTAGACACCATGTCTTTGTGCATTCTATTGGGTATTCTTCATGCAGAGTAATCTTTTGAAAATCGAATCACAAGTCTAATCATGTGATTCCCTTGATTAAAATTCTTCAGTCAGGGACTTCTCTGGTGGTCCAGTGGTTGGGACTTTGTCTTCTAATCCAGGGGGTGTGAGTTCAATCCCTGGTCAGAGAGTTAAGATCCCACATGCCTCACGGCCAGAAAACAAAAAAAACCAGAAGCAATATTATAACAAACTCAATAAAGACTTTAAAAATGGTCCACATCAAAAAAAAAATTTTAAAACATTCTTCAGGGCTTCCCTGGTGGTGCAGTGGTTGAGAGTCCGCCTGCCAATGCAGGGGATGCGGGTTCGTGCCCCGGTCCGGGAGGATCCCGCATGCCACGGAGTGGCTGGGCCCGTGAGCCATGGCCGCAAAAAATTCTTCAATCATTTCCTACTGCACTTAGTAAAAAACAAAGAAGTAAAATGTCTGAAAAGACACTGCATGAATTTTTCTGTTTCTATTGTCATATCTAGGAACTCTTCTCTTTCTTCACTGCTTTTGCATATGCTTATTTAATATGAAAATTTCATTTCTATAGGCACAACATCACAGCAATGTTAATATTTTAAAAATATATTTAATATCTTGAACTATTAAAATTCAAATACTCATACATTCTTCTCAAGGGATTTATATGATGTTGAAAATCTATTGCTTAGAAAATTTCCAAATATATTAAAGTACAGATTTATGCTTCTCTCATGGTATTTGTATGTTTGATTTAATATTTGCTTGTGATTCTCTCACAAGCAAGACTGACTATACATAATAAATTGAATAAACTCTATTGCAAATTTTGATATCCATTTAGGCAATAACAAACACTGTCATAATTTAATAATCATTTCAATAACTAAGCTATTTACATGATTGGAACACTGTGGGAAAGGAATTACCTACAAATATGTTTTATGCATTTTCTCAAATCCTTTAAAAAAATTAGATTTGAGATACATAATTGTCATTTTCACTGTCAAGGAACATGAACAATGACTTTCAGCATCATTAAAACTCATAAAAATTAATTGAGTCGTTGAGTTTTTTAATTGTGAAAATTTCATTAACCATTCAATTGAGGATATTTTCTATCATGTGTCGAGCACCATATCTTCTTACTGGGATATGTGAAGTTTTGGTTCAGGATGTTTAAAAATCATTATGTAATAATCCCATGAGACTATAAAGATGCACTTAAAATCTGTCAATGAATATGGCAAAATTTTAAAGGTGATAAGAAATGAATATTTTAAATATAATATATATTAATATAATTTATAATCTTTATTTCTCAATTTTCTATAGTGAAATTATTACATTAATTGTATAATCACAAATTTGATGTTTGAAAAGCCAGGCAACAAAATTTCACTGTATTATTTGACCTTAATTCTAAAAGTTCTTTGCACAGTTTAGGTCAAGTCTTTTATCAGGTATGACTTTTGCAAATATTTTCTCCCAGTCTGTGACTTGTCTCTTCATTCTCTTGATATCATCTTTTGCAGAGTGGAGGTTTTAAATTTTAATAAGTTCCTGTTTATCAATTATTTTTTCATGGATTATTCCTTATAGTATTGTATCTAAAAAGTCATTACCAAACCCAAAGTCATTTAGGTTTTTTCCTATATTATCTTCTAGGAATTTTATAGATCTACATTTTACATTGAGGTCTATGATCCATTTTGAATTAATTTGAGGAAGGGTATAAAGTCTGTGTGGACATTCAGTTTTTTGCACATGGTTGTCTAATTGTTCTAACACCATTTGTAGAAAGACTATCTTTTCTCCATTATATTACTTTTGTCAAAGATCAGTTGACTATATTTATGTGGGTCTATCCCTGGTCTCTCCATTCTGTTCCATTGATCTATTTATTATTCTTTTGCCAATACCATACTGTCTTGATTACAATAGCTTTATAGTAAGTCAGTGTCTGATAGTGTCAGTCCTACAACTTTTTCTTCTCTTTCAATATTGTGCTGAATATTCTGGATCTTTTGCTTCTTTATATAAACTTTAGAATCAATTTGTTGATATCCATAAAATAACTTCTTTGGATTTTGATTGGAATTACATTGAATCTACAGATCAAGTTGGGAAGAACTGACATTTTGACAATATTAAATCTTCCTATCCATAAACATGGAATTGCCCTCCATTTATTTAGTTGTCTTTCATCAGGGGCTTGTAATTTTCATCACATAGATTTTGGACATATTTTGTTAAATTTATACCTAAGTATTTCATTTTGGATAGGGTCTAATATAAATGGTATTGTGTTTTTAATTTCAAATTCCAATTGTTCATTGATGAGATATAGGCAAGAGATTGACTTTTGTATGTTAATCTTGCATGCTGCAACCTTGCTATAAGTGCTTATTAGTTCCAGGAGTTTTTTGTCAGTTTTTTCAGATTTTTTACCTAGATGATCATTTCATCTGTAAACAGACAGTTTAATTTCTTCCTTCCCAATCTGTATACCTATTATTTCTTTTTCTTGTCTTATTGCATTAATAGGACTTCCAGTACGAAGTGGAAAAGGAGTGCTTGGAGGGGCTTTCCTTGCCTTGTTCCTCATCTTAGTGGAAAAGTTTTTAGTTTCTCATCATTAAGTATGATGCTGTGTAGGTTTTTTTTTTTTTTTTTTTTTGGTAGATGTTCATTATCAAGTTGAAGAAGTTCCCTTCTATTTCTAGTTTTCTGGGAGTTTTGAGAGGGTGCTGTTTTTTATCAAATGTTCTTTCTGTATTTATTTCTGTGACCATGTGATTTTTTCTTCATTACCCTGACATGTAATGTATTACATTAATTGATTTCTGAATATTGGATCAGACTCACAACATGTAATAAATCCCACTTGGTTGTGGCGTATAATTCTTTTTACACACTGATGGATTTGATTCGCTAATATTTTATTGAGACTTTTTGTATCTATGCTTATTAAAGACATTGGTCTGTAGTTTTCTTTAAAATCATTTTTGTTGTTTTGATATTAAGCTAATGTGGGCCTAATAGAATGAAATGGAAAATAGTTCTTCTGCTTCTATTTTCTGAAAGAGATTGTAGAGAATTGATATAATTTCTTCCTTAAATGTTTGGTAGAATTCACCAGTGAACCTACCTGGGCCTGTTGCTTCTTTTTTTTTGGAAATCATTAATTGTTGATTTAATGTTTTAATAGATTTAGCCTATTCAAATTATCTATTTTTTCTTGTGTGAGTTTTAGCAGATTGAGTCTTTCAATGCATTGGTACATTTCTTCTAGGTTATCAAATTTGTTGTCACAGATCTGTTCATAGTATTCTTTTATTACAATTTTAAAGTCCATAGAATCTGTAGTGATGTCCCCTCTTTTATTTTTCATATTATTAATTTGTGTCTGTCATTTTTAATTAGCTAACCTGTCTAGAGGCTTATCAATTTTATTGAACTTTTTAAAGAATCAGCTTTTGGTTTTACTTATTTTCTCTATTAACATCCTATTTTCAATTTCACTGATTCTGCTCTAATTTCATACTTTTTCTTCTGTTTATTTTAGATTTCATTTTCTCTTTAAAAACCATTCAATACTTTAAAAATATTTAGACATATTGATTTATTCTCCATTTTAGAAGTTACCTGATATTGCTAAATTGTGTCATAGGAGTTGAGAAAACCTTTATTCATTGAATGGGTGTCATATGTCTTTTCGGAAGTAAGAAATTAACTCATCTTTGTCACCAAAGCTATTTTGTAGCAAAGATTTTTATGCATACTGCTTTGTGTAGTATATAAGTTGAGCTTTATAATCCAGTTATTTAAATAAGTGTTTTGCAAACTGCTAAATATATCAGATGGTGGTCCTAAATTTTACTACAAAGAAGAGCTGACATTTATCACAAATGTATTACCTAACAGATATATACTAATTCGGGTCAACCCCACAACAGCCTTATGAAACTAGTTACCCCACTTTTACAACCAATCAAAAGGAGGTTTAAAGAGAAACTAATTTGCTTAAAGTCTTCCACTTTTAAACTATCAAATTTATCATCAAACATAAACAGTTTGGATGTAGAACCCCTGGTTTTAGCCACTAAGCTACCTAATTATTTCAGCAATAGATTATTCTTAATATATGAATGGTAACAAGAAGCACTTGCATTATATACATATTTATATGCAATCTGAATAATTTAAAATAGAAAATCAATTAAATTTACCTAAAAGCATCTGAAAGTCCTTAGGTAGATTTCATCCAATTTATCAATATAATAACCAGTTTAATAACCAGCATTGTTACTAGGTTATGGTTCTTCAAATTAAAGACAGATGAAAAGGAGCAAATATTATTTTAGCATCTCTTCTTAATATATTCAAATTATAGTTTTGCAAAGAAAATAGAAACAATATTTTGAAAAAATATAGATAACCTAATAACCAATAAAACAATTAATTTAGGAAATTGACTCTTTAATGAATGGAAATAATCCTCTTTTAAAGATCACTTGTTAGTTTCTGATGCTTACTATTTTGCAACTTGCTTTTTAAAGAGCCCTTTTGTAATTCAGAGTTATCATTACCAAGGAACACAAAAAACATTTCTAAAATAAAAACAGCATTTGGAGCACATCTGTTTCAATGATATACTTTAAAGAAATTTGCATCTATTCAAATCTGAGGGCTTGTTTGTGTATTGTTTTGAGAAGGTTCTCTGCATGACTCAAAATTAGCCTGTGTATCAGGAGAGATAGGTGTTGCCATGGCAAGTACACATTTTTTAATTGAATAGCAAACTAATAGGCACATAAAACCCACATAACTTGTTAGCACATAACTTGCCTCTCCTGGGGCCACAATTAAATATATTCCTCTTCTAAAATATTTTGCTATTTTTTCTGTGTTTTGTTTAGATAGTAGAGTCATATATCTCCTTTTGTAGCCTGAAGACTTTCTTTCCTCAGCCACCCAGTCTTCCTCACTTCCCTTCACTGATGGAATTTTCCTAGTGCAAGGAGGAACTGCTTTGTGTACAAAGAAGGTATTTATTAAGATGTTAAAAGTTATACAAACCTATGCTCTAATTTCTAATAAATAACCTGAGTATTCGCATCTAAAACATTATGGGGAAGCAATACAAAATATGACTCAATAAATTCCTCATTTTCATTCTAGAGTTCCCCATAAAACAGGGATTCCTGTATAAAATGATTAAAAATGAATACTTTCAGATTTTACTAGATAAAAGTCATTAGCTAAATTTTCAAACTTAAAACCACCCTGTTCACTCAGAAGTCTGGTAGTTATTAGTCTTAGAGCCTTTCTCTGCTTTCTTACACCCCACCTCCACCCCATCCAACCCAATTTATCTATACCTTTCATTGACAAAGCAGTAAAAGCTTTTGTCTTTTTTTTTTCTTCACTTGTGTATTATCAACTCACATTTCCTTATTCATCCTTTACTTCAGAAAGGAAAGCCCTTTCATGGCATTTCACAGGTGATACAGCAATCTGCAGGATGGTGCTCTGCCTCTTTTTCCCATTTTGAAGATTATTTTTTCTGGTTTTACTTTAATCACAATGAAGCATGTGGAGAGGACAGTCATTTGGACTCCTATCCAGGTTATATTTGGAAGCACATTGATAAATTTTTAAGTAGACATTGTATTTTACAAAGAATGCTCTTCTGAGATCACTCTGGCTTGAACAATAAGAAAATTCAAGACTACGGGAGGCGAGCACAACAGGATATCCATAAGTAACAACCCCTGCTTATCAACGAGGGGGAGCTTAACAGACTTGTTCCTGACTGTAACAAACAGTGAGCAGAATTTTTAGAGAGGCTGTAAGTAGAGAAGGAACACAAAAGATAACTGTGGAAAAGATTTGGTGTAGTGCCCTAAGATAGCTTCCTGGTGCAAATCAAGAGCGATTTAGAACAATAGTGACTGATGGGTCGTTTCAGCAGCTGCCTGGAATTTTATTCTATTTCCTTGTAGAGTTCACCCACCTTTGTTTTCTCACTTTGATTTCAGAGTTCATTTTTCATGATGTTCATTTTTTATGATGAAAGTGGACCTGTCTTGAAGGAATAGATGAATAGTGCCTTGTGGGTTCAAAGACACCTTTAACAGCTTGGAACAAAAGGAAATTATTATACAGATCAAGAGACTACATGGAAATGTTTTTACAGATTTTAAATAAAATATAAACAGCTGTGGAGAAAAGCAAGGCAAAGTAACAGTTGTTACCAATCCATTAATAATTTGAACACAAATTCAATCCTGTTCATTATGTGTAACCCACATTCCTCTATGGGGAAAAGAGTCAGATTTGAATGTGTAAAAAATGGATTAAACAGCAAATCAGAAAAAATATAGAGAAAGGAAATGGTGGATCAAGCCTGAATTTATTATGTAATTTTCTTGAAAACCAAGTAATCAATATTTTCTAGTTATGTAATGAGTTGTGCTAATAGTGATAGCCTGCTTTTATTGGCTACCATTCAAGGGACTGTCATTTAAATGATGAAACACTCCAAGGAACTCTTTCCTCCTGTCTTCTTATATTTCCCATGCTAGTAAAATGCAGTCTTAGTTTCTAATCAGGAGCATTCAGCCTTTCTGGATAGCTGCTTATTGAAACAGAAAAAGTATTCCTCATTTCTCCTTATAATTCACATCTAAACTTGCTACGTGACTTAAATTCTCCTAATGATATACCTTACTAAATCTCTCAAAGTCCCTTTGATGTGTGTGATCTATTGGGTGGAAATAAGTAAGAGGTTGTGGAATTCTTTCTGAACATCTTATTTAGTTGTGAGTTACAGAGCCCAAACAAAGAGATTATGTTCCACTTTGCATTAAAAGACATAAATGCAGCAAAAAGATTTCGCCAAAGCAACTTGATTACTCTCAGTTGTATTTGTATTGGTGTCACATTATATAATTGAACAGAGACCATAGCAACCAGAAAGACTACATCAACTTTTTTTTTAAAAGTTGGTGTACACAGTTAATGCCATCTGGTTTTAGAGTAAAATGGTTATAGAAAATGAGATTGCACAGAGCAATGGGAATGTCTCTCCTCCCAAACAACTGACCTGTCTGTTGGGTATTCTTATGTACTTGCTCAAAGTAAGACAATCCTTTCTTCTTCAGGGTGCCGCAATACAGCTACTCTATGTTACATTAAATAAACAAGGAGGTCATTAGACTAAGGTATTTCTAATGCCTTAGCAGCCTACATAAGCAACCTAAAACCTAAGTGTCAACACCTCAAGGTTAAGAAATCAAAACTTAAGGACAACCAATCACAAATGGCCAAATAAGGCAACCACTTGAGCTATAGCCAAATAATTTTCTTACTTTGCTTCTGCCTTTCCTCTAAAAAAGTCCTTCCCCTCATTCCTGTCGGTGAATCTCCCTAGCCACTTCTGGTTTGGTACTGGCCAACTGAAATCCATTTTTGCTCAAACAAACCTTTAATATTTTTAATATGCCTCAGTCTGTCTTTTAACATCTATCAGCATGAAAATATTTGCTGTAACTATGCTATGCTGGATGGGTTTCCTAACAAAAATAGTTTCTCAAATTATACTCCCTTGGAACACAGCTTGAGAATCATTAAGAAGTATTACATCCCATCTAACAAAAAGCCGCTTAAGTTATAGGTACTCCCTTACAGAGAAATATAATGTGTGCATAAAGAATCCTAATTGATGTAGGAAATCCATGGAATTCTAGGAAAAACAAGCCATAAAAAATTAATTTATTTTTTGAATAAATGCAGAAAGTTGGCTCGAATGTATTTATTGAAGGCAATGTATTATGATTATAAAAATGTCACATAGGTACACTATTAATAAAATCTTCTTCCTTACCTACTGTATAGAGAAAAACAATATCTGTGACCTTACCGAAATGTTCATACATTTTCCTATGCTATATTTTAAATTTCTTTCCTCTTCACGTTTAGATCTTTCTAATGTCTTTGATCATCCCATAGGAAAAAATAAGAATAATAAAATGGCTTTTAACAGAAAATCTCTTGCTTAAAAGAGTAAATAAATAGCTCCATTTTGTAAGTAAAATGAATATGTGGTATGTTCAGTGGTGACCTAGCACATAATGAAGGAAGAAACATATTTAATAAGCTCATTAATGGTATTTATTAGCACACTTATGCAAGAAAGGAACGATCATACAGGAACAACATTTTCATCATGCAAAGTACCCCCTGGAGAGCCTTATTGTCCCCAGGAAGTCCAAACATGAGCCATGTTAACATCTGAACAATGGTATTTCTAAACAAAGTAATTAACAGGCATATGTGTCCTGATGATCTAGACATCAAAGGACAAAAATTTCACATCAAAATCAAACAATAAAACACCATACAGGAAAGGGCATCTTTTGTTGTTCTAGCAAATCTGGCTTGATGCATTTTTAAAGTATAGTTATATATGGTTATACTGAGAAAATATGTATTTTTTCTCAATGACTTTCATTTCAAATTTTCTGTTTACAAGTCAGAGATGATTTTTCTCAATTTTTATGTTCCATGAGCCTAGGATTTGGAACTCAAACCGCATTCTCACTGTCTCTTCTCCCGGCCACTGATAAAGATCTGTAATTACAATGAGGCCAAAAATTTTCTTGATGATGTCAAGAGGCAGAACACAATCTCCCCTGGTCTTTCCTAAACACATTACTCTGCTATGCCACCTGTCAAGGTTTCTTAAGTCAGTAAAGCAAAAGGCAGGGCTGGAAGGAACAGAAATAGCCAGAATGCTTTTCCCTCTTCTGCACAGCACAGGCAAGCTGCACAACCTTTACTTTGTCCTGAAAGAGCCTACCAAGACTTTGCTCTGTGTCCCAGAGTCAAATTCCAGCTTAGGGCCAAATTCTAGATTAGACCCCCTCTGTTTACCAAAGCCAATAAAGTTGGTCTAACTGATTTTTATTATTTATGAGTGAACTTTTGTCACACTCCCTTTCTTCTCCCATTGTCTGAGCCCCTCCCTCTGTGTGAGAGGCAGTGTGGAGTAATGGTGAAGGCCATGACCTCTGGAGCCAGATTCCCAGGGTCCATTGCTTGGTTCTGCCATTCAGCAGCTATGTGATTTGGGACAAATAACTATACCTCTTGCATCTCATTTTCTGTGAAATGTGGATGAGTATTTATATCTGCAAGTTGCTTTTATGAACTGAAAGCCTAAAACAGCTACAAGGGCTTAGAGCAAGGCTTTGTACACAAGGAGTGCTATATATATATGAAAACCCTTGTTGTTAATAGTGCTATTATTATTTGATATTATCTATAGCAGACACTTGGCTCACTTAGTGTATGTTCCAATTGTCTTCTAGTTTCCTTTTCTTTACCATATTGAGGCAGGAAAGCTAAAAACAAATTTTCTTGATCCCCTTTCAATGAGGCTGGAGGTCTGTGATCAGTTTCTTCCAATCAATGCACCTGCATAATGTGGCAGCTAGTCAGAAGGAATTCAGATGTTCTGGACAACATGATGGAGTATTGGCATCCAGGACAGCCATAGGGTCCTAAGAATGGGTATCAACTTCACAGCTGTTTCCCCTAGAAGAGTCTCATGGTGTGGTTGGACATTTTCCCCTGACCGTGACACACAAATCTTGTTCTCTGACCTTCTCCATGTTCCATAAACTATCAACTATGCCTCAGTAAACCTATTTCTTCTTAAACTAGCTACAATGCATTTTGCCACCTGTGATAAAGAACCCTGGCTGTCACACCATATCATTTAAGATTCCATGGAGCAGTGTGGCCCTAACTTGTAAGTGTGACTACAGTGTAGCAAGGTTGTGCCTCTCATAGAGAAGAGGGACCATTCTCATGCATGTGACAAATCCTGCTCTGTACAATTGTCAAATAGATGTATTCCATTCCTGCAATTCTTTATGCCACTTTCAGCTTCAAATTTCCAGAGAATTAGGATGCGACATGATTGTGACATGTCCATGGCTCTCCCCCTGCACTTTGTGCTTTTTCTATTGCCTTTCCATCACCGTAGGCCAGGTCCACATGGTCAGCAAACAAATCCAATGCCTAATTTTGTGTCACTGGAAAGCAAAGAAAATTCAGTGTAAACAACGTAGACAAAGATTTCTAGTTTATAGATGGTCTCAAACTTTCCAGAAATTTCTGGTTCCATTTCCAATTCCACCCTTCTGTGAATATCTCTTCAAGACTGGTGTTAATTTTCTGTTCACTTAATCACTAAGGAGTCAAGATTTTTCTCAAGGAATCATGAATCAAAACTGCCTAGTTAGATAAAAGCAGAGTTGAGAACAAAGCATAGATCTTCCAGTTTCTTGTCCAGAACTGTTTTTACAACTCCTTACTACCAATCTTGATCAGACCAGGAGTTATCCTCAGTTCAGGCATAATCTAGCTGGAGAAAAGAGTGCTGCATGCTTCCAGACTCTTTATGTTGCAGAGACTAGATTTTCATTGAAAGCTTTTAATAGACTTGTCATGGTAATTGACCAGTGAGGGTATCACAATGCTCACCCTAATACCATGGAGTCATCTAAGTGACTGTTGCCACTTGGATTAATCTTATCTGACTAAATCATGATCATTTAAGATATATAATTAATCTTACTAGCATGAATAGTAATAACAGGACTCAATATTTTATATATATTATATTTAGAGCAATTATATTTAATATCTTTGATCCCTCAGGGTGTTTTATTTGTGATTTGTGATGCCAAATTAGAAAGGTTGTCTATTGGTACCACAAAGGCATCTAGGAATTTAGAAAGTAAATTTGCTCCGAGGAGCCTCCAGAGTATTTTGGCATTCTCTGTCTGCAGTGCCCTTCCTTGTTCCTAGCGCTTCCCTTTCTACATTCTATCATTTCTCCCACTCTTCAAGCAGAAGCTATCTCTCTCTTTTTTTTTTTTTTTTTTCCTGCGGTACGCGGGCCTCTCACTGTTGTGGCCTCTCCCGTTGCGGAGCACAGGCTCTGGACGCGCAGGCCCAGCGGCCATGGCTCACGGGCCCAGCCGCTCCGCGGCATGTGGGATCTTCCCAGACCGGGGCACGAACCCGCGTCCCCTGCATCGGCAGGCGGACTCTCAACCACTGCGCCACCAGGGAAGCCCCAGAAGCTATCTCTTGCTCCACTTAATTGTTCCTCATCACCTCAGCTGGATATGTCTGCTCCCACAGCCCTATTCTCTTAACAGCATGTATGGAATGTATCGAACACTGTCCTATGTTGCAATCTGTTGTCTACGTAATTTTGCTTCCCCATCAGCGCACTAACAAGATCCAAGGAGACGTATATCAAGGCTGATGCTTCTGTTCTTGAGTCCCTCAAAAAGTCTGGGGCTGCTTCTACAGACCATAAATGTTTGATAAATAAACAGGGTCATGATCTCAACCACCTGCAGGGGGTGTCCCGTCAACATGACTGAGTAAGCCTGATAAAAGGAATATAAGTGTGAGTCGCTTGTATTGTGACCTAGCAGAAGCCTGCCTACTCACATTGCCTCAAAAATGCTCTGTGGCCTTAATGAAGGAAAAACAGGACACATCCAAAGATCAAGGTAAGCCCACTGCCTGCCAGTGTGTCTTTTGAATAAAACACTAGTTAGCTTCCTTCACTATAGTAAATATCAGCCCAGAAATTTAAGCCACTTGTCCTAGGGATTGAGTTAATTTTGTTCCCCCTCTGATTTCAAATGAGGAGGGGGTGTGTGGAAGTTGGAGACAGTCGTATTCATTAGTCAGTCAATGATCTGGTCTTATTACAATCAGAGAAATGTCACAATATTATAGGTTTACATCTTACAAGATGATTTCACCTACATTGCTTAAACAGGCCCATCTTTTTTTAATGAATGAGAAAAATCAAGACTAGAGAGAGTCAAGTATCTTGCCCAAGTTCATGCAGGACCAAAATGTGGTAGAGATATCATTAAACCCAGCATATCTGATGCCTGCTGCAGGGCCCTTTGCCCAATATTATTCTGCTCAGCCCCAGAATGCTGTTAGGATCTATGTTCCCAGGCTTACCACAGAAGTGAGAGGCAGCTCTTATTGAGAGAGGATTGAGTTATCTAGGGTTTGGGGTTTGTATATTTTCTCTTTTGTTGACATACTAGATTCCACATAATATCATATGCTTCTTTTGCATGTAATTATCTGCTATTTTCAATTCACCAGTTATATGTGCATGTTTGCAAATGATGGCAATTAGCATCCTCAAGACTTTATCCACTTTACAGTGCTTATCCTAAATTCAAAAACATAGAAACACACACACACACACACCCCAAAATTTACCTTGCAGAAGAATGTTTACCTCAAGTAAACCAGCAGCCAAATTGAAACTTCAAAACTGCAACTGGAGCTAATGAAATATAAAATTATCTATGATAGGGCTTCCCTGGTGGCGCAGTGGTTGACAGCCCGCCTGCCGATGCAGGGGACACGGGTTCGTGCCCCGGTCCGGGAGGATCCCACATGCCGCGGAGCGGCTGGGCCCGTGAGCCATGGCCGCTGAGCCTGCGCATCCGGAGCCTGTGCTCCGCAACGGGAGAGGCCACAATAGTGAGAGGCCCGCGTACTGAAAAAAAAAAAAAAAAAGATTATCTATGATAATACCAGCAATGCCCAATAGAATCCACGCTATTCAAGGAGTGTTATGCAGATGGTTTCCACTGGCCTAGTGGGTTTTGAAGGTTTGTCTGCCAATCCACCTTCCTCTTTTTCATGGACTCATGTAAACTTTTCAACATAGGAAAGCAGTCACTGTTTTATTCCCGTGTTCACCTTCTCTGGTGAAAAGTTACGTGGGCAAGACTCCTCTAAATCTAATTTGCCGAGGAGCTGAGGGAGGGGATTAGAGGCCATGACTCAGAATGGTTGAAAGTGTAAATATGCTGCTCTGGAGGTTGAGTCTTGATGATACAGAAAGAGAAGGAGAGGATGGGGCAGGTTGGAGGGAGGTGGGGGATTGGGGAGTGGATGGGAAATCTCTAATTTTCCCAACGATCTTCTATAGTGAATAACTAACATTGGATATTGGTCACGAAAAAAGTTCATGAAAAAAGATGAGGGGTGGGAGGAAAGCTGTGAGAGAAGAGGAATAAAGTGGACTGCTGCTACTCACACAGCTTCCACTAGTATTCATAACAATTTTGTCACTCAAAATGTATTCATCTCATTATTTTGGTTTGCTAACTCTTTACAGTTATATATCTGTCCATCCTCAAAACTGAAACAGTAGAAGAATAGAAAAAAAGTAAAGGGAAGAAGGGAGGGAAGGAGGAAGGAAAGAAAGAAAAGAAAAAATGTCTGCATTGTCTAATAGGTAGAAAATATGATGTTCTTTTTGCCATTTGTAATAGAAATTTTAGGAAACCAAGAAAAGTTCTTCTATGAAGGTTATCCTCAGCTAGCTCCCAAGGAGGAACTCCACAGTCAAAATAATTTTGGGGGGACAAATTATTTCTTGAAGGATAGAATTAGGGAAGTGACTGGAAAGTTCATGGTATGTAGTGAAAAGGAAAGGTCAATTTAAAAATTGAGTTCACAGAACACAGGTGTGTGTATTAACTTTGAGGCTCGGAAGAGAACATGTTATGTTTTATCTTGGAATACTCCTTTCTAATTGGGTAAAATATGAATTTTGGGAAGTAGAGTCCTGTGAAATATTTTGTTTGCCAAAACTGAGGTTCCTTTCGCCACAATCACGCTCACTTCTGCATCATCCACATGGTGAGGAAGGAAGCCCTAATACACAAACCATCAGTTCACGGTCTTCCTTATGGAAACTTTTCTACACATTTGCTTGAAACAAATTACACTTGGTTCCAAAAGACTTAAATAAATGGTTTGTTTATCTACTTTAGAGTTTGTTTTTAATGTCCAGACTTGATGCTTGTCTACATGTTTACTCTCAATCTGGTCAACTGTGGAAATAAAGAACATTCTGTTGTTACTATATCTCTGGATTTGTTTAACTTAACGAAACACTGATATCCATACTTTAAGGAAAATTTGACTTCATAATTTTTGAACTGCTCTCTCTATGGTCCTCACATTAAATGTCTGATGAGAAACAGTGAGTTGGCTGTCAAGACCTAATAGTTGATTCAAATCTCATAATTCTTTGAGCTTAGAGTTTAATACATTCCTTTGCAAGCCTTACCAATTGAATATGGTTTTTGTCCCTTGATTCTGACGGAAACTGCATTTGTCAAGGGCACTAATGATCTGTATTTTCAAATCCAATTGAAACTGCATTTTTTTTTTCTGAATACTCAGCAACATTTGACACAACGACTTTCTGTCCTTGAAACCATCAGTCCTTCCTGCTTCTGATATGCTTTCCACAATGGAAAGAGTGGAAAGCTAAAAATTTATGTTTCACTGACTTCGTGGAACCTGAGATTGAAAGTAAGATCTAGGTTTAATCAATTCATGTCTTTTCCTATAAATTGGGAGGCAAAACTGAGATAAAGGGAGAACCCCTGCTATTTTTGCTGCTTCTGCCAGGCAGGCACGGTCTGGGGAATCATTGGTACAGTTTACAACAGACAGTCATTCCATTCATGGGTTTCGAGAGTGAGGCATCTATTTCATTTTTGTGGATTATGGCAGGGAAGTCTGATTTTGGATCTGGCAGCAGTACTAAGCAGGCCAGTGGCAATAGGATTCTGTAGTCACAGTTGCCTGATCTTAGAAAAGGCAGCAATTCCCATGGCAGTCAGATTATATGTTGTAGCTTGAGATTCATTTCTGAAATTTCAAACTTAAAATCTTTTCTTTGGTCCTTCTAACAATTCTTAATGCTCTGTATAAAAGCCTTCTATCCTTGAAACCATCAGTCCTTTCCACTTTTCTCTCTCCCTCTGTCTGTTTTGCTGTCTGTATCTCTTTGTCTCTCTAGATAGGTAGGTAGGTAGATAGATAGATAGATAGATAGATAGATAGATAGATAGATAGATAGACAGATGCATTTATATGTATGTATATAAGACTGATCTATTGATAGAACAGAAAAGAAATGTTAATATTAAGTGTGGAGGTAAGAATATACTCTAGCTTGTATAAGCTGTTCTTTCAATATACTAGTCTTATTTCTACTACCAAGATTTTTTGAGTTGTTTCTTCTGTATCAAATGCCTTTCTTCCAGTTATTTCTCATACCTTGCTCCTACTTTCAGGTCTTAGTTGAAATAGCTCTTCCTCAAAAAGGCCTTCCCAGACTATCAAAATATTCTAACACCCTATATGATCCTTCATTGTAAATATAAAATCTAAAGTAATATTTACTTGTTGATTTTCCCTTTTCCTTCATCATAATTTAAGTCCCATGAAGGGAAGGATCTTCCATACAAGTGCTAGAATAATGAAAATCCTATAGTTGGCATTAAATAAATAGTTACTTAGTGAAAAGAATGAATGGATAAATGAAGGAATGAAATAGGAATGTTTTTACTGTGTTAGGGAATTAAAGACTTGAGCTATCTAGATATTATTTATCACACGGTTATTTTTATCTTTTACTTGCATACACTCATGCACATATGTGTATATATTAAAAATACAGATATTATCATTACTTTTCTTCTTTTCAGAGCTCTCTCTCCAGATAGACCTCAGAAAAGAGAAAACCCTTCTTTACTTATCAATCTCTGTAGATTTCATATTTAAGTCCAAGCCTTCAGATGACAAATATTGCTTATTTTTAAAATAGACTTTTTATTTTAGAGCAGTTTTAGACTTACAGAAAAGATGCAAAACTAGCAATAGAGTTCCCATATACCCCACATCCAATTTCCCCTATTATTAATATTTTACATTAGAAAGGTACATTTGTTCCAATTAATGAACCTATATTGATAAATTATTATTAACTATTGTGTATTTTTTTCAGATTTCCTCAGTTTACACCTAATGTCCTATTTCTATTCCAGGATCTTATTCAGGATACCACATTACATTAAGTAGTCATATCTCCTTTGGCTTCTCTTGTCTGCAACAGTTTCTCAAATTTTCCTTGATTTTGATAAGCTTGAGAAGTACTGGTCAGGTGTTTTGTAGAGTATTCCTCAATAAGGATTTGTCTTATGTTTTACTCATGATTAGATTAGGCTAAGTTTGGGGGAAGAAGACTGCAGAGGAAAAGTCCTATTTCATCATATCATATCAAGGGTATGTACCATCAACATGACATTGCTGTTAGTATTGACCTTGATCACCAAATTGAGGTAGTGTTTGTCAGGTTTCTCTATGGTAAAGTCAGTCTTTTCCCCATTTTCCAAACTGTACTTTCTGACAGGAATTCACTATGTGCAGCTCACATCTCAGGAGTGAAGAGTCTTGCTTCATCTTTTAAGGCAAATTATCTACATAAATTATTTGGAATTCTTCTACATGGAGATTTGTCTCTTTTTCTCCACTTATTTAATCATTCAACCATTTATTAATGTCAGTATGGGCTAATAGATATGAATTTTATACTTTGAGTTGTAATCCAATCATACTTTATTTATTTTCAAGCTCCTATTGTTTCAACTTTGGCCACTGGGAACCTTTAGTTGCCTCCTGTATCTTTTGACATTGTCCCAGTATTAAGGATTTTCTTTTATTACTTCCTTACTTTCTTCACTACAAAATGCTCCAGGCTTGGCTTATCTTATATATTTCCCAGCCCATTCCTAGAGTCAGTCATTTCTCCAAGGATCCCTGGTTCTCTTGATTGTAGAATGGTATTAGAAATCAAGATCTGGGCAGAAGTGTGCTCATTGTTACTTGGGTATTGTTGCTTCTAGGCCTTCCCTGCTGACAGATCAAGGAGATTTTTGTGTGTATGCTAGCCCTTGCATATGCACATATCTAAAAATATTTCTTTATGTAACCATTTGTATCTGTATCATCTATGTCACATTCATACTGATGTCTCCAACTCCAATTCATTACTACATGAATCATTCTATCCCCCTCTCCCTGCTGAAATCTAATTTCCCAACATCTGCTGTCAAACTGATGAGCTGTTAAGTTCCAGTTTGCATGTATCATGGTATCAGAATTCTTATCTTGTAACTCTGTGGGGAATAATTTTATTAACTATAGGACAGTTTTTATCTGCAATTTTTTGTTCGTTTGTCTTTCCTCTCACAGACAGCACAAGTTTCTAGAATTGTTTACATCAGTAACTTTTTCCTCTACCTTTTTCAGTGAGACTGTTTCTTACATATATAATATAATTATATTGTTTTGTCACATTTTGCATTCCATCCACAGATACCATGACCTCCTAAATGATTTTTTTTAATTTGCATGCATAAAGTGTCACTTTCTGTGCTCTAAAGCTCTATGAATTTTAACAAATGCATGGCAACATGTATCTATGATTACAGTGTCATATAGAATAGTTTATTGCCCTCAAATATCCCCTGTGCTTTACCTATTCAAAATTCCCCGAAACAAAACTCCTGGAAACCACTGATATATTTACTGTCCCTACAGTTTTGTTTTTAAAAAATGTCATACACTGGCAATCATGAAGTATGAAGCCTTTTTGGACTAGCTTCTTTCACGTAGCAACATACAATTATGTTTCTTCATGGTTTGTCAGCTCATTTTTTATTATAACTGAATAATATTCCATTGTATGGATATACCACAGTTTGTTCTTCCATTCATTTATTAAAGGGCATCTTTTTTACTTTCAGTTTTTGGCAATTGCTATACATGTGCAAGTTTTGTGTAGAGATATATATATATATATATATATATATATATCTCCTATTCTACTCTATACATATGTGTATATATATATACACATACAAATACATATTTGATACAACATCAAAACATATGAAGCAACTGAAGTGTTGTTGATTTACAATGTTGTGTTAATTTCTGCTTTACAGCAAAGTGATTCAGCTATACATATATAAATTTTTTAACATTCTTTTCCATTATGGTTTATCACAGGATATTGAATTAGTTCCCTGTGCTATACAGTAGAACCTTGCTGTTTATCCATTCTATATATAATAGTTTGTAGGGAGCAATTTTTAAACAGAAACAGTCTTGTCTTTCCTACACTCTTGTCTTATCTTTGACTATAACCTATATTTTTCTCTTTTTCATATATGCCTAAATAGTTCTTGAAGAGAAAAAAAAAAAAAAAGAAAACAATACTTCTTCAAGCAGAGCACATGAGAGGATTTTTCCTGACAATGTGACTGTCAAATATTGTTCTTAAGCTGAAGACAGCTGTTGATACAAACAACTCCTTAATGAGCTTGGCTAATTGCTAGTGGCATGTAAAAAGCATGAAGGACAATACTATTTTCTTGATAGTTTTTGATGATTTTTTTTCTTTACATAGCTAAAGGAAATACCCTTATCAGACTGGTTTCATAAAACCTTTCATTGGAAGACATATGGTTCCCTTGTTAAGACACTGTTCACCCATACGAACATTCACTGATTTATTCCCTGCCAAAAGTCTGTGGGTGTTTTAACTGTCATTTACCTGTCAATGTACCATAATACTTCACTCTAAAAACTGAAAGTCATTTAACATTCACGGAGATTAAAAGCTAGCAGAAGATAGCTAAGTAAGACCAGAAATGTAGTTAGATGTTTAGTGGAATTTTTTGTTCCTCATTTATTACATGGTCTTCGAAATAAATGTGTGGGTGGAAGAGATGTAGATGGCTCATTAATGATATTCACATATCCCATATTAGGAAAATTGAAAGTACAAAGCCAAATTTATATACTTTGTGTCTTTGTGATTCACAGATACAATAAAGAGGAATCTGAAATCTTGTTACATACAAAAGTGAAATAGAAAATAAAAGTATATTTAGAAAGGAATATAGAAAAAGCCACATACATTGTATATAAAAAGAGAAACTATGAGAGCTATTGTTTGAAGTGTCACAGAGCAATACATGTAGATGATTCCACAACAGAGCTGGATATTACTTGCTTGCACATTTATCACTATAAAATCAATTCACATTTAGTTCTCTGCCATATGATAAGATCATTCATCTTGTAACAGTCCCATTTCTGAAGTCACACTTGCATGAGTGGGCAGTGAAGTGGAAAGTTAGGTGAGGTGCATAGTTTAGATAATTTTCATTGAAGATATCCACTTTCCTTAATTTTGAAATTAGTTTTAGATACAGTGAAAACGCTTTAAGATTTTCGGCATTCTTCAGTTCTCATATTTGAAAATAATTCCTCCAAAAAGCTTTTACTGACACCCCCCAAAAGCATTAGGTGTTTCTTCTCCAAATGTTCTCTTAGCATCTGGAAACATCCTAACACTTTTCACTAATTGTAATTGCCTCTTTACAAGCTACGTCCCATAACGAAGAGTAAGTTCTCATGGTAGGCTCTTGATAGTTATTTGCTGATTCAATAAGCTTGTGGTTTAGCATTGGAGAGACATGGAATTATGAAGATTAACTCTGTCATTTACCGTGAAACCTTACAAATCTTATCTGAGCTGTATTAGTCTCTGTTTCTTCATCTTTAAAACAGGAATGCTAGTAATTACTTCTCACAGGAGAGTTGTAAGTAATAAAGGAAGTAATGTACATAATCCAAAAAAGAGAATGTCTGGCACATAGTAGTGCTAACTAAATGTAGTTTTCTCTAACTTCATCTATTTGATAGCTGTATAATCACCTAATTAAAATGATAGGAATAAACACATCCATTGACAACAACATAGAGAAAGGTAAAATAAATTCAAGAACTTTCCACAGCCCATTCTGTTTTTTGTTTTAGGGGGTTTTTGTTGTTCTTTTGTCTTCCTCTATGTATATTCTCCTATCTACCTGAGTCCACTGCCTTTCAGGAATTTCCTGGTTGCTCAAACTCCTCTCTTACATAGTTCAGTCGGCTTTGTCTTTCCTTATATACCAGCAAGGGATTTGAAGTGGAGAGACCTGGGTAGACCATTTTCACATTTAAAGCCTTATACAGACCACTTTCCCTGTCTGAATTTCAACTTAGCTACAAAACAATTAAAACAGGTCCTACTTTGACAGCATTTGCTTGGCCTTGGCATCTCTCAATTAACATAGATACAGCAGGAAAAGACAGCCATGAGCTCAGTTCTCCTGGAACTTAGGCATTAAATTAATATTTGTGTAAGCCATTTTCAATAAGTACAAAGTAGAATAAGTATCATGTGCCAGGTGCATATATGTATACACACACATACATATACATACATAACTATTATTTATATACACATACATACATATAACATATATAAAATGCATAGCCTAATCTCAAAAGTAGAGAGTAACAAGTAAAAGTGCTTTATAAGTTACCAAATCTATATAAATGCAACATGAGTATTTTTATTATTCTCGGTAAATATCCTTATTTCATTTCTTCCCTTATAGCTCCCATAAAACTTCTTTAGTCCTGTTTATCAGTTTCCATTCCAAAAAATGTATACATTTGTTAATATTCAGTGAGGAGTAAAGTTCCTTTAATATGAAATGGAGCAAGAGACCACGTCGTTAAAACTAGAATTGCTTAGTATCAGATGCTGAAACAACTCCTCTCTTTGAGATAATTCCTATTAAGTTCTTATTGGTTCCACTTAGGTTTTATCACTCCTTGGTTTTTCTGGTCAGTGAGTTAGCTTCCAAAGACTGCCTACTCCTTCTCAGCCTTGACACCCAGCTTTTCTTTTTCTATTCACCTATAAACTTGCACACAACTAACATGGGCTCACTTTCATTTTTTAACTCTACACATGGTTCACAGCCCAGTTCCAAACAAGTGTCTCTTGACCATGATTCAAAACCATTTCCAAGTGTTTTATATGCCAGCTACTCTTCCTGTCTCCATGTCTGTCTAAAACAGTAGGATTTGGCAATTTTGACACCAGCTATGGCTAATACCCAAACTACTACCAATTACCAATTTTTGCGTTAGTCCTCTTGGGTAGAATATTTTTATTTAATTAAGACTATTTTGAAGCTTAGAACTTAATTCTCAGTCATGCAGCCTGCCATTCCAGAAGATGTATCTGAAGAGCGAGGCCTTTCTATCACCCATAAATGAACATCTAAGAAGAGGTAACATGCTGCCATACTTCAGATTCAACCTTGATGCCTCTTCTTTAAATAAAGAAAACAAAACACTTCATAGAAGAGACTTCTTTTGTAACCTTGGAAGCAATGTATAGATCATCCAAGATTAAAGACACTTCAAACATTCAGATGAGCAAAGCAATATAATTTCTTCACATTAGTTTTATAAGAAAGCATAAGAACTGATGAATTAGTGGTTAAACATTAGTATAACTATAAAAACTCATGCATCATGTTATACAAATTATCATGTCATTTCATATTCTTGTCTTACTTGATTGGAATTGCACACCCTTCTCTCTCCCTCACTATCGGCCATTTCAGGGACTTAGTGCTTTTCCCTTTGCCCAGAATGTTGCTCCAACCACACATAATTTATTCATTGCTCTGACCTAGCTTCCTTATGCTTGACATATAGTAGGTGCTCAATAAATAGATGTTAAGTGGAAAAAAAATTTCTAATGTATAAGCAAGGAAACAGACTCAGACATGTTCTCAAGGTCTCAGAGCAAGTAAATGGCAGCACTCAAACCCAGCTTTTTTGACATTAGATTATGTACTCCTTCTTTGTTATACCACATTGACTGGTTGCCATGGTTCCTGTTACCAAATGGGGCTTTACAAGGAAACTCTTAGGGTTCCTAGAATTCTAGAACTTCAGGCTTTTATACTAATGCTGAGGAGATCTAAATAGTCTGCTGAACTGTGCTAGTAGAAGGGATTTAACAATAGATCTATTA
This sequence comes from Globicephala melas, assembly GCF_963455315.2. Lineage (NCBI taxonomy): Eukaryota > Metazoa > Chordata > Mammalia > Artiodactyla > Delphinidae > Globicephala > Globicephala melas. The sequence continues at coordinate 119,047,926 of NC_083314.1, forward strand.
TAAAATAAGGCTTTTCATCTCTTCTTATCCAAGATCCAACAATTGTGGCTAAAATGTTCATCAACTTACATATGAAAACATCATTGATAGAAAAATCCATTTTCATCAGTTAATTCCCCTGAATATAAGCTAGGATAGAGAAAGTTTTTATGGATACCTCCAGTGACCATTTCTATAGGGAATGAATGAATACTTAAAATAAACTTTTACTTTATTCCGATTGAAATCTTCCTCGAAGTTACCAAAATAGCTTCATAACCACACTTTTTACACACACACACACACACACACACTTTTGTTTCAACTCTGCAATAATTACGTCTTGTAAAAGGTTTTTAAGAGCAAAAAAAAAGGGTAATATTTAAACTGATTGTAATTTTTCTATACAAAGGAAGACATATTCATTTTAGAAAATTTAGATGGCAAAGAACAGCAAAAAGAAAAATCACCAAAATATCATTGCCCCACAATACTTTGAAATATGTATTTCTAGTCTTAGCCATACATCTATCAATATTTATATTTTACTTTTTTACAAAATGAGAATCTTATATACCTAATTTTTGCACTTGACTATACAGAAGGAACATTTTCCAAATCTGTAAATATTCTTCTATAATATGGCTTTAGTGATTAGAGAATGCTATTCCATATGAATATATCATATTTTATCAAAATATCAATTATTGGTCATTAAGATGTTTCTAATTTTTTGCTATTATAAAATGTGCTGAAAAGCATTCTTGAGCATGGTTTGTTCTCTATCTCAGATACTTTTAAGATATATTTCTAGAAAGTAAATTATTATATCAAAAAGTTAACATTTTAAAATATTTGTGACATATGACTAAATTGCCTAAAGAAGAATTGTACCATTTCCTTCCGGTACATCTTAAATTACTTTACACAGGAAAGTTTGGAAAGGCAAAATGACGCAAGTCTAAACCCTCCTTGTTCATTGCCATGTCTCCAGCATCTAGTACAAATTCAGTAATATGTAAGTTGTGCAATATGTGTTTGATGAGTTATTGATTTATGAATGAATAAATGAATGAATGAATGAATGATAGAGTAAGAGAGTAACTCTTTCTAAAGAAAAAAACACCTTTTTCTTCAAAGAATATTCTGTAATTGGTTACTTCATCCATAAAGGAGGAAACATTGGTCACTGCCCAGGTGACAGAAAAATTCTATCAAAACATGGGTATTTTGTTTCATCTCCTTTGTTGATATGTAACATGTTTATGGATCATTAACATTCAAGTTTACTCATTATTGTTTCCAAAATTGCTTCTTCTCCAGTGTTTTTTGTTTTATTTTGTTTTTAATTTCTGATTTTTTAAATTGTAGTGCAATGGATATACAATATTATATGTTTCAGTTATACAACATAGCGATTCAATATTTATAGATTATATTCCATTAAAAGTTATCATCAAAAAATGGCTATATTCCCTGTGCTGTACAATATATCTTTGTAGCTTATGTATTTTATACATAGTGATTTGTACTTCTTAATCCCATACCCCTATCTTGCCCCTCCCTTCTTCCCTCTCCCCACTGGTAACCACTAGTTTGTTCTCTATGTCTGTGAGTCTGTTTTTGTTTTGTTGTATTTATTTGCTTGTTTTATTTTTTGGATCCCACATATAAGTGATAACATACAGTATTTGTCTTTGTCTGACTTATTTTACTAAGCCTAATACCCTCCAGGTCCATCCATGTTGTTGCAAATGGCAGAATTTCATTTTTTATGGCTGAGTAACTAATATACACACAAATAACAGCTTCTTTTTACATCCATCTGTTGGTGAACACCTAAGTTGCTTCTTTATCTTGGCTATTGTAAATAATGCTGCTATGAATATTGGGGTGCATATATCTTTTTGAATTAGTGTTTTTGTTTTCTTCGGATATGTACTCAGAAGTGGAATTGCTGGATCATATGATAGCTGCAATTCTAGGTATTTTTTTTTTTAATCAGTAAATGGCACCACTGTGCCTAATTACACAGACTATAAATATAAAAGTCATCCTACAAACCATCCATGCCCATCTCTATTTTCAATTAATCACTCAATCCTGTCAATTTTACCTCTTAAATGTCTCTCATCTCTATTATTTTCTCCATTTTTACTGCCACCACCCTAGCCCAAGATTCTATAGTCAAATCTCTGAATTACAGAAATGTATTTTTTCTCAGTTAGTCTTCTTTACTCATTCTTCTCATTTTCAATCCAGAACAACATTCACATTGTATCCAAGCAACCTTTTTGAAATGAAAATATGGTTAAATCCATCTTTGTTTAAAACCATTTTGTGTCTTCTTCTTGGTTTTACAATAAAGGCCATAACCTTTGCATATTAACAGGAAGCACAACAGAGTGGGGACTCCCTCCCCAGCCCATCATGCTCCATTATCTCTGTCCTCCTGAGACTCTGGCCTTCTTCAAGTCATCTGCTTCAAGGCATTTGCACATACTGCTTTCTATACACACAGCATTATTTCCATTAACTTCTACCCTCTCTTTTTATTTTTATTTTTTAAATTTATTTTGTTTATTTATTTTTGGCTGCATTGGGTTTTTGCTGCAGTGCACGGGCTTTCTCTAGTTGCAGCGAACAGGGTCTACTCTTCGTTGCGGTGTGCGGGCTTCTCATTGCGGTGGCTTCTCTTGTTGCGGAGCATGGGCTCTAGATGTGCGGGCTTCAGTAGTTGTGGTGTGTAGGCTCAGTAGTTGTGGCTCGCAGGCTCTAGAGTGCAGGCTCAATTGTTGTGGCACACAGGTTTAGTTGCTCTGCGGCATGTGGGATCTTCCCGGCCCAGGGCTTGAACCCGTGTCCCCTGCATTGGCAGGCAGATTCTCAACCACTGCATCACCAGGGAAGCCCCCTACCCTCTCTTTCATTCATGTCTATCTGTCCTTTAGGGATCAGTTGAATACAGTGTTTGAAGGAAACATTTTCTAACCCAGACTCTATCATATTCCTCCACTTACTCTCCCAGCACACTTCATCTTTCTTGTTTCCTGCTAACTAAATTGTAATTTAATAACTATTTATGTAATTAACTGTTTTGTCTATGTGCTCTGCTTGAATATGAGCCTCAGGAGGGCAGAGACTGAGTCCATCTTTTTTATTCCTGTTATCTCCAGCTCTGGTTTACATAGTTGAAACTCAATAAGCGTATATTTAATGAAAGAAAGAATGAATAAATGATGAACAAGTGAGAGAAATTTGTAAAGAAATCTGTGTGAGTGATTGTGATTAGTTTCAATTAAGTTTTTAAAAATAACTATTAACTTAGGTAAGACAAAAAAAAAGACATCACCTTTAGTTATCACAGTTATGACACTCTGTCAGCCTCCAGTGCATATCTTGTATTAACAGACCTCTTACCAAAGAAACAGCTTTTCCAAGCTGAATTTTGAGCACAGGTACAAGTTTGTTGTTGATTATTCCACTCTAACCCTAAGCTTTTGGATTCTAAGTGATATCTACTCCAGACACCTTGAAATCTGACTGTAACATTGCTTGCACATCACCTCATGACCTTTGCTCAGCCAGTAAATTGAAGTTTTATGTCCCTAGAGTTAAGTTGGAATAAACTGGAAAATAGAGTTTTCTTCACTATTAGTTCTAACCTAGCTAATATTCTTGTTCAAGGGATTCACCTCAGCTCAATTATCACATCCAGAAGAAGATATAAGTTTTACCTATTTGTTCATCAGCTAACAATTTCCAGTGCGGTCATTGATACCCACCAGCCAGGACCAGTGACCACTCGACCTTGTGAGAACCCAAAGGATTATAAAATAATATGAGGTGTGAATTGTGCCTTTTTATGTTCCTAAGTTAACTTTTCTAGGCCTCTCAGATAATAATTGCCATGGCAGTTGGTTAACAAAGTGGATTGATACTTTTATCTAAGGAACGTAATATAAATTTTTAATGTCTTAGATAACATTCAAATCACATTTTCACTACGTCCATAACTAACTAGAAACTTGCGATAATAAGATAGAACCATTATCCAGTGAAAATGTTGAAAATATGTCGAGGTTTGACATACTTTTATTATTTTTAAGAAAGGCATTCCTTATTTTATTTATTTTTAATTATTTACTTATTTATTTTTGGCTGTGTTGGGTTTTCGTTGCTGCGTGCTGGCTTTCTCTAGTCGTGGCGAGCAAGGGGCTACTCTTCGTTGTAGTGCACAGGCTTCTCTTTGCGGTGGCTTCTCTTGTTGCGGAGCACGGGCTGTAGGCGCACGGGCTTCAGTAGTTGTAGTGCACCAGCTCAGTAGTTGTGGCTCGTGGACTTAGTTGCTTTACGGCATGTGGGATCTTCCCAGACCAGGGGTTGAGCCGTGTTCCCTGCATTGGCAGGTGGATTCTTTTTTTTTTCGCGGTACGCAGGCCTCTCACTGCCGTGGCCTCTCCCGCTGCGGAGCACAGGCTCCGGACGCGCAGGCCCAGCGGCCATGGCTCACGGGCCCAGCCGCTCCGCGGCACGTGGGATCCTCCCGGACCGGGGCACGATCCCGCGTCCCCTGCATCGGCAGGCGGATCCCCAACCACTGTGCCACCAGGGAAGCCCCGGCAGGTGGATTCTTAACCACTGTGCCACCAGGGAAGTCCCAACATACTTTAGTATAAAGATAATTTTTTTGAAGTGTAGTTGATTCACAATATTGTGTTAGATTCAGGTGTATAGCATAGTGATTCCATGTTTGTGCAGATTATACTCCATTATAGGTTATTACAAGATAACGGCTACAATTCCCCCATGCTATACAGTGTGTACTTGTTACTTATCTATTTTATACATAGTGGTTTGTATCTGCTAATCCCATACCCCTAATTTGTCCCTCGTGAGAAATTGTTTTTTATTATTAGTCACCAAAATAAATGCAGTCAACAGATTTTTTAAAAATTTGGATTTAGCCAGTAACCTGATCATAGGTTCTGTTTCCAAACTATATGGCAGAACTGTTTCATGTACAATTATCACATTTGTAGTTTACTTTTGTTTTTCTAATAGTGACTCTCAAATAAAGTTCAGGTGCTATCACGTGGTCCATCTCTGCTCCAAGAGTCATCATGTAAACAAGACTATTTGATAAAGGTATTGTGAAGAATTCAGCAGCAAGCGAGGAAGTAAACAGCAAAGGGACCAAGTGAGATACAAAATCACTCTCCCCCAGCCCCAGACTACAAGTTGCTTTCTAAACACAGAGCATGTTTCTCATATCCTAAATCAGCAGGGTATACAACAAAACATCAAACTTGGGAAACAAACATCTTCCACCTATTAAAGCATAAACAGAAACATATTCCTGTAATCCAATAAAGCTTCCCTACAATAAGATACAAAGCTTTCATTGCCTTGATTCAATTGTACATCTCTTTTATTATTCTAACATTTTTTTCTTGAACTGTTCTGTACTTTCCATTCAGTGAGTAACCTCCTTGTTATTACAAGCAGGAATTACAGACCCTCTATATCTCCCCAGCACCCAGAACAATGCTGGGTAAACACTAGTTGCTCAGTAAATATTGGAATAATTACTTTATTTTACCCAAGTTTTGAATGGAGGTGATTATATGGTAACATGGCAAGATAGAAAATAAACATTTTTGCTGCTGTTAGATTTTTTACTATTCTTTCTTCTTAATTCCTGTCTGCCCCTCTTTCATTTGGCCAACTCCTTAGCCATACTTCAAGTTCAACTCAGTGTCACCTACTTCACATAAAATCTTCCTTGATATCCATAAGGCAAAGGTAGTATGTCCCTGTAATACCTTAATCATCAGTCTTTTAGTATTTATCAATAAAATAAAAATGATTTGTTAGTACTCTTCTTTCACTCAAGATTGTAGATCTGCTGGGTACAGAGGTGTACCTTTTTTCATCTTGGAACTGAATTTAAAAAACAGTTTAATGTTAGAAATAGATTTTTAATAAGAGTCATATCAAGAAAGGGGGATGATATGCACCGAATGTAATTTCCATTAAATTTTAGACATTCTTTTTCCTCTTCTTTTTCTTTCATTTTAAAACTCCATATATATATATCTTTACTCTAAATGTGAAATGCATTCTTTATAATTTCAATATTTTCATAAAGTTGGCTAATTAGCAAAACTATCCTTTAAAAACAAATGCCATATTTAATACAGGAATTTAGATAAAAATCAGAAGAGTAAAACTTGCCTGTCCATCATGTCAATCAATGACAAACTGGTTAAAACAAATTTCTAAAGAGAAACGTAAAAGCAGCTTTTCCAATAGTCTTTTATTACATCTTTTGATTTAGTTTTTCAAATATAACTTTCTTCAATACAAAACTCTTTGTGAAACTCAAATTTCTTACACTATAGTTCAATAAACAGGATACAAATTTTATATTTTTTTCTTTTTTTTTTTTTTTGCGGTACGTGGGCCTCTCACTGTTGTGGCCTCTCCCGTTGCGGAGCACAGGCTCTGGACGCGCAGGCTCAGCGACCATGGCTCACGGGCCCAGCCGCTCCGCGGCATGTGGGATCTTCCCAGACCAGGGCATGAACCCGCGTCCCCTGCATCGGCAGGTGGACTCTCAACCACTGCGCCACCAGGAAAGCCCAAATTTTATATTCTGAATGGCTTTTATTTTCCCACACTTTTCAGAACATGACAATAATAGAGTTTTGTGTGTTTTGTGTTTGTGTGTGTGTGTGTGTGTGTGTGTGTGTGTGTTTGAATGATTGTTAGTCTCTTAGGGTTTTCAAAACAAGTTTTGAATGCCTCATTACTTTGTAAATAATTTTCTGCAGTTCAGGTTTTCATAAAAAATCCTAAGTTTATAGGGTATTCAATTATTTTTTCCACATTGGGCTCTAGTGATGTATTTTCAGGACTTTTGATGTCTTGTGTTATAAGCCTCACCTCCGTGTTGAAATTCTTAAATCCTCTTTAATGTGTAAGGATTCCTTGCAGCTTATATTTGTATGTATAAAAAGATAGGCCAAATCTCCATGGGAGAACATTCAAAATAGAAACAAATGTATCCCTACTTACTTTATGCATTAAACATTTTTCTCCAAATATTTCAGGAAAGAGAGTTTAAAAAAATTAATATCCTTAGTATTTTAAAATAATATTCTTTAGTTAGCTATTAATTTTTCATATTATGGCAATTTAACATCCTTGGGGGTCTGGTATCTTTATAAATTCCCTTCTATCTTTCTCCTATGAAATTTTTTTACTATGAAATCCTATGAAATATTTTTTTTTCTGAACACAGATTAATTTAAACTCCATGATTTTAGTTTCAAAGTCCAAAAGTTTTAAGTTAACAAAAATCTCAACAAATCATGCTTACCTTTATTAGTTAAATTTGAATTAAAACAGATATGGTCATTCCATGTTTTTCAGAACAAACAAGAAAACCTAAGTTGCTTTAAAAGAGTCAGGTCCATATGAGATCTGAGGTTGTTAAAAACGGTAAAATTTACATTAGTTATAAGGAAACCTGAATGTAAACATCTGGAGTTACTCACAGATTTGTAAAGAATGTTGATTTTGCACCTGGGCATGAGTAGTTTCACTTCTGTGACTCATTGTGGTCAATGTTGGCTCTAGGTCCTTTGCTCATAGATTATTGCACCTTAACGGCACCATTCACATGCCATGTCTAGTTGGCACCTCCATGCGCCACTGTTCATGGTTTTCTAGGACTCCTCCATCAATCTCCGAACATGTTCACATACTATTAAATCCATCTTCCTTATGAGAGTTTTCTCACTTTAGGACTCAAGAACATAATGGCCCAGAATTTCTCCCTTGCCATCTTTAAAATCAATAACCTTCAAACAATCTTATTGCTCCCTTCTGAATGTAGGGCCAAATCTGTATTCCAGCTGGAGTCAAACAGGCACATAATACACACCACCACACACACACACACACGAAAATTTCTAGCTACAGTTTCTCCTTGTGTGGTAACATGGGATTTCCATCATATAACTTCTAGACAAGGAAACCTGAAACCTTGACTGCTTATGTCTCATGTATCTTGAAAAACCATTAAAAGTATGTTTCTTTGCACAGCCCCAGGACATTGCAGATTTTCTGTCCTACTTGGAGTACCACCTTCAGTTTTATCATTCACATTTCAAAGTCAATTTGCTAAGGGAACATGGGATTCTTAAGTTTACAAAGAAAGAGCTGCATATTTAAAAGCCCCTAGAGTATCACAGATAAGACAATTCAGATTTATTTAAAGCTCATGCACACAAGATTTTATATAAGTAAATTAGGAGATTGGAGCAAGAGAGCTAAAATATCACATCTCCATCCTGCTTTGTCAATTTCTATTTCTTGCCCTCCTTTTGTTCCTTCATAGTATTTGTTACCACTCAAAATAATATGGATTTATTCATTTATTTTTGCGCTAAAATGAAAACCTTACAAGAGTAAGGCTTTGGGGGGCTTCCCTGGTGGAGCAATGGTTGAGGGTCGGCCTGCCGATGCAGGGAACGCAGGTTCGTGCCCCAGTCTGGGAGGATCCCACGTGCCGCGGAGTGGCTGGGCCCATGAGCCGTGGCTGCTGAGCCTGTGCGTCCAGATCCTGTGCTCTGCAGCGGGAGAGGCCACAGCAGTGAGAGGCCCGCGTACCAAAAAAAAAAAAGAGTAAGGCTTTACCTGTTTGTTCACTGCCGAATTTGGCTCTAGAATAGCACCTTGCACATTATATATGCTCAGGAAATATTAGTGAATGGACATAAAGAGAATAGAATCATAATCGCAAGAAGCTGGCTGATTTCCTTTTATAGTGTTGGTGGGATAGTATCACCAACATAATCTTCCTGTATAAAATGTAAATGGTAAATGAATACTAAATGTCACAAGAGACGTGGTTTTTGTTCACCAAAAGCAAATCCTTATTTGCTGCCTGGGAAGCAAAATAAAGTGACGCATAAAGGACTTAATTAAGTCAGAGGTATTTTGTACTATACTAAACAATGAAATGGTCACTGACATTTCTGAAGTCAGCTGTGAAAATCAGAAGCAGGAGTGTAGAGCTCTTCCATACTATGAGCTAATGCTTTATGATTGCATTGTGATGGAAAAAGCATCAGACTCAACGTTCTATCTCAATTAATGGGTAAGTACTCAGTAGATGTTAGAACTTAATATTATCATTAACATTTTTTATTATTAGTTACACAATGTATATACAGTTGACCCTTGAACAACATAAGTTTGAACTGCACAGGTCAACTTATGAACAGATTTTTTTCAACAGTAAATATTACAGTACTACACCGTCCCGGGTTGATTGAATCCACATCTGTGAAACCACAGATATGGGAGGAGCCAGGTATATGAAGAAACCATGTGTATGGAGGCCAACCATAAATTATAGGCAGATTTTCAGTGTCATAGAGGGTGAGCACCTCTAACCCCTCCTGTTGTTCAAGGGTCAAGTGTATATGTATATCTTTACATATTACTATGTATAATGATTAAGGGGGCCAGTTGGATTTGGTTTCAAAACCTAGCTCTTGCCACATAACAACTGGTGACCACGGGCAAGATACTTAATCTCTCTGAACCTAGTATCCTCATCTATTTCCCTGAATTGCTGTCAGTACTAAGAGGCACAATATATCAAGGTGCTTTACCCATGTCTGGCAGGAAAGTGATAATTATGATGATAATGGCAATGTCGATTCATACAAATTAAAGTCATGTCAGTGTAACAGACTCAAATGTCAGCATGCTAAGGAAAATTATCTTTCCTTAGAAAGGTAGAAACATAATTTGTGAGAAAGACCTTAAGAAGACTTACATTTCCTTCTAATTCCTTGATATTATAATTCTGTAAAAGTAGATTGTGTGATTCTGTCACTTAGAATTATTGCAGCTGAAAGAATAAGAAACAAAATAGAGAATATATATGCACTGTTTTATGAACAAAACACACAAACATCTAAAAGATCTTTAAAGATAAAAAATAGTTTAACAATAACTCAAAGTTGGTATTTTCGAAAAGATCTCAACATAAAAATACTTTGCCTCGGGACTTCCCTGGTGGCGCAGTGTTTGGGAATCCGCCTGCCAATGCAGGGGACGTGGGTTCGATCCCTGGTCCAGGAAGATCCCACATGCCGCGGAGCAACTAAGCCCGTGTGCCACAACTACTGAGCCTGCACTCTAGAGCCTGCAGGTCACAACTACTGAGGCCACACACCACAACTATTGAAGTTCCTGCGCCTAGAGCCCGAGCTCCACAACGAAGAGTAGGCTCCACTCGCCGCAACTAGAAAGAAAGCCCATGTGCAACAACGAAGACCCAACACAGCCAAAAATAAATAAATTAATTAATAAATTAATTAAAAAAAAATACTTTGCCTCTAGGCCTCAAAAAGTATATTTAGCTATCCCTCCATTTGGAGTGCGTTTTAAGGCTTAAACATAGACTGATGAGTTTACTTATAATGGTCCTTGTTTTCTCCTTGTTCTCTGGACACTGATTTTACTCCTCTGACTGGTGAAATTTTATTGCATATTTTCAGAACCCATAAACACACATATGCTTCCATATTGATTATATTTTTAGTCAGGCAATATATTACTTTAAATAGTCACTGGTATATATCACAATTTCATCAGATACTGTTTCTAGTAATAACAAAATACATATACAGCTACATTACTAGCCCTGTCTATGAAGCAGTCTAACCAAAAGGGTTTTATATATATATATATATATATATATATATATATATATATATATATACACATTCTCAAGGATTAAACAAGACTTCTCAGTGCCTATCTGGACCGGTGACCATCAAGTGAGGAACAGTTTTGAAATAAGCAAATTTTCCCTTTGCTATTCTTCACTTTGCATTCTGTATCCTTCTCAATTCCTCATCTCCAGTATGAAAAATTGCACCAGGCCTCTTATTTACCAAAGACAAATTCCCAGTATAAGTCTTTCCACAGCACTGCCTTCTCTGAAGAGTGCCCAGGCTACAGGGTCTCCGTGGACCACACATGGGCCCTGTGTCCCTTGTCCTTACAATATGATTGCTATCCAACTATAGATTACTTTAATCCAGCACTGTTGTTTATATCAGAGATTGGCAATCTATGGCCTAAGAGCCAAATCTAGACCACCATGTTTTATGCAAGTAAAGTATCTTTGGAATGTAGCCACATCCGTTCATTCATGCATTGTCTATGGTCTCTTTCATACTATAGTGGCAGAGTATGTAGGCACCACAGAGACCACATAACCCACAGAAGATAAAATATTTGCAATTCCACCCTTTACAGAAAGCTTGCTTACCCTAGACCACTACCATATTTGACTCACTCAGACTCACTCTGATTTTAATTTCGTTTTGTGCCTCCAAGTCTGTCTCAAGATCTAGTTCTGATCAGCTCAGCTTTGGAACTCTTACCCCATCTTCTCTGACTTCTTTTCTGTCCCTGGGATGTGTCCTCTGAGACATCTCCTGACCCTTCTACAACCCACCTGGCTCTTTGCTTCAACTGCAATGCAATGCACACCCATTAGACCATGAGAACTTCCACCCATTTGAATGTCATCCAAGCCTGATCCAGTCTGGCTTCTACTCCTCAACTTTGACCCACAAAGCTTATGTCTTTTGGATTCACCTGTTCTCTCAAATATGGCCTCTGACAGATATACTGAATGTTAATGCATTAGGTCTCTAAATTAACATATACAAATATAGAAAAACATTGTCTTGCCTAACCTTCCCTCAACATAGAGAATTTTTGTTCTTCGAAACAACGGCCAGGTTTCAAGAAGTTGGTTTACTTTTCCAAAGAAGAAATAGCAGATTAAATCTCTTTAACTTGTAGAATTCCTCTAATAAGAGTAAATTTAGAGGTAGTCAGGGAATTTTGGCTAAAAAGAAGCTGTCTTTTTCCAAGTTCACCTGTGGCTCCTTCATTCTTCACGGTGTTCAAGCTACTGCCATATTTCCACAAATCACTGTGTTTTTATATCAGAGAGAAATATGTTGAGGTTTATAAGTGGGAAACTGTTATTCATAGAGTCATTCATTTTGGTTAGGTTTGAGTTCTGTTCGTAGCTAAAAAAATATCCGTTTGGGTTAAAGTCACCTTAGTTTACCTTGTATATTATTGCCTGTAGTAAAAGACAATATGCTTGTATTTCATAAGTCTCTGGGAGCTATATAGAAACTATCTTGCATTGCTTGGTGGGGGTTCTGAACTCAGCAAATTTTTTTTTTTAAAAGGATAAGTTTTTGAAGTGAAAAAATCCAGGAGTCTTACTTAGGCTAATAAATGATTATCATGACTTACAAATACAATGCTGATGAATGAATTTTCTAAGAGCCATTCCTGTATCCCTCTCTTTAGACATGACATTTAGTCCCAGACAACAATTTACTTAAAAGTTTCACCAAAAACTTAGAGGAACAAAAGACAGAGCATAAAAGGGCTTTCATTTTTGAATTTATCTTTTTTTACGAGTTATCACCAGTTTATACAATAGCTACTCTGTTTGCCTACAGAGTTGCTAACAGTATCTCATTCATTATTTATAAAAGCACATTAGGAGCCTTTGAGTGAGGAAGATGCTACAGAGAACCAGTTCTCCTCTTCTTGTTGTGTTAATCCTGGATTAAAATTAATGAATTTTATAGCAGAAAGAAAATGAAATAATACATAAAGCATATTAGGCAAATACAATGGAATTCAGAAAATTAATTTTTAATACATTTCACTTTGTAACTTCTTGGTTGAGTCTGATGTGATGTCCACTTTTATTCTGATATTTCTATAGATCTTGTGGTAAAATATTATTACAGTATATGGTCTATCTTCACTAACCTAGCAGTGGTGAAGCTGTCCAGAAATGAAATATGGATTTAACCACAACAATGAATCAAACTGCCTCAAGCCATCATGTGTACACTTTATTCCTATAAATCCATGTTCTGCACTTTCCCACCTGAAAATTTCATGTTCAAGTTATTAGGATAGGAAGTTATATTACAGCTTTAGACCCATGACATAAGAAACAAAATCTAAGCCCACAAAGCCTTGCTTGAATAAGCATTTGAAGCAAATATTGTTAAATATAAATAAGGGAGAAAGCATAGGCAAAAAACAAAATAAGAGATTTCACCCAGCATGTGATTTCCATAGTACTTTTTATGGGAAACATGTACTGCTTGTATGGCTTAGGGTAAAATGGATTTGCCACTTTAGACATCATTTCTTGTCATCTGTAATGTGAGGGATGGATGAGAAGAGGGATGTGATCAGAATATACAGCACTATTATGATAATTAGACAAAGATGTCCCTCTCTGGATAGATGCAAATCTTAAGAACCCATCTTGATTCAAATTAGAAGAAGTTATGTCTTATGCTAGGCTGACAGACCCTAGATCAGATTAAAAGACTTGGTCAACAGAGTGGAAATTTGATTTTATCCTTCACTCTCCTCTTTAGCTGGATACTCCTGTGCAATTAACAACCGCAGAAAAATGTATGGTGGGGGGAGACCTTCAAGATGGCAGAGCACTAAGACATGGAGATCATCTTCCTCCCCACAAATACAACAGAAATACATCTACACGTGGAACAACTCCTACAGAACACCTACTGAGCTCTGGCAGAAGACCTCAGACTTCCCAAAAGGCAAGAAACTCCCCAAGTACCTGGGTAGGGCCAAAGAAAAAACAGAGACAAAAAATAGGGACAGGACCTGCCCCATGGGGAGAGAGCTGTGAAGGAGGAAAAGTTTCCACACACTAGGAAGCCCCTTCACTGGCGGAGTTGGGGGGGTGGGCTGGGGGGAAGCTTTGGAGCCATGGAGGAGAGCTCAGCAACAGGGGTGCAGAGGGCAAAGCAGAGAGATTCCTGCACAGAGTATCAGTGCTGACCTGCACTCACCAGCCTGAGAGTCTTGTCTGCTCACCGGGGGGGGGGGGGGGGGGGGTGGATGGGGGGGCCTGGGAGTTGAGGTTCAGGCTTTGGAGGTCAGATCCCAGGGAGAGGACAGGGGTTGGCTACGTGAACACAGTCTGAAGAGGGCTAGTGCACCAGAGCTAGCCAGGAGGGAGTCTGGGAAAAAGTCTGGAACTGCCAAGAGGCAAGAGAACATTGTTTCAGGGTGCACAAGGAGAGGGGATTCAGAGCACCGCCTAAATGAGCTCCAGAGACAGGCATGAGCCACCGCTACCGCTATCAGTGTGAACCAGAGACGGGCATGAGGCGCTAAGGCTGCTGCTGCAGCCACCAAGAAGCCGGTGTGCAAGCACATGTCAGTATCCACACCTCCCCTCCCAAGAGACTGTGCAACCTGCCACTGCCAGGGCCCCGTGATACAGGGACAACTTCCCTGGGAGAACACACGGGGCGCCTCAGGTTGTTGCAACATCACGCCGGCCTCTACCACCACAGGCTCACCCTGCATTCCGTACCCTTCCCTCCCCCCAGCCTGAGGGAGCCAGAGCGAGCCAGAGCCCCCTAATCAGCTGCTACTTTAACCCTGTCTTGTCTGAGCAAAGAACAGATGCCCTCTGGTGACCTACAGGCAGGGCCAAATCCAAATCTGAACACCAGGAGCTGTGCAAACAAAGAAGAGAAAGGGAAATTTCTCCCAGCAGCCTCAGGAGCAGCAGATTAAATCTCCACAATTAACTTGATGTACCCTGCATCTCTGGAAAACCCGAATAGACAACGAATCATCCCAAAATTGAGGCAGTGGACTTTGGGAGCAACTGTAGACTTGTGGTTTGCTTTCTGCAACTAATTTGTTTCTGGTTTTATGTTTATCTTAGTTTAGTATTTAGAGTCTATTATTGGTAGATTTGTTTATTGATATGGTTGCTCTCTTCCTTTATATATATATATATTTTTTTTTTCCTTTTTCTCTTTCTGTGAGTACATATGTGTATGCTTCTTTTTATAAGTATGTAATATATAGCTTTGCTTTTACCATTTGTCCTAGGGTTCTATTTATCCTTCTTTTTTTTTTTATTATAGGATTTAGTGCTTGTTCTAATTGGTGGGTTTGGTTTGGTTGGTATCTTCTTTCTTTCTTTTTAATACTTTTTAATTTTTTATTTTAATAACTTTATTTTATTTACTTATTTATTTATTTTCTTTCTTTCTTTTTCTCTCCCTTTTCTTCTGAGCCTTGTGACTGACAGGGTCTTGGTCCTCCGGCCGGGTGTCAAGCCTGTGACTCTGAGGTGGGAGGGCCAAGTTCAGGACATTGGTCCACCAGAGACCTCCTGACTCCACATAATATCAAACAGTGAAAGCTCTTCTAGAGATTTCCATCTCAATGCTAAGACCCAGTTCCACTCAACAAACAGCAAACTACAGTGCTGGACACCCTATGCCAAACAACTAGCAAGACAGGATCACAGCTCCACCCTTTAGCAGAGAGGCTGCCTAAAATAATAATAAGGTCACAGAAACCCAAAAACACAATACCGGACATGGTCCTGCCCACTAGAAAGACAAGATCCAGCCTCATCCACCAGAGCACAGGCACCAGTCCCCTCCACCAGGAAGCCTACACAACCCAGTGAACCAAACTTAGACACTGGGGGCAGACACCAAAAACAACATTAACTATGAACCTGCAGCCTGTGAAAAAGAGACCCCCAGCACAATAAGTTAAGCAAAATGAGAAGACAGAGAGACACACAGCAGATGAGGAAGCAAGATAAAAACCCACCAGACCAAACAAGTGAAGAGGAAATAGGCAGTCTACCTGAAAAAATATTCAGAGTAATGATAGTAAAGATGATCAAAAATCTTGGAAATGGATTGGAGAAAATACAAGAAAAGTTTAAAAGGAGCTAGAAGACCTAAAGAACCAAAAAAAAAAAAAAACTATAATGAACAACACAATAAATGAAATTAAAAATTCTCCAGAAGGAATCAATAGCAGAATAACAGAGGCAGAAGAATGGATAAGTGACCTGGAAGATAAAATAGTGGAAATAACTACTACAGAGAAGAATAAAGAAAAAAGTATGAAAAGAATTGAGGACAGTCTCAGAGACCTCTGGGCCAACATTACATGCACCAACTTTTGAATTATAGGGTTCCCAGAAGAAGAAGAGTAAAAGAAAGGGATGGAGAAAATATTTGAAGAGATTATAGTTGAAAACATCCCTAATATGGAAAAGGAAATAGTTTATCTAGTCCAGGAAGCGCAGACATTCCCATAGAGGATAATTCCAAGGAGAAACAGGCCAAGACACATATTAATCAAACTATGAAAAATTAAATACAAAGAAAAAGTATTAAAAGCAGCAACGGAAAAACAACAAATAACATACAACGGAATCCCCATAAGGTTAACAACTGATCTTTCAGCAGAAACTCTACAAGCCAAAAGGGAGTGGCAGGACATATTTAAAGTGATGAAAGGGAAAAACCTACAACCAAGATTACTCTACACAACAAGGATCTCATTCAGATTCAACAGAGAAATTAAAACCTTTACAGACAACCAAAAGCTCAGAAAATTCAGCACCACAACACCAGCTTTACAGCAAATGTTAAAGGAACTTCTCTAGGCAGGAAACACAAGAGAAGGAAAAGACCTACAATAACAAACCCAAAACAATTAAGAAAATGATAATGGGAACATACATATCGATAACTGCCTTAAATGTAAATGGAGTAAATTCTCCAACCAAAAGGCATAGATTGGCTGAATGGATACAAAAACAAGACCCGTATAAATGCTGTATACAAGAGACCAACTTCAGACCTAGGGACACATACAGAGTGAAAGTGAAGGGATGGAAAAAGTTATTCTGTGCAAATGGAAATCAAAAGAAAGCTGGCATAGCAATTCTCATATCAGGCAAAATAGACTTTAAAATAAAGACTATTACAAGAGACAAAAAAGGACACTACATAATGATCAAGGGATAAATCTAAGAAGATATAACAATTGTAAATATTTATTCACCCAACATAACAGCACTTCAATACATGAGGCAAATGCTAACAGCCATAAAAGGGGAAATAGACAGTAATACAGTCATGATATAGGACTTTAACACCCCACTTTCACCAATGGACAGATCGTCCAAGATGAAAATAAATAAGCAAACAAAGATTCAAATGATACATTAAACAAGATGGACTTAACTGATATTTATAGGACTTTCCATCCAAAAGGAACAGAATACACTTTTTTCTCAAGTGCTAATGGAACATTCTTGAGGATAGATCATATCTTGGGTCACAAATCAAGCCTTGGTAAATTTAAGAAACTGAAATCATATTAAGAATCTTTTCCAACCACAACTCTGCGAGACTAGATATCAATAAAGAGCAAAAATCTGTAAAAAATACAAACATATGGAGACTAAAAATACACTACTAAATAACCAAGAGATCAGTGAAGAAGTCAAAAAATACCAAGAAACAAATGACAATGAAAACAAGACAACCCCAAACTTATGAGATGCAGCAAAATCAGTTCTAAGAGGGAAGGTTATAGCAAAACAATCCTAACTCAAGAAACAAGAAACATCTCAAATGAACAACTTAAACTTACACCTAAAGCAGTTAGAAAAAGAAGAACAAAAATACTCCCAAAGTTAGCTGAAGGAAACAAATCATAAAGGTCAGATCAGAAATAAATGAATAAGAAATGAAAGAAACAACAGCAAAGATCAATAAAACCAAAAGCTGGTTCTATGAGAAGATAAACACAATTCATAAACCATTAGCCAGACTCATCAAGAAAAAAAGGAAGAAGACTCAAATCAATAGAATTAGAAATGAAAAAGGAGAAGTAACAACCGACACTGCAGAAATTCAAAGGATCATGAGAGATTACTTCAAGCTACTATATACCAATAAAATGAACATCCTGGAAGAAATGGACAAATTCTTAGAAAAGCACAACCCTGTGAGACTGAACCAGGAAGAAATAGAAAATAAAAACAGACCAATCACAAGCACTGAAGTTGAGACTGTGATTTAAAATCTTCCAACAAACAAAACCCCAGGGTCTTCACTGGTGACGCAGTGGTTGAGAGTCCGCCTGCCAGTGCAGGGGACACAGGTTTGTGCCCTGGTCCGGGAAGATCCCACATGCCACGGAGTGGCTGGGCCTGTGAGCCATGGATGCTGAGCCTGCGCATCCTGAGCCAGTGCTCCACAACAGGAGAGGCCACAACAGTGAGAGGCCCGTGTACCACCAAAAAAAAAAAAAAAAAAAAAAAACAGGACCACATGGTTTCACAGGGGAATTCTAATAAAAATTTAAAGAAGAGCTAACACCTATCCTTTGCAAACTCTTCCAAAATATAGCAGAGGGAGGAACACACCCAAACTCATTCTACGAGGTCACCATCACCCTGATACCAAAGCCAGACAAAGATGTCACAAAGAAAGAAAACTACAGGCCAATATCACTGATGAACATAGATACAAACATCCTCAATAAAATACTAGCAAACAGAATCCAACAGCACATTAAAAGGATCATACACCATGATCAAGTGGGGTTTATCCCAGGAATGCAAGGATTCTTCACTATATTCAAATCAATCAATGTGATACACCATATTAACAAATTTAAGGATAAAAACCATATGATAATCTCAATAGATGCAGAAAAAGCTTTTGACAAAATTCAACACTGACTTATGATAAACACCCTCCAGAAAGTGGGCAGAGAGGGAACCTACCTCAACATAATAAAGACCATATATGACAAAACCACTGCCATCATTCTCAATAGTGAAAAACTGAAAGCATTTCTCCTAAGATCAGGAAAAGACAAGATTGCCCACTCAACACTATTATTCAACATAGTTTTGGAAGTTTTAGCCATGGCAATCAGAGAAGAAAAATAAATAAAAGGAATCCAAATTGGAAAAGAATTAAAACTGTCACTGTTTGCAGATGACATGATACTAGATATACAGAATCCTAATGATGCTACCAGAAAACTACTAGAGCTAATCAATGAATTCGGTAAAGTAGCAGAATACAAAATTAATGCACAGAAATCTTACATTCCTATACACTAATGATGAAAAATCTGAAAGAGAAATTAAGGATACACTCCCATTTACCATTGCAAGAAAAATAATAAAATACCTAGGAATAAACCTACCTAAGGAGACAAAAGACCTATATGCAGAAAACTAGAAAGACAGTGATGAAAGAAATTAAAGATGATACCAACAGATGGAGAGATATACCATGTTCCTGGATTAGAATAATCAATATTTTGAAAATTATTATACTACCCAAAGCAATCTACAGATTCAATGCAATTCCTATGAAACTACCACTGACATTTTTCACAGAACTAGAACAAAAAATTTCACAATTTGTATGGAAACACAAAAGACACCAAATAGCCAAAGCAATCTTGAGAAAAAAAAACAGCTGGAGGAATCAGGCTCCCAGACTTCAGACTATACTACAAAGCTACAGTAATCAAGACAGTATGGAACTGGCACAAAAACAGAAATACAGATCAATGGAACAGGATAGAAAGCCCAGAGATAAACCCGCACATATTTGGTCACCTTATTTTTGATAAAGGAGGCAAGAATATACAGTAGAGAAAAGACAGCCTCTTCAATAAGTGGTGCTGGGAAAACTGGGCAACTACATGTAAAAGAATGAAATTAGAACACTCTCTAACACCATACACAAAAATAAACTCTAAATGGATTAAAGACCTAAAAGTAAGGTCACACACTATAAAACTCTTAGAGGAAAACATAGGCAGAACACTCTATGACATACATCACACAAAGATCCTTTTTGACCCACCTCCTAGAGAAATGGAAATAAAAACAAAAATAAACAAATGGGACCTAATGAAACTTCAAAGCTTTTGCACAGCAAAGGAAACCATAAACAAGACGAAAAGAAAACCCTCAGAATGGGAGAAAATATTTGCAAATGAAGCAACTGACAAAGGATTAATCTCCAAAATTTATAAGCAGCTCATTCAGCTCAATATCAAAAAAACAAACAAGCCAATCCCAAAATGGGCAGAATACCTAAATAGACATTTTCCCAAAGATATACAGATCACTAACAAACACATGAAAGGATGCTCAACATCACTAATCATTAGAGAACTGCAAATCAAAATTTCAATGAGGTATCACCTCACACCAGTCAGAATAGCCATCATCAAAATATGTACAAACAGGGCTTCCGTGGTGGCGCAGTGGTTGAGAGTCTGCCTGCCGATGCAGGGGACACGGGTTCGTACCCTGGTCCGGGAAGATCCCACATGGTGCGGAGAGGCTGGGCCCGTGAGCCATGGCCGCTGAGCCTGCGCGTCCAGAGCCTGTGCTCCACAACGGGAGAGGCCACAAAAGTGAGAGGCCCGTGTACCGGAAAAAAAAAAAATCTACAAACAATAAATGCTGGAGAGGGTGTGGAGAAAAGGGAACCCTCTTGCACTGTTGGTGGGAATGTAAATTGATCCTGCCACTATGGAGAACACTATGGAGGTTCCTTAAAAATTTAAAATTAGAACTACCAGACGACCCAGCAATCCCAGTACTGGGCATATACCCTGAGAAAACCATAACTGAAAAAGAGTCATGTACTACAATGTTCATTGCAGCTCTATTTACAATGTCCAGGACATGGAAGCAACCTACATGTCTATCGACAGGTGAAAGGATAAAGAAGATGTGGCACCTCACCGAGTAGTGAGGTGGATGGACCTAGAGTCTGTCATACAGGGTGAAGTCAGAAAGAGAAAAACAAATACCGTATGCTAACACATATATATGGAGTCTAAATATATATATGTATATATATATTATATATATATGTTTCTGAAGAACCTAGGGGCAGGTTAGGAATAAAGATGCAGACACAGAGAATGGACTTGAGAACACGGGGAGAGGGAAGGGTAAGCTGGGACAAAGTGAGAGAGTGGCATGGTTTATATATACTATCAAATGTAAAATAGATAGCTAGTGGGAAGCAGCCATAGCACAGGAAGATCATCTCGGTGCTTTTTGACCACCTAGAGGGGTGAGATAGGGCTGGTGGGAGGGAGACGCAAGAGGGAGGAGATATGAGGATATATGTATATTTATGGCTGATTCACTTCATTATAAAGCAGAAACTAACACACCATTTTAGAGCAATTATACTCCATAAAAGATGTTAAAAAAAAAAGAAAGAAACGTGTATGGTAACCCCGGATATGAGTTAGAGAAGTAGACAGCCTCTAATTTCTTCATCTCTCCTGCCTTCCACTCTCTCTATGACCATAATACAGAAGCATAGTGTTCAGAACAAGAAAGTTTATGACATACCAGGCATAGAAAACTGCTTAGATACATTGACAACTTAGAGTATGTATCTCTACATGGTATAACATAACTATAATTTTGATGATCACCAAACCATTCCGTGTAAAGGAATGGATAGAGACTGGAAATTTTTGCATGACAAAGGAGTGGCTAACAGAAGAAACAAGACAAGAAGGTGCATGTTTTTTTTCTGCATGCAAATAACAACACGGCTGATTTTACTGTAACATAAGAAAAAATTTTAACAGAACTATTCAAGCGTGGATTAAATTAATTTCAGAAATAGCAAGCTGCAAACAATTAGAAGTGTTCAAAGTAATATTGAATGGTCACTGGTTTTGATATTTTAAAAGGAATCTATGTACTCAAAAAGGAGATCAATGTTTGTGCAAATGCTATTTAACATTATGATAAACACAAGAGTTTTAAGAGATAAAAATTCTACTCCACATTTTTTGAAACCTGCCATATTGCAAATTCTGTACCATCTGCTAGGAAAATGCAGATAAATAAGAACTATCTTTTTTTCTCAAGCTACAACAAAACGTGAAAATAAATATACACAATTAAATATACTATCAATATAAGCAACACTGTAAGTTTTTTTAATGATAAATCAAAGAAGGCTTCTTGAAGTAGGTAACATTTCATTGAATCCTAAGGGAAAACTGGGCCAGAAATCACTAAAATTTTCATAATGAGAAAGAAGTGATTGCCTGACAAAGCCAAATAGTTTTCTAGGTGGAGTCTACAATTTTATATTTACCTTAACAAGTTCACTATTTTCCAGTGACAAGTGAAAAAAACTATTCACTATCTTACCCAATTAACTTTTATAGAACACCCTAAACAAGAATAGAGAATATAAATAATTTTCTAGTGCATCCTGGGCCATAAAGAAAACCTT
Organism: Globicephala melas; assembly: GCF_963455315.2. Taxonomy (NCBI): domain Eukaryota; kingdom Metazoa; phylum Chordata; class Mammalia; order Artiodactyla; family Delphinidae; genus Globicephala; species Globicephala melas. Next base: position 119,070,185 of record NC_083314.1, read on the forward strand.
AATACATTTAAAAGTATTCAAGTCACTAAAAGTTTGTCCTCTGGATACAAAGGAATAATTTAGAAATCAAAAATAGAATGACCTGTGATAAATTTCCAAATATTTGCAAATTAAATAGCATATTTTAGGTAATCATGTTCAAAGAAAAATTGAAAATGATATTAAAAATTATTTTTGTCAGAATGAAAATGAAAACACAATATCAAAATTTGTAGGACACCGCTAGAGTGGTACTTAAAGGAAATTTTATATCACTAAATTCTTAGAAAAGAAGAGTAGTATCAAATCAATGATCTCAGGTTTTACCTTAAGAAACTAGAGAAAGAAGAGCAAATTAACATCACAGTAAGTGGGAGAAAGGAAACAAAGATAATTGTGAAATTAATGAAATAATTGTTTTAAAAAAACAGAGATTAAATAATAGAGAAAATTGGTGGAACCAAAAGTAGATTCTTTTAGAAGATCAGTAAAACTGATAAACTCTAGACAGACTGGTCAAGGAAAAAAAAAAGAAAAAATGTTATAATATAAGGAATGTGAGAGGTGATGATACTATAGATTCTTCAGATATTAAAAGAATAAGGAAATTTAAAAAAAAATTATTGGGGTATAGTTGATTCACAATGTTGTGTTAGTTTCAGGTGTACATAAAAGGGAATCTGTTATACATATACATATATCCACTCTCCTTTAGATTATTTTCCCATATAGGCCATTACAGAGTACTGAGTAGAATTTCCTGGGCTATACAGTAGGTTCTTATTAGTTATCTATTTTATATATAGTAGTGTGTATGTGTCAATCCCAGTCTTCCAATTTATCCCTCCCCCCTTTACCCCTCAGTAACCCTAAGTTTATTTTCTACATCTGTAACTCTATTTCTGTTTTGTAGATAAGTTTGTTTGTAGCCGTTTTTAGATTCCACATATAAGCAATATCATATGATATTTGTCTTTCTCTGTCTGACTTGGTTCACTCAATATGACAATCTCCATGTCCATCTATGTTGCTGCAAATGACATTATTTTGTTCTTTTTTTTGGCTGAGTAATATTCCATTGTATATATGTACCACATCCTCTTTTTAAAAAATATTTATATATTTATCTTTTGGCTGCATTTGGTCTTCGTTGCTGTGCAAGGGCTTTCTCTAGTTGTGGCGAGTGGGGGCCACTCTTCATTGTGGTGCATGGGCTTCTCACTGTGGTGGCTTCTTTTGTTGGGGAGCACAGGCTCTAGGTATGCAGGCTTCAGTAGTTGTGGCACACAGGCTCAGTAGTTGTGGCGCATGGGCTTATTTGCTCCAAGGCATGTAGGATCTTCCCGGACCAGGACTCGAACCTGTATTCCCTGCATTGGCAGGTGGATTCTTAACCACTGTGCCACCAGGGAAGCCCCACATATTCTTTGTTCATTCCTCTGTTGATAGACATTAGTTTGTTTCCATGTCTTGGCTATTGTAAATAGTGCTGTAATGAACATTGGTGTGCATATATCTATTTGAATTATGGTTTTCTCTGGATATATGCCCAAGAGTGGGATTGCTGGATCATATGGTAGCTCTATTTTTAGTGTTTTAAGGAACTTCCGTACTGTTCTCCATAGTAGCTGCACCAGTTTTCATTCCCACCAAGGGTGTAGGAGGGTTCCCTTTTCTCCACACCCTCTCCAGCATTTATTGTCTGTAGATTTTTTGACAGCGGTCATTCTGACCGGTGAGAGGTGATACCTCATGATAGTTTTCATTTGCATTTCTCTAATACTTAGTGATGTTGAGCAACTTTTCTTGTGCTTTTTTAACCATCTGTATGTTTTCTTTGGAGAAATGTCTATTTAGATCTTCTGCCCATTTTTTGACTGGGTTGTTTGTCTTTTTGATATTTAGCTGCACGAGCTATTTGTGTATTTGGAAATTAATCCCTTGTCAGTTGCTCTGTTTGCAAATATTTTCTCCCATTCTGAGGGTTGTCTTAATAAGGAAATACTCTGAACAAATTTATTTTACCTTTTATGAAATTATCTAATCCTTGAAAGACACAAACTACTAAAGCACACTTGAGAAGAAAGAGATAGGCTGAATAGTCCTATATCTCTTAAAGAAATTGAATTAGGAGTTAAACATCTTCCCATATAGTCTACAATTTAATATTTACTTTGGTAAATTGACTGTTGTCCAGGGGTCTGAACTTGAGATTTACAAATTAATAAAAATAGATCTGATCACACTGTCCAAATGTGGAGAATGCCAATCTACATTAAACAATTTCTTTTGAGGCAGAATCTTGAGTCACCTTTTCCAAAATAAACTATAAAAGAAGCCATATTGATAGATTTCTTGGTGAGTATAAAATTAGAAAAGTTACTTAAAAGAATTCAAATGATGCCTTCTTCTCCACAAGAGTGCAACAGCTGACAGGAAGGTGAAAAACATCAAGTCACCCTAGGAAACTAGCTTCCCCTCAGGAAGATAATTCGCTGAGCATTCAAAACATTTGTGTTTGTAAGCCTTTTATTCTATACTTCCAAGGTTTATAAATATCTCTTCTGGTAATTATATTCTTTCTTTAGATATATTTGTATTTTATCAGGTTAGGACAAATTTTTCAATCTCTGCACCATTGAAATTTTTGGCTGGATATTTACTTGCTATGGGGGTTGCCAAGTGCATTTTACAACATGTACCAATATCTCTGGCCTCTACCTATGAGAATAACTCTGTCAAGTTGTGAGAAACAAAAATGTCTATAGACATTGCTAAATGACACTTTGGTAGCAAAATTGTTTCCTTTTTGGAATCACTAATTACGGTTAAGTACTGCTGCCCTTGGAATTGGTCTAGACCTTTAAGATAGGCCTTTATAGCTTTCTTTATTATCATGTGTTGTGTTGATTTCAGAGTTCAAATCTCTGAGAACAATATTTTTTAAATTTTCTTATCCTTGTCCTCCATGTTTCAAAAATAAGTAAGTATTTTGCTGTATAGTGAATAGTTATAAAGGGCATTTCAATCAGAGAGATCAAGGTGAGCAAAAGAATATGTATAGTTGCAGAAAATCCAGACCCCCCAAAATTAGTGTGTTTAACAGTCTTAAAATCTCCTTGATTTAAATATTAACCTCTTTCATTCTGTACTAATAGCTAGCAATAATTAATATTTAAGTTTAGAACATGTCAAGAAGAACATGCTCATGTAATGCTTACAAACCCTAATGACATAAGTACCATTATTATTCCCATTATGTACATGACAAAACTTAAGTAACTTAGTCAAACACATGTAGTAAGCAGCAGAACTAGTTTACAAACTCATCTTGTCTGCTTCTATAATCTGACTTGTAGACTTTGTGCTTTTACTGCTTGGGTAAACAAAGATAAATAACATAATTTATCAAGAAGCTCATAGTCTAAAAAATCTTCAATAATCCAGTTTTATTTTTGCATGTTATTTTATTCTTTTAGAATATCTAACCATTAAATTTTAATTTAAAGAAACATTAATTACAAAATTGCTCTGTAGTTTATTCATTTCCTATGCCTTGACCATAGTATAACCTCTAAATATTCATGTCTTTGGAAATTTTCATTTCAAATACTTTGGCCCTGAAGTCAGTTGTATCCCCTCCTATATGTGAGAAGTAAAAGTAAACACTGCGGGGGGAAGTACAGTGATGTGATTATGCCTATAGTTCAGGGAACAGATAGAATCAGCTGCCTCCAAGGAAGAGGCATTGCCTGGGAAAATTATTGACTTAGAAAATTATTCGCCAAAGCCTTAAAGGAATGTGTTAGGTATACTGGAAAGCAATAGCAGAATGTATAACTCTGTATGCAGATGGTTTTCTATTATTTTGTTATTGTTGTTAAAGATAAAGCATCTTTGTGTTTTTTTGTTTGTTTGTTTTGTTTTTTTTGCAGTACGCGGGCGTCTCACTGTTGTGGCCTCTCCCGTTGCGGAGCACAGGCTCCGGACGCGCAGGCTCAGCAGCCATGGCTCACGGGCCCAGCCGCTCCGCGGCATGTGGGATCTTCCCGGACCGGGGCACGAACCCGTGTCCCCTGCATCGGCAGGCGAACCCTCAACCACTGAGCCACCAGGGAAGCCCTGTGTTTTCTTTTGCATTATTTTGTGAGACAGGTGGGCTGAAATAGAAAAGCCTTTAAAAAAAAAATCACATTGATGGGAACGTGTTTTCATCACCTTGAAATATCTGTTGTTTACAATTGAATCATACAATATAAACAAAGAAAGACATTCAACTGAAACAAGTAAGCTCAGGTCCCCTGTTCAATGAGAGAAAGACTATCTGTTCATACAGTCAAAAGATTTTTTGATTCGCAGACTCCTCTCAAATGTTTGGATTTGCATCCTCAATTATGTGGGCTCACTAAGTATCAGCCTCTGTCATTTCATCCTCTATCGTACTTGATGACAGTCCTGGTAAATAGAAAGTAATGATTTAAAGAAAAAGATCATATTTGCTTAAAAACAAAAAGAAAGAAAGAAAAAGGATAGTATTCTTTGAAGAGAAACTTTCTATTTTACAAGGCTGCAGGTCCACAAAAACTCTGGCAGATTTTCTTTCAGACAAGGACATGGAGGAATGTGACTAATATCAAAATTAAAGAGATGTGTGTGTGTGTATGTGTATGTTTTATACCTTTCCTCCAAAAATGTTTGAAGAGCCTACCAAAGGAATTCTATCAGATTTGATGGCCACAGACAAGTACAAATACTCTTGTCCACAGAATCCTTTGGAGAAGACAGAACCTCTTTACTTCACTGCTGCCGCTGTAATAATTTTCATTTAATTAGCATTTAAAACTTTTCCCCTATCTCAGAGTAATATTAGTAATAGCTAAAAAAGAGGCCAAGTTAAGACTCTTTCCCAAGATTCTCTAGTGTTTAATATGTAAAACCCACGTGAAATATTCATTTAAAATACAGGTTCTTGAGTCTCATCTCAGAGGATTTGAGTAAGTAGGTCCAGGATAAGGTCCAAGAGTCTGCATTTTATAAGCCACTCAGTTGATGAGTTGGTCCCAGAAGACAGTTTGAAAAACATTTGTGGAGAGAGCCCAGCAATATGATATAAGATGTAAAAACTTTCAGTCATTGAGGAAGTAATTATTCCTTAGGTCATAATGAAAGAAAAACATTTAATATTTCTAAAAATAAATTTCAAATAAAAGAGAACTTATTCTGAAGGCCTTTAGGTCTAGAAAATCCTACTGAGGCTCGTGTGAGACCTAGAATCTCCTCTGCAGCAACATTCAAGAAAACTTCAGCCACCAGATGGGGGACTCAACCAACAGATCAAAGACAAGTGTCATCATGAAATCATAATACATCCAGTAGTAAGTTATCACCTTTTGTAAAAAACATAGAAAGAGCAATCAAGGCAGTCAGAACACAACCTTGATTTTAACATCCCCAGTCTGAACTTCTTGCTTCTCCCACATCCCTTCAATAACAACAAAGGCCTCAGAAATCATCTGAATGAAAATGATAGAGTACAGATTTACTATCCACTTTCTTTTCAATGCAAACCATTTTTGAGTCCGTCATCTTAGCTCTTGTCTTGCTGGTTTTGAGACTTGTCTAAAACGATCTGAGGAAAATAAGGTATATTGCACTGTTTGTATAAGTGGAGTTGGTACATGTATTTTTTAATGGGTTATGTTTGTGACAAGAGCTTTCCTTTACCATGTGATGATTTTAAGACATTTCCTTAACTGACAGACAAGTAGTTCCAGTGCAATCAGCTATTTAAAAGAACACAAGAAGATGGTATACTTCTGCAACAGGTCTTATACAAAACCTCCCAAAGCACTCTATAACAGCCTAATATATATTATCCCTGAAGGAAATTGTGAGGTTAAAGAAGCAGCATTGCATAGTGGTTAAGGGCATAGATTCTACGACTGAGCTGTTGAATGGAATTCTTGTCACTAGATGTGTCCCTGGTCAAATCACTTAACTTCCATGTGGAGCATAACAGTAGTATTTATTTTTTGGATTGTTAGGAGGATTACATGAACTAATACATGTTAAAGTCTTAAAACAATGGCTGGCACATGGCAAGCACTGTTTTATTTATTTAGTAGCACTTAAATAGTGCTATATGTACCATAGATGAAGAAAGATAGGAGATGGCTAGGGGAAAATGATAATATGTTAAATATAACTAAACATATTAAACATTTTAATCTACCAAACACAATGATTATATCATAGCAAATTCCAAATGGAAAAAGGGAAGAGAAATGTTTCAGTATTTAGAGTGTCTAACTCCAAATAATTAGTATTTGGGCTGAGACAAAATGCATGAATAATATCAAGATGAATTCAAAATTTAAATATTTAATCAGGCATTTAAGATATTGAGAGAAAGGAATCTAATGGGGCTTAAATAAAGACAAAAGGAGTAGTTTTAAGTGCCCAGCTAACAGAACAGAGCAACTATCTCTAGCACACATTTTGTGCAGTGCCCGCTGTTCGCTGAGTCAGCCTCAGACCCTTATCAAACGGCATGTAACAGGCCCAGTGTCAAATAGTACATGGCACCTTTTCCTGAGGCAACACACTGACAAGCTCCGTGTCAGTTTACTACAGTCTAGGGGAGTAGTGAGAAAGGGGATACTTATCAAAGAGTAATCAGCCTCAATGAGGTCAAGAGGCAGGTAAGAATGAACAGGAAAGGAGGCAAATGTCACTTCCCACCCTCAACAGAATGCATTTAAATGGTTTTCCTTATGGTTATTTCTAACTAGGGATCTGGGAGAGGTTGAATAAGTGAGGAGTCTCTCCCTGTGCTTGATATAAGAGTACAGATGGTTCATTTGTAGAGATGAGAAAAAGACCACAGCGCACCATTTCATCAAGTTCAGTTGACTTCACTCCTGAATCTGCAAAATTTCGGTTGAAACCTTGTGAGACACAAGTTTCTTGTGAGATTTCTGTGCTTTCAGATTCCATTCAAGTGGAAAATGAACAGGCTCGCTCTCAGCAGCACACTGCTTCTACTCAGGGTAAAACAAGGCCATCTGGGGATGAGGTTCCACGAACCCGGAGTCCCAGCATACTTTCTCCGATTTTATACACTGTAAGTTCCAAGGAAAATCTGCCTCCCCAATAATGAAGCTCTTGCTCCCTTTATTTTGCTAGCAATACCTTCATATCCCTTGTTCTACATTGACACCCATCATTAATCCCCTCTGTTCTTGAAGAAACATTTACTGTGGAGTGACCGAGAAAGAAGGGCGGCGCATGTAAGAGAAATAGAAAGAGCACAGGTATCACAAGGAGCAAAATTTCTGGGTTAAAGGATTGGAACAAATGATGCTGGATGTGGTAAAGGCACTACCCTGAATCAGTATTCTGTGTGAGGTACATAAAAGAAACACCTCTCTTTAAACAATGGTTGTAATATGCATCTTCTTTCCTTTCCTTTCCTCATCAATACTTATTTCCTCAAAAATTGCTGTTGCAACATAACCACTAAATTTTCTCACATTTTCTTCCTTCACCTTCCTTCACCTTCAGGGTTTCAAAGGACACTGTAGCTGCAAGATCTGTCTAGTCACTTAACCTCCTATCACAGAGCGTCCGTTTGTAATGACGCACATGAAACACACACATTGGAACAGTAGCGGTGGTTACTTTTTGAAGAATATTGCAAACACTACTAAGTGTAAATAGCTTTGAGCTAGTGACAAATAATTGTATCTTATATGCACATAAAAGGGCCCCCCCGGTGCGGTGACTTAGATGGAAGTGAAAAGAGGAAAGAAGCTGAAGGAAAAGGAAACAGGAATGTTCAAGAATATGGAGAAAAGATACCTGTTAGGCAAGTGAGCTTCCCATGTCAAGCCCATGAATAATCTGAACATTTTCATGTCCAGGGATTTCTATTTGAAAGCCCATTCTGGATTCCATTTTTAGTCAGTGCCTACAGTAAAAACAAGACCTTGAATAAAATCACACTTTCTTTTATTAGATAAACCAATTTGGAGTAAGAACAGCATCTGGCCATTCATGTTGTTTTAATAGAAGAGCTCATACTATGTATCTTTAGGTATGGAACTGAATTATGTTTGTGAAGTGGTGTTAATGAAATGAATCACTTTTTCTAAGATTAAACAATTTAATGAAGTAGGTTTAACTAGATTGGTGTTTGGTATGACCAGACCTTAGGAAAATAATGCTGGCTAATTTAGAGTTACATGTTACTTGCAAGGGGCTTTTTGTAAGATTCACTTTGGGGAATGTTTATTTAGGGAGAATATAGGCATCACATTTCACTTTTCCAAGTCTTAAATCTATTTTTTGAAAAAAAAAAAAATATGTAAAGCTATGTCCAGAAACTGGGCATCAGGGAATGTTTCTGTTCAAGTTTTAATGCACATATAGAGAGAGCCAGGTTACTGAAATTGTTACATACACAATTCAACCAACTCTGCAGGTGCAAAGAAATATTTTTTAATGTGCATTTTACCAGGACTGCATCTTGCAATACATAGATGTAAAACCGTAAAATGTTGCTTCTCCTATTTATTATTAACAAGGTTTTGGGAAGAGAACAGGACATCATAGGGTTGAGAAAGTCATTAATTGTAGGTGTAAAGAATGGTGGGTGGGGTAGTTAAAGATATGTGAGAGGTTTGGTTTTGTTTGTCAATTTTTTAAGAATAATTAAATTTATTTTTAACCCATTGCATTATAAAGCTTTGCCACAGCAGACTATCATAGAAGCCAAAATATATATTGAATCAAGTAAATTTTTTTTCCCCATTGGACAAATAATATATAATGGATTTTCTGAAGAAAAATTGAACTTTTCTCAGCACATTTGATATGTGGCTTTTAATAAACAATATAAAAATGTTTAACTAGAGTTACCCGACCCATTCTTGTATTTAAATGGATTGTTACAAAAATTATACACTAATATTTTTATGGCAATAAGCCAGAAGAAAATTATTTGGAACTGGAACCAGCACAGCACATTGAAGAGGTGTTGATTTCTTGATAAAAGTAGGAATTGCATGCTGTAAAAGTCATTTTTTTTTCTTTTTTCCAGAGGCCAGATGGTGTTATATTTATGTTGTTCCTTTAACACTGTGATTAAACATTTTTATTTGTACTATCTCTAGCTGTTAATCAACATCTGGGTAAAATGTTAGAATCACTTTTCATCTTTCTTAAGTGCATTTGTTACTGCTCAGCAGCTGGGGTAAGAGTCACAGGAAGGAAGTGGTCGCAGCCTCCTGCCTGACATGGCGGGTCTACAGAGGAAGGGAGGGAGGCGTGCTCCAGGCAGAGTCTCTTTGTTCTAAACTCTCTTTGACGCATTTGACCTAAATATGGTCAATTTCACAGCAAGTTCTGAAGACTGATTTAAAAGCAATTACTCTTAAAAATTAAGATAAGGCAAGAATACCTTGAATACATTAAAATGGCTAGTGATTTTAATTGCTCAGAGTTTAATTATGACTCAGCAGCATGTGTGTTGCCTTTTTTCTTTTCCAGTGACAGGAAACAAGACCAGGATATAAGAGAGCAGTTAAGAGACTGCAATCACCAATGCAGAACAAAACTGCAGTCAAGAGTCCTGTTTACCTCTAGACTCTGACTCACTGATGACCAGTAGACAACTGTCTTGTTCTCTTTGCTTAATGTTTCATACATGAAAATAATAGCCCTGGTATAAGAAACGATACCTCTCAAGTGAGTTGTGAGTGTCTTTAACTAATGCTCAAAGGGGAGTTTAATATATTTAGAAGCTAGCTGTTGTAAAAATGCAAGGTAATATGGCCAGGCTAAATTCTACAATTCTAATTTAATTTTCGCAGTTTTTTTCAGTGTCCTTTGCTAACACTAACTGATAAATCTTTAAGATATCCTTTTATACTTGGGCTGATCCTAGAGGGAACTAAAATGAGCAAATGACTCCATTAGCGTACAATGTTCAACCATGTGTTGTAATTTCCTACTTCCAGCTCTCCAGAGTGCCTTTCACAGTACCCAAAGAAATAATTCCTTTAAATTGTTCCTCAGTGGCCTAGAAAAGTGAAATCACATAGATAGGGTAGAGCCTCTGTAAACTTATCATTTATAGCAGCAGATCTAGATTTCCAAAGTTGAAACTTGAAGTTGTGGTTAAATCAACATAGGCACTGAAGAAACATTCTCATTTCTGAAGATGCCTTTCAGTGTCACTGCTGTTTTCTACCTGTAACAGGACTTGGTAAGAGTTCAAGTCTCCTGAAGAAGAGAGGAATTAACTATTATTTGCCCAGTGACCACAAAGGAATGCCTGAGTAGGCTCACATTATCAACCCTCCTTGAGAGGGACAAGAAAATCAGGGCAGGGCCTGAAGGTTAAATGGTCAAGTAACTCTTACACATACAACCAAATGGCTTATCCTATGTTGGTTTGACATACACATCTTAAAATCAAAGGAAGTGTTTTTCCTTTAAAAAACTATTTTATGAAAATAACAAGTGAAGATCCTTTCCTGCCACTTACCTTTTCAGCCTGAATTGTGATATATTTTCTCCCATGGAAGTTAAATTTTAGACAAAATAAGATAAATTATACTTTTCAAGGAGGTCCCAAAACAGAATCCAACATCCCAAACTATTTGTAAGTTCACAAAATATTTCTCCTCTTTCCTAATACCAAAAGTAAGAAACATTAATAATCTCAAGAATTATGTTATCCACATAAGCACACTAATTCTGTTAAGGTGTCAACTAATTCCTCTTGGTTGTGGATGGACCTGTGCTAGTATAAATGAGGATTGTAACTGATATTCCATTTATAGCAGTATTCTACTTAAAAACTAAAATATCCCAGCAGCTAGGTCCCCAATGAACATTATCAGTTACACAGTACTAGATAAATTCATGCCAACTTATTTATACAACAGTGTTTGTTGAGTCAACAGGCCAAAACCTTGGTGCAGTTGTAGTACAAACTTACCCCGTATCTGTTCTGTCACAAACTAGAAGATTTACATATAGTTCCGATTAGCACACATTGTTCTGAATTGCTCCCACACTGATATTGGATCTTTGGGGTAGAAAGAGTTGAAGAGACAGAGTTGGAGAGTCATTTGTGACTTGAGTGGCAAAGTATAGCACTAAGTCTTAACATCTAGAACTGTATGCAACCCAATCTGAACAAGGAAAGTTTTCTCTAAAGCTGTAGCAAATTGAAAGGCATGATGCTAGAAAGTGTTTAGTGAGGAGTCAGCTTAACAATGACTATACTTTCACAGACAGATCTAGGACAACTTGCCACCATCATTATAAGACTAGTTTAACGTTCACTTCTTTACAAGAACTAAATACAAACACACCACTTCCTCCCATTTAATTTGTCCAACGATGGTGGCAGTGATTGGACTCTTTTTCTGTCGTTCAAGTGTTGTTTATGAAATGACCCTGCTGTTGAATTCCAACAATTCTTTGCTTTAATCTTCTTTGCTTATTTAATCCAATACAACTGACAAGAGTAATAGATTATTTGTAACACATTAGAAAATAAGTTTTTTTTAATTTTAATTTACATTTCTTATTTGATTATCTTCATTGTTTAAGAAAGACAATAAATTGTGACCCTACTAACCAGAAGAAACACCTCAATGAAAAATCTAGTCAAAATTAAAGAGCTTTGCTCTGTATGATCATTATTCTTGAAACTTAAAAGCTTAGAGGGAAGGAAGTGTTACAAATAAAAATTAGGTTTTATTTGTTTGGTTGTTTGTTATTTGATATTGTCACACACTGGGACCTTTTAGGCATGCAGTTAGAGTTAGCCTGAATATAAGGGAGCAGAATTTGCTTTATTCACCAGCCCCTCCCAAGTACCTGTTAACTCTTCTGGAATTGCTCTCCCTACCTCTTTATTTATTTTTTTTTTTTATTTATTTTCTTTTTTACGGTATGCGGGTCTCTCACTGTTGTGGCCTCTCCCGTTGCGGAGCACAGGCTCCGGATGCACAGGCTCAGCGGCCGTGGCTCACGGGCCCAGCAGCTCCGCGGCATGTGGGATCTTCCCGGACTTGGGCACAAACACGTGTTCCCTGCATCGGCAGGCGGACTCCCAACCACTGCGCCACCAGGGAAGCCCCCTACCTCTTTAATTTGTATGCAGAGATTCATTCCTCCTTCCCAGCTCATGACATCTAGTAGGGAGACCAATCAACATTTTGCTCTAGAATACAGAATGTGTGTCAGGCCCAAGTCAATCAGGTTATTGCATTCTACTAATCACAGTGAATGGTCTAAGAATAACATATAATCTAAGACAGTCCAATTAAAGTGGGTATACTTTTTGGTACATATACCTAAAACCAAGCTCTATCTTTCATGCAAAGCTTCCTACAGGATGAATAGAAAAGGATGTGAGGATCAGCAAGGATATTTTAACATGACAAATGGAGAAAGAGGTTGTGAATGCACCTGCACAAAGGAAATCTACTGTGATATATAGAAAGAATACCCAGGGTCTAGTAACATTGTTTGAACCCTGGATCGAGCTTTACCTGAAGCAGATTATTACTACACTTGAGAGTTTTGAAAACTAATAAATCAGTTTGCTTTTTCATAAACTGGTTTGTCTTTTTGTCACTTCTTTGTCATTTTATAATTGATATTTAATCTTATTCATCCTTCCAACAACCGTATGGTGTAGACATTGTTATCTGCATTTACAGAAGCAAGACAATAATCTTAGTGAGGTTTAGCAAGTTGCCAAGGTTATCACTTGGTAAATAGCACAGTAGAGTTTTAAAGCTATGTCTGCCTGACTATAAATCTTACCCTCTTAAACATTACAAAATAAAATGCTCCCTTAAAAGGGGCAAAAATAATGTGATTTCAAAATCGAACTCCTTACAGCTGAACTGTCACTATTTTTTTACTGGCTTCAAGTTTATGGAAAAATAATCCTGTAAGACTGCAATAAATATAATTCAATAATAAAGTCATGAAACTTAGAAATAGTTTGTACAAAGATATGTCATATGATTCAGTTGTGCTTTATATAATTTATACTTGTTGTAATTGTATAACCTTCCTCCCAATAGTAGAATGAATCCTAAACTGACACTTTCCTTTCCCCTCCCCCTCACTCATTCTGGACTGGATATGACTCATTCTGTTGATCTTAGCTTCACCATAAGTCTTCCTAAGGAAAACTTGTTTTGATTAATATTTAAAGTACCATGGGGATTGTTTCCTGTTTTTCTTAAGCTGTCTGCCCCCTTGCCATTCTCTCACAGATGATTTGTTAGGCATGCAGGTTTGTATTGTTTCTGATACTACAAGAAAAACAAATAGATCAGTGTTTTTTAGACTGTTATACCCAGGAAGCTGCAGAGAGGAATGGATGTTACATATTGAGTTTCTGAGGACAAGTTCATATTTTTTTTCCAAAAAGTTCCCTGCTTCTTTCTAAAACATTTGAAATTCCTAACTAAAAATTTATTTTAGAATCATGTCACCTTTATGCATGGGATGATTTGCATTTTCTCTGTCCCTCAGATATTAGGGTAGTAAGAAAACCAGAAAACTAAACAGTGCATACTTTCCTATGTGACTTTGAGTAAACAACTTATCTGATTCTTAGTTTTATTCATCTGTAAATTGGAGATAATAACAGAGTGCTGTATGATAAGTTCTACAATATGGATGTGATGATGATGCTAAGGGGGAATATTTAATCCCCATCCCAGAAGGAGGAGAAGAAAGATTTTTGAATTGATATGATAGCTCTATGAACTTTACAAGTCAAGTATAACTTTATCTGAAAGAGAGGTAAGGGGAAAGAGTAGAACTGCTTCATGTTAAGTGTACCAAGTGCAAAGAACCAATATATTTGAAAATCTTGTACAAGATAGAATGTAGGGAAAATACATGCCTAAGCCTGTTGTGCATCAGTAAATTGCAAGTAATTCAGTGTAGAAAAGGCAGAAAGTGGGTAATAAGCCAGGATCAGTGGGAGACTAAAGATTTCTTAGGACAGATTAAAGATTTCTATCCTCAAGGGAATAAGGAGTCATGGAAATATTATAAACAGTTGAGAGAAATGATTAAATTTGCATTTCTACATACCACTCAGCTGGCAATGTGAAAATGGATTGGATGGATCTGAACTCTTTACTACATGGTAACTTGATGAGATAGAGAAGGTAATTTACAAAAAAAAAAAAAAAATGGAGGCTCCTAACTGGGTCCTTGGGATAAATAATGATGCTATTCATTGAGAAAGTGACATTCAGGAGAACACATAATATTTGGTAGATAAAGGGATAACTTAAAATATTATTTTATTCTTTTTGTAATTACTTTCTACTAAGTAAATCACCATTTGGAAGTTTCCCTATTCAAATAACAGATGGTTTCTGTCTCCTGGCTTGATCTTTACTAACATATACTTAAGTACATAATTACTGAAAATATGAAAAAAAATGATATAAAATAAGAAATAAGTAGCAATAATAACAACAGAGAAAAAGTTGGAAAACTTTGTATTTGGGGAAAGAATTAAAACATTATAAATAATTCACTGGTAAAAAAAAGAAGTAAAATTAAAAAATTTAAGATTAGGTATAAATGAAATAGTTCTTCATGTGAAAACTTCCAGAATGCTATAAGACATATTCAATATTACTGAACTAAATTTATAACATGTTAGGAAAAATATAGTAAAATAAAAATAGGAAGATGGATTAAATAAAAGATTGTAGCAGAGACTAATAAAGTAGAATATAACACACAATAAAGTAGAAAAAACTCAAAAGTTGGTTCTCTGAAACAGCTGATAAAAATGAAGGCTCTCTAGTTAGATGAGTAAGAAAACAAGACAGCAGGTATGCATACAAAAGTAGGAATGAAAATGAAATTATAATTACAGACGATTAGTCTTTGAAAATGAAACAGAAATATCTTTGTTTCTGAAACCTTGAAAACTAAGTAAAAATGGACAAATTTCTAGAAATCTGTAACAATAGTCAGTGCAACATGGAAGTTTAAAAATCTGGATTTTGGAGCCAGCTTCCTGGCTGGCTTCACATCTTGCCTTCAAATTTTCCACCAGAGTAATCATGGGAAAGTGATGAATTCTCTGACCCTACCTTCTTTATGTGTAAAGTGGAGGCAATAATAGATCCTAAGACCAGTAATTCCAAAACAGCTTAAGAAGAATTAGAATATTTGACTACCTTTACCCAGCAAAGATAGTAAATCAGTAACTTAATTTTTTTTTTTCTAAAAGAAAACTATCCATGCTGAGATCTTCCTGATAGGGTCTACCAGTTACAAAAGGAAGAAGAAATTAAAATTTTATTTAATTGTATTTTTTTAACATTTTTATTGGAGTATAATTGCTTTACAGTGGTGTGTTAGTTTCTGTTTTATAACAAGCTGAATCAATCATACATATACATATATCCCCATATCTCTTCCCTCTTGCATCTCCCTCCCACCCTCCCTATCCCACCCCTCTAGGTGGTCACAAAGCACCAAGCTGATCTCCCTGTTCTATGTGGCTGCTTCCCATTAGCTATCTATTTTATATTTGATAGTATATATAAGTCCATGCCACTCTCTCACTCTCTCACTTTGTCCCAGCTTACCCTGCCCCCTCCCCGTGTTCTCAAGTCCATTCTCTGTGTCTGCATCTTTATTCCTATTCTGCCCCTAGGTTCTTCAGAAATATATATATGTTTTAGACTCAATATATGTGTTAGCATACGGTATTTGTTTTTCTCTTTCTGACTTGCTTCACCCTGTATGACAGACTCTAGGTCCATCCACCTCACTACAAGTAACTCAATTTCATTTCTTTTTATGGCTGAGTAATGTTCCATTGTATATATGTGCCACATCTTCTTTATCCATTTATCTGTTGATTAACTCTTACATTGCTTCCATGTCCTGGCTATTGTAAACAGAGTGGCAGTGAACATGGTGGTACATGACTCTTTTTGAGTTACAGTTTTCTCAGAGTATATACCCAGTACTGGGATTGCTGGGTCGAACGGTAGTTCTATTTTGAGTTTTTGAAGGAACCTCCATACTGTTCTCCATAGTGGCTGTATCAATTTACATTCCCACCAACAGTGCAAGAGGGTTCCCTTTTCTCCACTCCCTCTCCAGCATTTATTTTTTGTAGATTTTTTGATGATGGCCATTCTGACTGGTGTGAGGTGATACTTCATTGTAGTTTTGATTTGCATTTCTCTAATGATTAGTGATGTTGAGCATCCTTTCACGTGTCTGTTGTTGATCTGTATATCTTCTTTGGAGAAATGTCTATTTAGTTCTTCTGCCCATTTTTGGATTGGGTTGTTTTTCTGATATTGAGCTGCAAGAGCTGCTTGTAAATTTTGGAGATTAATCCTTTGTCAGTTGCATCGTTTGAAAATATTTTCTCCCATTCAAAGGGTTGTCTTTTAGTCTTGTTTATGGTTTCCTTTGCTGTGCAAAAGCTTTGAAGTTTCATTAGGTCCCATTTGTTTATTTATGTTTTTATTTCCATTTCTCTAGGAGGTGGGTCAAAAAAGATCTTGCTTTGATTTATGTTATAGAGTGTTCTGCGTATGTTTTCCTCAAAGAGTTTTATAATGTCTGGCCTTACATTTAGGTCTTTAATCTATTTTGAGTTTATTTTTCTGTATGGTGTTAGGGAGTGTTCTAATTTCATTCTTTTATATGTAGCTGTCCAGTTTTCCAAGCACCACTTATTGAAGAGGCTGTCTTTTCTCCACTGTATATTCTTGCCTCCTTTATGAAAAATAAGGTGACCATATGTGCGTGGGTTTATCTCTGGGATTTCTATCCTGTTCCATTGATCCGTATTTCTGTTTTGTGACAGTACCATACTCTCTTGCTTACTGTAGCTTTGTAGTATATTCTGAAGACTGGGAGCCTGATTCCTCCAGCTCCGTTTTTCTTTCTCAAGATTGCTTTGGCTATTCGGGGTCTTTTGTGTTTCCACACAAATTGTGAAATTTTGTGATCTAGCTCTGTGAAAAATGCCATTGGTAGTTTGATAGGGATTGCACTGAATCTGTAGATTGCTTTGGGTAGTATAGTCATTCTCATAATGTTGATTCTTCCAATCCAAGAACATGGTATATCTCTCCATCTGTTTGTATCATCTTTAATTTCTTTCATCAGTGTCTTAAAGTTTTCTGCATACAGGTCTTTTGTCTCCTTAGGTAAGTTTATTCCTAGGTATTTTATTCTCTCTGTTGCAATGGTAAATGGGAGTGTTTCCTTAATTTCTCTTTCATATATTTCTTCATTAGTGTAAAGGAATGCAAGAGATTTCTGTGCATTAATTTTATATCCTGCTGCTTTACCAAATTCATTGATTAGCTCTAGTAGTTTTCTGGTAGCATCTTTCGGATTCTCTATGTATAGTATCATGTCATCTGTAAACAGTGACAGCTTTACTTCTTCTTTTCCAATTTGGATTTCTTTTATTTCTTTATCTTCTCTGATTGCTGTGGCTAAAACCTGCAGAACTATATTGAATAATAGTGATGAGAGCGGACAACCTTGTGTTGGTCCTGATCTAAGGGGAAATGTTTTCAATTTTTCACCATTGAGAACGATGTTGGCTGTGGGTTTGTCATATATGGCCTTTATTATGTTGCGGTAAGTTCCCTCTATGCCTACTTTCTGTAGGATTTTTATCAGACTGGTGTTGAATTTTGTTGAAAGCCTTTTCTGCATCTATTGACATGATCATATGTTTTTTTCCCTTCAATTTGATAATATTGTTTATCACATTGATTAATCTGCGTATATTGAAGAATCCTTGCATTCCTGGGATAAACCCCATTTGATCATGGTGTATGATCCTTTTAATGTGTTGTTGGATTCTGTTTAGTAGTATTTTGTTGAGGATTTTTGCATCTATGTTCATAAGTGATATTGGCCTGTGGTTTTCTTTCTTTGTGACACCTTTGTCTGAGTTTGGTATCAGGGTGATGGTGGCATTGTAGAATGAGTTTGGGAGTGTTCCTCCCTCTGCTGTGTTTTGGAAGAGTTTGAGAAGGATAGGTTTAAGTCTTTTCTAAATGTTTGATAGAATTCACTTGGGAAGCCATCTGGTCCTGGACTTTTTTTTGTTGGAATATTTTTAATCACAGTCTCAATTTCAGTGTTTGTGATTGGTCTCTTTACATTTTCTATTTCTTCCTGGTTCAGTCTCGCAAGGTTGTGCTTTTCTAAGAATTTGTCCATTTCTTCCGGGTTGTCCACTTTATTGGCATATAGTTGCTTGTAGTAATCTCTCATGATCCTTTGTATTTCTGCAGTGTCGGTTGTTATTTCTTCTTTTTTATTTCTAATTCTATTTATTTGAGTCTTCTCCCTTTTTCTCTTGATGAGTCTGGCTAATGGTTTATCAATTTTGTTTATCTTCTCAAAGGACGAGTTTTTAGTTTTATTGATTTTTGCTATTTTTTCCTTCATTTCTTATTCATTTATTTCTGATCTGATCTTTATGATTTCTATCCTTTTTAATTTTTTTTGTTCTTCTTTCTCTAATTGCTTTAGGTGTAAGGTTAGGTTGTTTATTTGAGATGTTTCTTGAGTTAGGATGTATTTCTATAAACTTCCCTCTTAGAAGTACTTCTGCTGCATCCCATAAGTTTTGGGTCATCGTGTTTTCACTGTCATTTTTTCTAGGTATTTTTTGGTTTCCTCTTTGATTTCTTCAGTGATCTTTTGTTTATCAAGTATTATACTGTTTAGCCTCCATGTGTTTGTATTTTTTACAGATTTATTCCTGTAATTGATATCTAGTCTCACAGCGTTGTGTAGAGAAAAGGTACTATTCTGTTGTTTTTGGATGGAATGTCCTATAAATATCAATTAAGTCCATCTAGTTTAATGTATCATTTAAAGCTTGTGTTTCCTTATTTATTTTCATTTTGGATTATCTGTCCATTGGTGAAAGTGGGGTGTTAACATCCTCTACTATGATTGCGTTACTGTCGATTTCCCCTTTTATGGCTGTTAGCATTCGCCTTTCGTATTGAGGTGCTCCTATGTTGGGTGTGTAAATATGTACAATTGCTATATCTTCTTGGATTGATCCCTCGATCATTATGTATTGTCCTTCTTTGTCTGTTGTCATAGTCTTTATTTTAAAGTCTATTTTATCTGATATGAGAATTGCTACTCTAGCTTTTTTGATTTCCATTTGCATGGAATATCTTTTTCCATCCCTTCACTTTCAGTCTGTATGTGTCCCTAGGTCTGAAGTGAGTCTCTTGTAGACAGCATATATTTGGGTCTTGTTTTTGTATGCATTCAACCAGTCTATGTCTTTTGGTTGGAGCATTTAATCCTTTTACATTTAAGGTAAATATAGATATGTATTTTCCTATTATCATTTTCTTAATTGTTTTTGGTTTGTTATTGTTGGTCTTTTCCTTCTGTTGTGTTTTCTGCCTAGTGATGTTCCTTTAGCATTTGTTGTAAAGCTGGTTTGGTGGTGCTGAATTCTCAGCTTTTGCTTGTCTGTAAAGGTTTTAATTTCCCCATCCAATCTGAATGAGATCTTTGCTGGGTGAAAGTAGTCTTGGTTGTAGATTTTTCCCTTTCATCACTTTAAATATGTACTGCCACTCCCTTCTGGCTTGCAGTGTTTCTGCTGAAAGATCAGCTGTTAATTTTATGGGGATTCCCTTTTATGTAAATTGTTTCTTTTTTCCTTGCTGCTTTTAATATTTTTTCTTTGTATTTAATTTTTGATAGTTTGATTAATATGTGTCTTGGCCTGTTTCTCCTTGGATTTATCCTGTATGGGACTTTCTGCACTTCCTGAACTTGAATGACTATTTCCTTTCCCATATTAGGGAAGTTTTCAACTATAATGTCTTCAAATATTTTCTCAGTCCCTTTCTTTTGCTCTTCTTCTTTTGAGACCCCTATAATTCGAATGGTGGTGTGTTTAATGTTTTCCCAGAGGTCTCTGAGACTGTCCTAATTCTTTTCATTTTTTTTTTCTTTATTCTGCTCTGCAATAATTATTTCCACTATTTTATCTTCCAGGTCACTTATCCATTCTTCTGCCTCATTTATTCTGCTATTGATTCCTTCCAGAGAATTTTTAATTTCATTTATTGTGTTTTTCATCATTGTTTGTTTGCTCTTTAGTTCTTCTAGGTCCTTGTTAAACGTTTCTTGTATTTTCTCCATTTTATTTCCAAGATTTTTAATCATCTTTACTATCATTACTCTGAATTCTTTTTCAGGTAGACTGCCTATTTCCTCTTCTTTTGTGTGGACTGGTGGGTTTTTACCTTGCTCTTTCATATGCTGTGTGTTTCTCTGTCTTCTCATTTTGCTTAGCTTATTGTGTTTGGGGTCTCCTTTTCAGAGGCTACAGATTCGTAGGTCCTGTTGTTTTTGGTGTCTGCCCTCAGTGGCTAAGGTTGGTTCAGTGGATTGTGTAGGCTTCCTGGTGGAGGGGACTGGTGCCTGTGTTCTGATGGATGAGGCTGGATCTTGTCTTTCTGGTGGGCAGGATAGCATCCAGTTGTGTGTTTTGGGGTGTCTGTGACCTTATTATAATTTTAGGTAGCCTCTCTGCTATTGGTGGGGTTGTGTTCCTATCTTGATAGTTATTTCACATAGGCTGTCCAGCACTGTAGTTTGCTGGTCACTGAGTGGAGCTGGGTCTTAGTGTTGAGATGGAAATCTCTGGAAGAGCTTTTGCTGTTTTATATTATGTGGAGCCGGGAGGTCTCTCATGGACCAATGTCCTGAACTCAGCTCTCCCACCTCACAGGCACAGGCCTGGCACCCGGCTGGAATACCAAAACTCTGTCTGCCACACGGCTCAGAAGAAAAGGGAGAAAAAAAGAAAGAAAGCAAGAAAAAGTAAAATTAAATAAAGTTACTAAAATAAAAAGTAGAAAATATTATTACAAATAAAAAAATATTTAAAAGTAATAAAAAATAAAGAAAGAAAGAAGAGAGCAACCAAACCAAAAACAAATCCACCAATGATAACAACTGCTAAATACTATACTTAAAAAATAAATAAATAAATAAAGGTTAGACAGAACACTAGGACAAATGGTAAAAGCAAAGCTATTCATACAAACTCACACAAAGAAGCATACACATACACACTCACAAAAAGAGAAAAAGGAAATATATATATACATATATATATATAAAGGAAGAGAGCAACCACATCAATAAACAAATCTATCAATGATAATAGACTCTAAATACTAAACTAAGATAAACATAAAACCAGAAACAAATTACAAGCAGAAAGCAAACCCCAAGTCTACAGTTGCTCCCAAAGTCCACCTCCTCAATTTGGGATGATTCGTTTTCTATTCAGGTATTCCACAGATGCAGGGTACATCAAGTTGATTGTGGAGATTTAATCTGCTGCTCCTGAGGCTGTGGGGAGAGATTTCCCTTTCTCTTCTTTGTTTGCACAGCTCCTGGGGTTCAGTTTTGGATTTGTCCCCACTTCTGCATGTAGGTCACCTGAGGGTGTCTGTTCTTTGCTCAGACAGGACAGGATTAAAGGAGCAGCTAAGTCGGTGGCTCTGACTCACTTAGGCCGTGGGGGTGGGGAGGGGTACGGAATGCGGGTCGAGCCTGCAGCGGCAGAGGCCAGAGTGACACACCAGCCTGAGGCGCGCCGTGTGTTCTCCCGGGGAAGTTGTCCCTGGGTCACGGGACCCTGGCAGTGGCGGGCTGCAGAGGCTCCCAGGAGGAGAGGTGTGGATAGTGACCTGTGCTCGCTCACAGGCTTCTTGGTGGCTGCAGCAGCAGCCTTAGCATCCCATGTCCGTCTCTGGGGTCCCCGCTGATAGCCCGGCTCGCGCTGGTCTCTGGAGCTCCTTTAGGCGGTGCCCTGAATCCCCTGTCCTCGCAAACCCCAAAACAATGGTTTCTTGTGTCTTAGGCAGCTCCAAATATTTTCCCAGACTCCCTCCCGGCTAGCTGTGGCGCACTAGCCCCTTCAGGCTGTGTTCACGCAGCCAACCTCAGTCCTCTCCCTGGGATCCGACTGAGAGCCTCAGCTCCCAGCCCCGGCCCACCCCAGCGGGTTAGCAGACAAGCCTTTCAGGCTGGTGAGTGCTGGTCCACACTGGTCCTCTGTGCAGGAATCTCTCTGCTTTGCCCTCTGCACCCATGTTGCTAGCTCTCCTCCATGGCTCCTAAGTGTCCCCCGCTGCCCTGTCACCCTGTTTCCACCAGTGAAGGGGCTTCCTATTGTGTGGAAACTTTTCCTCCTTCATGGCTCCCTCCCAGTGTTGCAGGTCCTGTCCCTATTCTTTTTGTTTTTTTAAGGGTTCAAATATCTTCATATCCTTGATTTTTTTTTTTACAAGGGTATACTGTCATATATTCACCACTACAATCAAGATATATCACTCCAGAAAATTCCCCCAGCCTCTTTCCAGTCAATCCCCTCTCCCTGCCCCATTCCCTGTCCCCTGGCAATCATGGATTTGATTTCCATCACTATAATTTTGCCTGTTCTAGTTTTTCATATAAGCAGAATCATACAGTCATAGTCCTTTGTGCCTGGCTTCTTTAACTTCTGATAATGCTTTTGAAATTCATTTATTTTGTGTATATCTGTAGTTTGTTCCTTTTATTGCTGAATAGAATTCCACTGTATGGAAATACCACCACTTGTTTACTCATTCTCCTGTTGATGGACACTTGTGTTGTTTACGGGTTTTGGCTCTTATGAATTAAGCTACTATGAACATTCTTGCAACAGTCTTTTTGCTGACATGATTTTACCTCTCTTGGGTTAAAACCTAAGCATTAAATTGCTGACTTATAGAGTAGGTGTATCTTTAACTTCTTAAAAAACTTCCAAACACAGTTGCAAAATTGTTGTCCCCACCCCACCCCACCCCCACCCCATCTCTTCCAGTGAAGGGGCTTCCTAGTGTGTGGAAACCTTTCCTCCTTCACAGCTCCCTCCCACTGGTGCAGGTCCTGTCCCTATTCTTTTGTCTCTGTTTTTCCTTTTATCTTTTTCCCTACCCAGGTATGTGGGGAGTTTCTTGCCTTTTGGGAGGTCTGAGGTCTTCTGCCAGTGTTCAATAGGTGTTCTGTAGGAGTTGTTCCACATGTAGATGTATTTCTGTTGTATTTGTGGGGAGGAAGGTGATCTCCACGTCTTACTCCTCTGCCATCTTGAAGGTCTCACCCCACCATACATGTTTCTGCAGGTTGTTCATTGCACAGGAGTATCCAGCTAAAGGGGAGAGTGAAGGGTAAAATCAAATTTCCACTCTGTTGACCAAGTCAACTTCAGATTATAATGTCGGCCTTTTCATATTTATCAAAAATTATGGTTGACTGTTTTATGTAACTTTGATTTTTTAAAAAATGGAGCTAGCACTTATAGTACTAAGATGTTTCTGTGCAGGAATGGTTATTAAAAACAGACACTGGCTAAAAGGTCAGAAACCACTGAAAAAGCCATAGAGAGAACCTTCAGAATCTCAACAGATTACCCCTCACTACTCCTGAAGGGACAGCGGGAGGAGGCAATGACCTGAACCAGAAATAGAGTCTGACATGATTTCTGGATTTTATAGAAAAATAGAGTTATTCCAAAACTGGCCTGGCAAGATGAAAGCCAGGGAGACAACACCTTTCCTTCTATCTCTTACTCTCCTACTTATGCCTCCTGTTGACTGAACCCAACTAAAAGAGAGTAATCTCAATAATGTATCACACAGATGTTGGCCCCTGTTCCCTTCCCCCAACAGGGAATACAAAGAATATCCAGCAAAGGAAGTAAAAATCCAGAGATAGCTGGTATACCTCAGTTCCCGAGAGTCACAACAGTAATCGGAGTAAAAATTATCATAATAATACTTTATTGAAGTATAACACTTTATAGTCTAGAAAGTACCTGCACATGTATGACATAGTTCATCTATCAAAAATCCACGAAGAGAATTATTAACCTCTCCACTTTACAAATTGAAAACTAAGGCTTGAAGATGTTGGTACTTGGGCATGGCCACATAACTGAAACAATAAGGAGCTTTCAATTCAAGACCATGCAGGCTTCCCGAAATATAACCAGGTATATATTTAAGGTTGGCAATTTCTATGTAATGAATCCCTTTACTAACTTTCTCTTTACTCACCCCAAAACATGCACAGCGTTAAGTAAGGTTAGAAAGATTATGGTGTGTTGACTTTGCAGTGATCTATGAGAGGAAGTTTTTGAATCAGAGAGATTAGGATGTGAATACTGTACCTACACAGAGAAATTGTGACTTTTTTTTTTTACATCTTTATTGGAGTATAATTGCCTTACAATGGTGTGTTAGTTTCTGCTTTATAACAAAGTGAATCAGTTATACATATACATATGTTCCCATATCTCCTCCCTCTTGCGTCTCCCATGACTTTTTATAAGTAACTTACCTTCATATATCTAGCTTCAGAAATTCTCTTCTTTTTCTCCTGCATTCTCAGCTTATAGATAACTGGTTAAGAACATATGTTATGGAGTCAAATGTTTTGGGTTCAAATTATAACCTGCATTTACTATGTGTATAACCTGGGAAAGCATATCATTTCTGTGTCTCAATTTTTTCTACGTAAAACAGAATCCATTGTAAATCCTTCTTTGAAGGGATGTTGTGAGGATTAATTTAGATAATTCAAGTAAGTCTCTTATCACTACTAGTGTTGCTATGAAAGAAACACTAGTAGAGGTTTTTTATAAATCGTCTCCACTTCTGTATCTTTATTCTCAAAAATTTCTATTTAATGGTGTTTTCTCAAAGTTAGCCATGACCTCTATTTTTCTAAATCTGATGACACTTTTTCTGCCCTTGTCTTTTGTAAATTTCTCAGTAGAGCCTGATAAATTGGATTTTTCTTTCTTTCTTTTATTTTGGTGATACTACTCTAATTTCTCTCTCTCTTTTTTTTTTTTTTTTTTTGCGGTACATGGGCCTCTCACTGTTGTGGCCTCTCCCATTGCGGAGCACAGGCTCTGGATGCACAGGCTCAGCGGCCATGGCTCACGGGCCCAGCCGCTCCGCAGCATGTGGGATCTTCCTGGACTGGGGCACGAACCTGCGTTCCCTGCATCAGCAGGCAGACCCTCAACCACTGCACCACCAGGGAAGCCCTAATTTCTCTTTTTGATCTTCAGCTTTGTATTAAATGTAACTTTTGACAGCTCTATCAAAGTTTCCTCATTCTACAACATTGCACTACTATTTCCCAATATAACTTATGACATCAGAAATTATCGTAATCTACTTTTTTCTTTTTAATTTCAGTTCTACTAGATTGTAAGCCCCCAAGAATAAAACCTCATCTATCTTGGTCATTGTTGTATCTCCAATGCCTTAAACAGTGCCTGGCATATCATAGGCACATATTCATTAAATAAATTGATAGATTAAATGATATAGCATATAAACAGATGTCTGACACAAAGTAGATGCTTAAGGTATGATAGTTTTTTTTATCTTTCTAGTTTATGTACATCTCAGTTATCAATGATTTCTTTAGTTGAATGATTCTCTGAGTGGTATGACTAGATTCCCAAATATAACTCCAAAATAACCAGGGACAAACATTCTCCCTACACTGAAAGACCATCCTTTTATGTTCTTTCTTTTCCCAGTCAGTCAGAAATGCTGTTCTGTCTGGGTCACCAGCTCTTTTTCAGGGATTCACTCAACAGAGCAGTCAGTTCTTCCTTTGTTCTAACCTTTCCCTCCCAGATATGCTGTGTCTAGAAAGATCACCCCTTCACTCAAGCAGGCCTGCTGCTAACTTAGGTCCACTCTGCCACAGGTTTCCCTACACTTGTGATGTTTTTTCAAAGGACCCATTGTTTCTCCCGCCAGCCTCATTTCTTTAATGAAATCCATTCTCTCACAGAGGTTCATACTTATTAAAACTGAAGTAATGGACATGATTCACCAAATTCTAAAGAACTATGTAAATTTAAAAGTATGGCCAGGCACGTGTTCTAATGAACATTCTGTGTCAGGTAAAAGAACTCTCAAATCATCCTGTAGAAGTTAAGTTTGCCAACCAGAGAACATTAAGGGGTGATGTGGCTTAGCTCCTCCACATACTAGCCTACAATACTCTCAGCTCTGACCCTAAAATAATGTTACAGCAGAACCTTAACAATATGTTAAAAAGCAGTAACACACTTGATCATTTTTATGAGAAAGAAGTAAAACTGTTTTAAGAGATTGAATCGACCATTTGTTTGAATTAACTGATCAACTAAGAAAGAACTGAAGATCAGATGACCTGAACTTACACAAAACATTGTAATTTTCAAATCACTGTTACATACATTACTTCTTTTAATTTATATTGTTATGATAAAGTTAGAACTACCAAAAGCTATTATCACTAGAAAAGACCTAAGTTGTCATCTACTCCAATGTCTTTATTCCTATAATAATAATGGTGATAATGACACCACATTACTGATTTGAGTTATCTTATCCCTTTGTAGGAAAATTAATAATATATTTTTTAAATTAAGTTTAAAATTGACTTTGACTAGCTAGGGTTCTTCTATCTCAGTAATATTGCAATGTATGTCAATCATTCTATATACATGATATTCTATTCTATTTGGGAGCAGATTTTTAAATTATATTCTCAGAATATTGTTTAAATTAAATATGGGATTAAAGTAAAATATGAAGATGCAGTAACATATTGGCAGTTGTCATCCATGTATTATCTTCTATTTGAAGTCATGGCAAATGCACAGAACTTGTACTACATTCTACAAACTCAGATACAAAGCTTGACATGTGCTAAGGCATCAAATCTAACAATGTCAGTTACTAGGAGCTTCTCTGGAAGTCTATTCCTTTTTCTGTCAGTTTCTTTCCATATACTATTTTGGAAGCTTCATAAGGTAATCATGACTAAGAGAACTCTATTAATTTTTTCCTGGTAATTTCTTACACAGCTTTATGGAATGTGTTCAGAAGAATATGAAAGTTAGAAACTTATCAGAAGTTTTGTCATTTAAAAAAAAATCAATTGCTTATCCATAAAAGGGGAAACAAACTTTGGTTGGAAACTAGTACTGGGGTGACCATGGAGTCACCCAGT
This sequence comes from Globicephala melas, assembly GCF_963455315.2. Taxonomy (NCBI): domain Eukaryota; kingdom Metazoa; phylum Chordata; class Mammalia; order Artiodactyla; family Delphinidae; genus Globicephala; species Globicephala melas. The sequence goes on from NC_083314.1 coordinate 119,097,341, forward strand.
AATACTAAAATGCTGTGGCAAATTATCATTGACAGTATAACTGCCCCATCCTTACTGCAAATATTTATATACCAAACAGACCTTTTCTGGGAACCCATATATAGAGAACAAAGTTGGAATCTGTGTTCTTGATTGTTTCCATGATTGTTTTGAGAGATGGGGGTTTGGTTAGGATATGTTTTATATTTTAAGTGACTTCCAGGAAATTATTATTTTGTTGAATCATAGATGTTAGTGTTACAAGAGTCTGGAAGAAAGCATCTGCTCCACTTGATTATTCTCACCCAGGTAATAAGTGATAATATCACTTTATAGAAGAAGTTGAGTTTCTGAGATCTCAAGTGCTTTGAAACAAATTACACAGTTCTTTCAACTGGAAACAAGTACTTCTGTTACAGCACTTAGTACACTGTCAGAATTGCCAGCTTAGTTCTTATTTATTGGTCCCATTCAAAACATTCTAAGCACAAAAAAATACCCATAAAGAGATCACATGTATGGCTTTTGACTCACCAGCTCTTAGTACCCTGCTTGGCATATAACAGAAGTTCAACAAATGTTATTTGAAAAAAAAGTAATAAAGAGTAGAATGGCAGTCCCAGGACTTACCATGAAGTAATACCCATGTGTGAGCAGAAAAAAACCATTTATTTTAGTTAGAAATTGTGAATGAAACATCCTATCTGCATTTAGTAGCATCATAAAATAAGATAATTTTTAGAACAGAAGGGGACCATACCATACCATACTCCCCCAAAAAGAAATAAAAAACTAAATTTGATTTAAAATTATTTTTCAAACTATAAAATGCTGTATAAAAATTGAAACAAAAAATAGGTATCAGTACTTATTCCATAGCATTTAGTGGAGCCCAGATGAGGCTTTATTTCTTGGGCTTGTTAATACCATTTATGAATACAATCTAAACAAAAAAATATATAATCTCTTCAGGAAATGTTATATTTCCCTTTCTCTCACCAGAGGAGTTTCTTTCTGAGCCAGTGTACTCAATATAATTCACATTGAAAATTAACTTCAAAAGTATCGTGCTTTCCCACCATCATCATTATTAAAGGCCTTCAGGTGCTCAGTCCTCAACCTCTTTCAGGCAGTATATTGTTCAGGTCTTTTTGACAGATTTAGATACAGAGAACCAATAAATCCTTCTATAACCTCAAAGACTTATCTGTCAGTTATAGACTGACAGGTCTTTGTTTTGTTTTGTTTTGCTTTGTTTTGCTCTCCTTTATCCTGAGGGCTGATAATGGCTGCTAATAATTGGGACATAAAGATAATCAAAGAAGAGACACAAACAGCATTATATATTAGAGAATACCATCAGATTGCCCTGAGCATCATTTTTCTCATCTCCCACGAACATGAATGGGTTTACATAATATGTTTCTTTCAAATACAGCTGTCAGAAAACATCAGACAAAACTGATATTATTTTGCATTCAGGTGGTCACTAATTCTGCCAGAGAAGAATGGAAGCAACGTTTTGAAAGAGTAACTTTCTGATAGAAATCATCTCTTCTTTTAACATACACTTACTTACCAGAGCTCTATTATTATATAAAATATGTCTTGGGTTTTGGATAATCATTTATTAGATCAACTTTGTAGTGATTTTATCTTTCAGTCAACTGGAAATTCATTTGTGTTCACAAACTCTTTGTTCTGTCAGGTATATTCATTCTAAAAAAAAAAAAAAAAACAACCAGGAATAAAGAAAGAGAGAGATGGCACTTTCTGACATATTCCATTCTGATGCACAGGTGATCAGGTCATTTGTAGGTCTCTTTCTCTGTTGTATAATCCGTAAAATGAGCTTCCTCAATTATTCTACTCTTACAATTCAAAGAGTCCCATCTACAGTTAGAGCTAATGCCCTGAAACTTCCAGAGAAAAAACTTGAGTACGTTTTAGTTTTGAACACCATATATAAAGTTTGCATAAATATCTGTGCAATTGGTGAAAATTGCTCAGCAATTTAGCTATCTTCTTGAAAAATCTGAGGAATAATAATAATAGAGGCCTGATATTTGATTTTACTTTGGTTGGTACTTTTATACTTTTAATTTAAATAAACATGCAAGCATTGTGGGTCATCTCATCTCTATGGTTCTACTCTGCTACTACAGATTTTAACACAATAGCTGATCTGAGGGTGCATTCCTATGATCAAAAGCAAAATAGACTTTAAAGAAATTTATCTTTTTCATTCAAGACTATTTTAATAGTCTCAAAGGAATAAGACCTTTTTTTTTTTTTTTTTTTTTTTTAGGAATAAGACCATTTTTGATTTGTCTTTTTGGGGGATTTTTCATTTGAGGCTAACCTAGAGCAAAACGACTAAATGAGAAGTAAATCTTAGGATTTCTTGGGTTCTCCTATGAAGCATCTTTTCTGGAAAGGCCATAATATCTCAAACAGTCTGTCAGTCCCCATGCCTACCTCTATGAAATACAGCTGCATGCTCGTCCTTTACAGAAGTTATCATGAATAGTAATAAGAATATGTATATCTGGCTACATCTGACAATCCAAGACTCAAATTCTGATGTCAAAGTGGATAAAGAGGCAGTGGCTTATGATGAATACCATCAAGTACAAAAATTCTGCCTATGAGAGGTGCTCTATACCACATAGTGACTAATAACTAAATCATATCTTCTCTCTCAGGGCATTTGATGATGAGACACACAAAGAGAAAAGATAGTAAGTGACTTAGAGGACAAAAGACTTCTGGAGTGAGTATTATCAGTTTAGATGCTTTCTGAGAGTAGTTAATAACATACTCCATCCTAAACTGCATTGAATAATAAGGAAATTAAATTTTCTCACATAAGTAATTCAGAAGCAGGTGTGGTCTAGGTGAGACATGTTAAGAATCCAGCTCCACTTCCCAATAAGCCGTATTCTGTACATGCCTTTGTTTTCAAGCTGGAAGCAAAATACTTGCATCAGCTTAACAAGTAGAATCCAGGGCCAAAAATACCTGGTAAAAGAAGATAAACCATTTCTTCTTTAGCTATCCTGGCTTCAATGCAAGAAAACCTTTCCAGAATCCCTCCAGAAGACCTACCCTCCATCTCATTCATCAGTGTTTGGTTAAATACCCCTTATATCCCAGTCATTAGCAAAAGGAATATGATGATTATCATGATTTATCCCATTTAGAAGATCCATTTGGAGACAATAGCCTTAAGAAGAATCAACCTCAAGGAAGAAGGAAATATTCAAAGCAGAGATACTAAGAAAGTAGAAGAAAGGAAAAAAGCTGAGTCAGAATAGCAGCAGATAGAGTTTTTTTTTAAATCTTGAAAGCCATCAGATCTTTCTAAAACTTGGCTGAGGGTATATAAATTATTCTATTTTCTGAGCCTACTTCCCTGTACATCTTTGCAACAAAACGTGGTAAGTTGAATTAAATTTTGCATGTTTCTATCAATTTCTAAAGCCTAGCATAGCATCGTACTTACTAGTAACACTTCAAACTCCAGACCTTTTATGATTTCTCACTGTGTTAGAAATTACTTTTCAAAGTCTCATTCCTTTAAGCCTTACTCTTTAATATTTAGAGGAAAAATATCATTAATTAATATAGGTCCTTCCCAGAATCAAACTGGCCTTGGTTTAATCAGAACTTTAAAAAAAATGTAGTAAAGGCATTTGCTTTAGGCTTCCCCACAGTATTGCCAAAGATACTCCCTATTCCCCACTCTTCTATTTTCCCACTCCTCAGTTACTGTCTTACTTTGCTATTGCCTTCTTTAACTCAGTCATGGCTGCAAGGAAATCAATCATTATTCTTCTTATGATTCTATTGTTATTGGTTATTCACCAAGAGTTTGCCTGTAACATTGCCATAACCAACACAGAAGAATGTGTAAAAGGAGAACCTTCTCCTGTGACTACAATTTTTTTGGCCAACTCAATAAACCACAGCTCTTTTAACACTGTAACCTTCAAAAAAGGGTATTCTCTACAGCTGTGTAATAAATTGTCACAAACTTAACACATTAAAACAACACAAATGATCTCAGAGTTTCTATGGGTCGGAATACAGATACAGTCGGCTAGGTCTTCTGCTCAAGGTCTCACAAACCTTTCATTAAAATGCTTGTCTTGGGCCAAGTTCTCATCAGAAGCTCAGTGTACTCTTCCAAGCTCACGTGATTATTAATAGAATTAATTTCCTTGCAGCTGTAGAATTCATGGAGCTTCTTTCTTCAATGACAGAAAGAAAATTTCTCTTACTTCAGGAAAGTCCAGTTCCTTTTAAGGGTTCACATGATTAAGTAAGTCCCATTCAGGATAATCTCCTTTTTGATTAATTAAAACACAACTGATTTGGGGCCAAATCATAGGAGTGATAATCCATCATATTCATGGTTCCATCCAGACTCAATGAGAGAGGATTATAAAAGGTGTATACAGTGGAGGGTGAGAAAACTGGGGAACAAATTAAAATCCTGCTTACCACAAAAGGCATTCTTCATTTTCACTTAATAGTCTTTATGTTTGAAATAAAAAGATGAATTGGGGATTCATTTGGGATAAAAAGATGAATGAGAGTTTATCTTTACTCAGAGAATTTAATCTAGAAGACATCTGTAAAGATATTAAATAAGGGCAATAGGATAAGTGTTCTGATAAAAATAATCATACAGTATGACAATTCAACAGAATTGGAATAGGAATGATAAGGTAGTTTGGGGGAGGAGAAAGAAATATGGGGCATTCCTTAAAGAGATGGAAATCTCTTTAAAATTTGAAACTCTGAGAGACAAACAAAAGTTGGCCAGGTTAAAAGATAAGGAAAGGATGATACAAGCAGAAGTAAGAAAGAAAAAAATAAAAGAAAATGGTCATAATCTTTGAAGTATATGTTATTAAATCAATTAAATAAGGAAGCCATTAGGGTGAGGTAGTTATAGTACCTTTATAACCTACTGAGCAGACCAAAACCTAAGCCAATAAAGGCCTCAAGGTTGAGAAATCAAAATCTAAGAACAACTAATCATCAACAGTCAACTAGGCTTTCCCAAACAATGCAACATATTAAGCTACAGCCAATCAAATCATTTCCTTGCTTTGCTTCTGCCTCTTCTCTCTAAAAGCCTTTTCCCTGGTTCCTGTTGGTGGAGTGCTTCTAACCACTTCTGGTTTGGTGCTGCTTGATTTGAACCTATTTTTTTTTTTTTTTTTTTTGTGGAACGCGGGCCTCTCACTGTTGTGGCCTCTCCCGTTGTGGAGCACAGGCTCCAGACGCGCAGGCTCAGTGGCCATGGCTCACGGGCCCAGCCGCTCCGCGGCATGTGGGATCTTCCCGGACCGGGGCACGAACCTGTGTCCCCTGCATTGGCAGGCAGACTCTCAACCACTGCGCCACCAGGGAAGCCCTGAACCTATTTTTGCCCAAACTCTTCAAACTGTTAACATGCCTCAGTTAATCTTATAACAATATCAACACATAACAGCTCATGAAATACTAGCAGTTTCTCATTTTGCTAGAGATGAAGGTTGGGACTGGAAACAGTTAAAACATACAGTGACATTATATTGAGAATAGTGCATGACATTGTGTAGTATAATAAATTATTCTATTGTGAATGGAAAGATATTGAAGAGGTTTTTGAGGGAAACTATTATTACATTTGTGTTCTTAGTATATCATATCATCTTTTAAAAAAAATTTATTGGAGTATAGTTGATTTACAATGTTGTGTTAGTTTCAGGTATACAGCACAGTGCATCAGTTATACATATAAATACATCCACTCTTTTTTAGATTCGTTCCCATATAGGCCATTACAGAGTATTGAATACAGTTCCCTGTGCAATACAATAGTTCCTTATTAGTTATCTATTTTATATATAGTGGTGTGTATATGCCAATTCCAATTCAAAAAGATACATGCACCCCAATGTTCATTGCAGCACTATCTACAGTAGCCAGGACATAGAACAACTTAAGTGTCTATCAACAGAGGAATGGATAAAGAAGATGTGGTACATATATACAATGGAATATTAGTCATAAAAAAGAATGAAACAATGCCACTTGCAGCAACATGGATGGACCTAAAGATTGTCAAAAATATTTCTAGTACATATATCTTAAAAAGGGCTTACATTGAGAAAATATGAATAATTCATAATGCAATAATTAGAAGTCAAATAACTCAATAAAAATGGGCATATGTTAAACAAATACTTCATAAGATGAAATATATGAATGGTCAAGAAGCCCTTAACAAATGTTTACTGTCATTAGTTACTAGGAAAATAAAATTAAAATTACAGTGAGGTTCTAAACTTGCTAAAATAGCTAACATTGAAGAGATTTGATATTTAGCAAAAAGACTGACAACACAAAGAATGGGCAAGACTGTGAAAGTACTGGAATTCTGATAACTTCCTGTGGAAAGAAAAATGGCACAACCACCTTAGATAACTTTCTGAGATTTTCCAAATCCAGCATGCCCCTACTATACTACTCAGAAATTCTATTCATTGGTATTCATAACAATTTTATTCCCAGTCTCAAACATTTAAAAACCCCAAGTGCCCATGAACAGGTGAATTGATAAATAAAATGTGATATATCCATCCATATGGAAAAGTATTTAGCAGCCAAAAGGAAAGTGCTACTAAATTACTCAACATTATGAATGAATTTAAAAAACATTTTGCTAACAAAGAAACCAGACAGGAGTAATTCCAGTAATATAAAATTCGAGACCATTAAAACTAATATATAATGTTAGGAATTGATGTTCACCTGGGGAAAGGGTTGGAAGACACTATAATCTGCAAAGGTAAACAAAGAATGTACGAGGAATGATGAAAATGCTCTGTCTCTTAATTTTACACTTTTAACGGATGCAATTTATTTTGTATAAGTTAGACAAAACAATATTTTCACTAAAAAATTTGAAAGAAAAGGAAATAAAGGTATAAGTATACAACTTAAGTCAGCCAATAAAAATATTTTAAAATAATAACAAAGCTTTCAAAAGTGGACTTAGGAAAAGAGGAAATAGGGTATAGAGTGAGTGAGCAAATTTTCATCTTTCATTAAAAAAAGGAAAATTAACAGATAAAAAATAAGTAACTTTTTTAAATTTATGGAAGAAAATACTCAGGGATTTAAAGACAGAAATATATGTTACTCTGAAGAGCAAGATTGGAGTGAAGTTTTAATGGTGCAGCTAATAATACTTATATTATTGCTTCTTTGTTTTTAATAGACTCTTCATTACCATTTAACTTTTTTCTCCATGCTAGTCTATTGTATGATTTTTAAAAGGCGTTTCTGATTAGTGCTTCCAGACCTAGTGCAAATCTTGTCTTGCTTTCTTTCTTAAGAGTAAGCTCTGGACATTTGCCCACACCCCTTGTGTCTTGTTTTTATTAAGGAATTATTAATTCTGGCTGTTCATAGAACTGAACAACAACCCCCAAATAACCTTCATCATTTTTCCCAAGAGGACTTATAAGCTATTTTTATGCAAATACAATTCCATGTAACCTTCTTTATGTAACCTTGTGTTTACTCGTAAGAACCTTATCCCTTTCCTCTCCCAAGTTATAAAATTAGAGTCACATTCAATATAGTAAATCATGGAAATTCCCAGGTGCAAGACCAAAAAAATAAAACAAAGCAGGGTGTTATAGGTCTAAGGCAAAAACAAAGTTTTTGTCTATACAGGTAAAATTACAGTTAGATCGTAAGAATTTGATTTAACTCATCATATGATCATAGGATGTTAGAATTGGAAACATGTTGGGCCCAACCTGATGAAACTGTGTCTCCAAAGTCCTAAATATACTTTGTTTTTTAGTTATTAAACAGAGATTAGAAATCTGCTTTTAGGCCTCGATGTATATTCTTTTCTGAATTTCACAGTAAGACCCAAGTTTCAAATGTTCAGAAAAGGATAAGTTTAAGTCTTCTTTTGAGCTTCAGAAATAATTATTTTTATATACGTTTTTTGACACGTGTGAACCCTTGAGATTGTTCCAAAATCCTTAATAATATTGTCACACATGCCAAAATGCAAATAGTCATTCTGTCTGGAACTAAAATTACGGGGAAGAAAAATCTCAGAATGTTAGGCTATAGAAAAAAATTTTAAACTCAAAAAACATTGTTTTTAACACAAAATTTTAAATAATTTATCCATTGAAAAGAAACTGGACTCATATTCTATAGAAACAAAATAGATAAATTGGTCAGACTGTAAATCCACATTAGAAAGAATAACTCCTATGTATAGGTGGTAATGTATATGTATAAATTCTAACTGAATGATTAGTTATGTCTAAAAATTAACAAAGAGACATTTAGTGTTCAAATATGATTATTGATATACTTTAAAATGATGTTAATAAAACCTCAGAGGAAGATTCCTATATCTTTGTTCTGAATACATAGTGGTTCCTGAGAGGAGTATCATCAACTAGTATTTAGATTTACTTCTCAGAAACGTGCCAGGTTTTGGTAATTTCACCTCTCTTTAATTAAAAATTTCATTTAATTATTCTTGTTTTAAATCTTTGACCCCAAATATTAGCCAACTGCCTGACACAAATGTCTAATGTCACAATAAGAGCCTAATGAATTATTGAATGAATAAAGGGAATTAAACACCTTTAATGTTTTCATTGGAAGTTCCTCATGTCTAAATTATTCTCTAAAATAATTTAAGCACCATCAGTAGTTATATTAGTTTTCACAGAACTTAGAACAACATAAAATAAAAAGAACTTTAAAAAAAATCCTACTTGCTTGAACATATCAATGGAGCATAAGTTTCCATTGTCAAAATCCAAGGATGCTGAGCCAACATATTAATCTACACAAATTACATTTTCACCCTCCCTGTGAGATAAATATAGTAATGTTATTGATAATGTTGGGGAGAGGGAAAAGTCCCCTCTACCTTCTTAAGTTCTTTTGGCTAGTGTAATGATTAAATTGACACAATACAGATTAACAGGAGAAAAATCAAATTTAATTTCATATGTATGGAGGTCTCATGGACATGGGACATAAAGAAATGACTAAAGCAGGCAGCTTTTATACTTTTTAAACAAAGAAACAATAAATTTGTGAGAAATAGAGAAAACAAAGCAACTTAGGTTTGGGTGCTTTATTAATTAAGCATCTAAACAGAATTTGGGCTTGGAGTAAGTAAATTAGTAAAGAAGTAGCAAGATTTGCTTATACAGCCTTATGGGCCCTGAATTCCCTATCTCTTGTGATAAGAATATCTCTCTGCTCCCTGATACTGGGAACTTACCTTTCACATGGGAGATTTATTTTCTGCTTTCAGAGGGTCAGAGTGTTCTTGCACCGACTGTTTCTTGAGTAACTTGAACTCAAAACAATCAATATACCATTGTGACATATTTCGGAATGACCCTCACTGAGCCCCAACAATAACAAAAAATGCTGTTAGGCAGTTATACTCTATAATTTGTTTACGTTCCCTATTATTCAGATAATTTGAATGCAAGTAGATGACCATTTTACTTTGCATTTGCAACGATAGGCTTTTTCTAAATACCCACTGAAAGAGATTTAATTTAGTGGGGGTTAGGAAAGGGGAAATTGTTAAATCTTTAGTTTATGAATTGCTAATCCCTTCTATGGAAGAATCAGCACAATTTTTATCAGAAGTTTTTAAAGAATTAAATCATAAGGGGCAAGGTTTTTATTATCTCCTTTTCAATATTCAAAATGAAGAAATGATTTATAAATTTTATTGCAGAAACTTTAACTACATTTAAAAAAATCTTTCTGAAAGGTGAATCAGTTGACTGATAAGAACTTGAGCTTTTTCATAAGGAATATACTTTAAATTAGGGCTTAGATTTATCTACAGTATAGCTTTTATATAGAAATGCAAATTTGTAGATTACTTAAATCTTGTTGAATTAATATGGGTGTAAGATTATTTTTCTCTCTGGGTATATTTAAGTATGTCAATTTCATGTAAATGTCCATCTTGTTTTATTTTCAATAGTAGAATGGAGAAATATAGCATTATACAAATTAACAAATCTCCAAAATAATCACTATTGCAAAGAAATCCGGCATAATATTAATAAAATAAGATATCTACATACTAGGTAAAATGACATTGGCTGTGGTTAAATGTCACCTTTCTTTCTGTAGGCAACAGAGTCTAAAAAAAAGAGGTAGAGATGTTCACAAATTCATCTGCTGAATATACAAATATAATTGAGAAAAACATATTCAGGTACATTCTATGAAAACCTTCTGAGTTTTAATCAACTTGGATAATGTAAAATTTGCCACAGTGTTTAATGATGTAAGATTGTGATTTAATTTGTAAACATGTAATGAGAGACTTGAACAGGATGGTCATTGATTTATGTCTAAAGATTCATAACCAAACACATACCTCTGCAAGTCTGCCAGGTGTATGCTGAATGCTAAATTAATTCTGTCCCTGGGTGTCTTGCCTAAAGGCATGTACAGTTTTTTCAGTTTCTCTTTCAGCTCCATGAGATACACAATTTTTTTCTAATAAATTACTCCTTTTGTTTAAGTTACCTTAAATTTTAAGTTTGTTTACGATTGCTACCAAATAACCATTTATGGATATCAAATCAGTAGCAAGAGTAGGTTATGAGCAACATAACTTTGGAAAAGTGGAGTATTTGTAATTGGTTATTGGGTTGAGATGAACCAAAAGACTGAAATTTTGGTTCATATCCCATTCCTTCCTTTGTTCACCTGAAGCCATATACTAAATATTAAGGTCCTGATGTCAGTTTTTGTATTAGAATCCTTAATTTGCTATTATTAGGGATAAGTTATCTTATTTTAAATCATAGCTAATTGGAAGGAAACGGTAAAATTCATAGAATTTAGGAGGCTGGGAGTAGACCAACTAGACTGGAGAAGGGTCAGAAACTACTATGCTGTTTTCACCAAGTAATCATTATTTTTGATATGAACCTGTTGGCTAGATATTAGGAATTTTGGGAGACTGAATGTTTGAAAATAAGATGTAGGAGAGGACAAAGTTTTCCTTGACCTTCTTGGGGTCCCTGGTTGGGTCTGAAAGTTAAACTGACAAAGACAGATTAACAGGAGAAAAGCAAACAAATTTTATTGAATTTTTACATGTACATAGGAGCCTTCACAAGAGAATGAAGACCAGAACAAGTGACCAGAGGAGGACTCTTTACCTTTTAGACAAAGAAACAATAAATTTGTGAAGAATTGACAGGACAATAGGTTTGTGCTAGAAGTAGTAAATGGTGAAGTAACTAAGAAGATAAGGGTTAGTGTAACAAAAGTTTGTTTGTACAGATTTCTTGGCCCCCAATTCCCTGTCTCTGGTGAGTCTTCCTGTCTCTTGGTACAGGGAGTGTACTTTTATGACCTGTAGCTGAGAAGAATAGTCGAGGTAGGGATTGAGTATCAGAGCAACCTTCTTACTTCTGCTGCTTTTTAAAATTCCTTCAGCTAATTATGGCATATCTAATATGCCATATTTGGGGACTGTGTTGCCTGAACCCCATCAAGGACACCAAAAATGCCCATCATAAACTGTGTACTGTCAGATGAACTCTACACAACAATAAATGGGTTATACCCAAATAGCCCTAGAAGCAGAAATGTGAATAAGAAAGCTGCTCACTCTAAGTATGAGCTATTATATTCATATTGCCACTCATCTCACAGCCCAAAACTATGGTCTCACAAAGTGTTTCCTATGACTGCATGATTGAGTGATATTCTTCCAGTGGAATTAAATATGTTTTTATTCATTTTCTACTTTTCCTTAAAGGTGAGATGACCAAGCTCAATTAGATGTTAAGAATCTTGGAAGGAGCAAGATTAGAGGATTAGTGACAAAGAGATTTGGAAATGGGAAACTGGACCTCTTCGAAAAGGTCTGGAGCTTGAAAATGTCTGTGTTTGTTGTGATTACTCAACAAACTATTTTCACTCCTCCCCCATTCTCATTAAAAAAGAAGCTCCTAGTAATCAGGTGCCCAGGCAAACCCTCTCTACATATGGTCATCCTCTTCACTCAAGCAGATGACCAACTAATTGTTTAATGGTCATTTCACAAAGCAACAGTGCAAAGAAGATAATGTATAGACTAAAAAACATACCAACCTGGTTACTCTAATTGCCAAGCTTTTGATTTTCTAGGAGTAGAGATCAATTTTAAGTCCCTTATATATCAAAAATGTTCAGAAAATCTGGTTTTGGGTTGATCAATTGAAGGAGGCAGAAATTTGCCATCACTGGAAGAGTCCCTTTGAGTCTCTTAGATTACTCTGAATTTGAAGTTGTTTGTGTACTGAGGTGAATATTGTACTCCCCCAGAAACATGTCTACCCAGGACTTCAGAATGTGACCTTATTTAAGAGGTCCTATATAAAAGCCATAGAGGCATCTTTTGTTATAATGCTTAGTTTAGGTCCCAGTTCCTGAAATAACTCGAGCAATAGAGGTGAAAGGAGTGCCTTTTGTTATTCACATAAGTTCCTTTCCACAAACCCCAAGTTTATGTTAATGTGTCTAACCCTAACCCTAACCTAACCCTAACCCTAACCCTTTTTTGGATGGCGGTAATGAATGGGGGCTGGATGCCAGGTGAGCCAAGCTGGTGATTAGAGGGTTGGAAATTTCAGCCCAACCCCTGGGGTTGGGGAGAGGGTCTGGAGGTTGACTTAATCACTAAGGAGCATTGATTTAATCAACCATACTTAAGGTAATGAATGAAGCCTCCCTAAAAATCTGTTAAGGGCAGGGTTCAAGGAGATTCTGGGTTGGTAAACAAGTGCAGGTGCTGGAGAGTGGGGCACCCAGTGAAGGCATGAAAGCTCTGCACCCCTTCCCACATACATTGCCCTATCCATCTCTTCTGTCTGGCAATTCCTGAGTTATATCCTTTTATAATAAATCAGTAATCAAGTAAGTAAACTGCTTTCCTGAATTCTGTGAGCTACTCTAGCAAATTAATCAAATCTGAGCAGGGGGTTGTAGGAACCTCTGGATTTATAGCCAATCAGTCAGAAGCACAGATGACAACCTGGACTTGCACTTGGCATCTGAAATATGTGGGAGGAGGCAGTCTGTGAGACTGAGCCCTTAACTGGGGGATGTGATCTCCAGATAGTGTCAGAATTCAGTTCATTGTAAGATATCCAGCTGGTGTTTGGAGAATCTGAGAATTGCTTGGTTTGGAACCCTCTCCCCACAAACCCATACACATTAGGTGGCCGGTAGTGCTGTGAGTGTAGTGTAAGTGTAGAGGACACACGCAGAGGAGTGTTTTTCCTTTACAGAAACACAGACACAGAGAGAGAACACCATGTGAAGAGGAAGGCAGAGACTGAGTTATTCATCTACAGCCAAGGAATGCCAAGGACTGCTGGCAACAACCAGAGCTAAGAAAAAGGCATGAAACAGATTCTTCCCTAGAAACTAGAGAGAGAGGATGGCCCTGCCCAATACCTTGATTTCAGACTGCTAGCCTCAAGAACTGGGAGAGAACAAATTTCTGTGTTTTAAGTGACCTAGTTTTGGGGACTTTGTTATGGCAGCCCAAAGAAACGTATGCAGATTCCTTCACATGCAAATCTCTGCTACCATTCCCATCTATGGATCAATCAAATCACAACAAAAGTTTCTCTGAGTGAAACTCAATTCATAGAGAAAGCAGCACAAAAATCATTTTGTTCTCAGAGGATGTATTGTAGTGGCTGGGGTGTCTCTTTCTGGGGAAGGACTGGATGCATTTTCAGTTGTGGTACGTGAGTATGATAAAGTTCAAGAAACTTGGGGCATGTTCTCTTTTGTGAAAATTGTAGAAGTAAGCATTAAATATGGGTGTTCAATGTTTATTGCAGAATACTGTGTATAAAATGAGAAGAGAATTGGTTTAGTTGCTTTCCAGAGATCATTTGATGATTTAAGATTTTAAATTATATTCCCTTTTCTGACAAGAGTTAGATCCCCATGTTCTCAATAGTATTCCATTGGAATTGCAATGTTTTGATGTAGGATGAAGACTTAGCAGGACAAATGAGCCATAAAACAGATGACAAAGAAACATGTAAAACTACAAGAAAGTAAGTTTTAGAAAAATAAAAACTAACCTTAGGGAAGTTGCTGGAACAAATAGTAGTCAAAGCAGAATAGAGGCTGTATTTTACACAACATAATATAGACGTGTAATAAATATGCATATGTTTTCATTATTACTTTTCTCTTGCTATCGTGAATGTTATTAATTTATGAATCACTGCAGTCTTAGAAAATAGATGGTAATTGCAATGCTTAATTAAACTAGGCAAAGTGCTACCAGAGTAAATGAATAAGTAAAACTTCCAAGTTCATTTGATAAAAACCTCAGCAGTGTTATGCTATTAAAATCCATAGTGGTAGGTTCTTTTTTTAATAGATAAATTTTCTGATGTTTTCCCACATTAACTCTGGTACTAGTCTCATATTATATATAGCCATAAAAACGTATTTGGCACATTGTTATATATTTGTCCTAGATTCTACAGAAATTAAGGTAAATCAAAGACTGTTTGATGAAAATATTTTAAAAGGAAAAAAAATTGTACTTTAAACTGTATTCAAGGTTTTCTCCATTTTATTCGTAAACTATGTTTTTTAGAAAACACATTTCAGAGAAAACTAGATTACAGGTTTATTTATAATTTAAGATCGCATCCCCCAAAGATACACTTATATCGTAGCAAATTACTTATTATAAAAATACTTCATACATAATGAGTACTTCCTATGTTCAGGGCACCATTTAAAACTCTGTTCATATATATATATATATATATGTGAGCTCACTTATGCTCACAGTTCAATGAAAGAATTATTGATATTATCCTCATTTTGCCAGAGGAAACTGTGGCAGAGAGAGGTTAAAATAACCTCTCCAAAGTCATAGGAAATTGAAATAACATTCCTTAATTGTAACTGGTAAAAACTGTGCAGAAATAAGATTTTCCCCAAAACTTATGATCTAATATGGCATTTTTCCAAGTATATTCTATTTTCCCATTAGAAAATACTAGTAAATGTAAGAGAAAGGACTCCGTGAGCACAAAACTTCAAGTGATGCTGGTTTAAACAAAGTTAGTCATGTTTGTGTGTGTATGTGTGTTGGATCTGTGTAAGAGTGTGTGGATACATATCTATACTTCTATATTTTTCCTTCTAGTTTTGTTAAAATATTGACACACAGCACTGTACAAGTTTAAGGCATACAGCATAATGATTTGACATACATACATCATGAAATTATTATCACAATAATTTTAGTGAACATCCACCATCTCATATAGAGACAAAATAAAAGAAAAAGAAAAAAAATATTTTTTCCTTGTGATGAGAACTCATAGGATTTACTCTCTTAACAACTTTCATATAGAACATCCAGCAACATTAATTATATTAATCATGTTGTACATTACATGCCTAGTGCTGATTTAACTTATAACTGGAAGTTTGTACATTGTGACTACCTTTGTCACTATACAAAGGTATTAGGTTACTTTTGACTACCTTCCACATGCTTTACATGCTTTACATTTCATCCTCATGACTCATTTATTCCGTAACTGGAAGTTTGTAGCTCTTAATCTCCCTCATCTATTTCTTTCCTCCCCCCACCCACCTCCGGTCTGACAACCACCAGTTTGCTTTCTGTATCTATGGCTCTGTTTCTGTTTTCTTATATTTGTTCATTTCTTTTCCTTTTTAAATTCCATATATAAGTGAAATCATACAGTATTTCTCTTCCTCTGTCTGACATTTCACTTAGCATAATACTCTCTGGGTCCATCCATGTTTTTGCAAATGGCAAGATTTCATTTTTTTATTGGCTGAGTAATATTCCATTGTGCATGTGTATGTGTATGAGTAATATTCCATGTGTAAACATACACAATGGGATTTTATATATATATATATATATATATATATATATATATCACATTTTTTAGTCCATTTATCTATGGATGGGCACTTAGGTTGCTTCCATGTCTTGACTATTGTAAATAATGCTGCAATGAACATAGGGATGCTTATATCTTTTCAAATTAGTGTTTTTGTTTTCTTTGGAAAAATATCCAGAGTGGAATTGCTGAATTGAATGTTAGTTCTCTTTTTAATTTTACTGTTTTCCATAGTGGCTGCACGAATTTACATTCCCATCAACAGTGCACAAATGTTCCCTTTTCTCCACATCCTTGCCAACACTAGTTATTTGCTATCTTTTTAATAATAGCCATTTTGACAGGTGTGAGGTAATATCTCACTGTGGTTTTGATTTGTATTTCTCTGATGATCGGTGGTGGTGAGCATCTTTTCATGTTTGTTGGCCATCTGTATGTCTTCTTTGAAAAATGTCTATTCAGGTCCTCTGCCCATTTTTTAATCAGGTTGTTTGGTTTTTGTGATGTTGAATTGTATAAGTTCTTAGTGTATTTTGGATATTAGCCCCTTGTCAGATATATTGTTTGCAAATATCTTCTCCCACATCGTTTTGTTGATAATTTCCTGTGTTGTGTAAAAGATTTTAGTTTGATGTAATCCCATCTGTTTATTTTTGTTCTTGTTTCCATTACCTGAGGAGACATATCCAAAACAATGTTAAGACCAATGTTGATGAGTGCACGTTTATATTTATATATAGATTATAGTATATATGTGCTATATATATATAATCTATATTTATATAGCCATATATACATTATATGTATATATGTAGTGTGTGTATTTATGAAGACTTTAGTCTTTAGTATGCAATATATATTTGGATTGTTCAAAATGAGGATATAGACAGCTAGTTAGTCAAAATATTGAATTCACACTACATTCTAGGTATTGGGCTAGGAATCAAAGATGCAGAAAATGGCAGAGACATACACAGCATTGAGTGGTGGAGAAGTCATGTGTAATGAGAACCATAATGAAATGCAAGGTTTAATTTAAACCTATAAAAAGCACTGTCAGGGAAGTCTTGGAGGAAATGACATTTAAGGTTTCTTGAGTAAAATTAAGAGATGAATGAGCTACTTAGCTCAAGAGAAGGGAAGATATTTCAGGCAGAAATATATCATGTGCAAAAATGCTGAGGCAATAGAGAGAATGGTAACGTCAGCTAGATTAAGAAGAGTGAAAAGATGCTGCTACAAGGTGAGCCCAGCAAATTTGACAGGTTCAGAGACTTAGATCTGATAAGAATTTTGGATTTTATCCTAAGTGTAATCAACCAATACAGAGTTTTTATAAAATATGTGCCAATATTAATTATCCATTATAAAAAGATAAAGAGTAGTTCCCACTTAATTCATGGTCTGCTTTAATAATACAGGTCATATTCAGTCTATCTTCAAAGTATAATTTGAATCTATATGCTTTTCTCTGTCTATTGCTACCACCTTAGTCTCCCTTTCTCAACTTGATTATATCAATTACCTGCTAACTGCTCTGCTATCAGCTCCCCCACCCCCAATTCCTAGTCTTAATTATGAACCCAAGGATCATTTCAACACATAAATCAGATTATATCCCTCCCGGCCTAAATACCCACTGCTAATAAAGTACCAATGCCTCACAATGGCCTTCAAGACCCTTAGTGCTTTTGTCTCTATCTAATGCTCTGATCTTGTTTGCTCTTATTCTAGAGACTTTGTACTTACTACTCCCTCTGTTTTCTCTTTAGGTACTCTGTTGTATAGACATTACAAGGGCATCCAGGCAAAGGGAAAAGCAGATCAGAATTTATTTTCCATCAAATAATATAAGATTTGTAAAATTGTTGCTTTGTCTAGTTATATCATCTCTTAGATTTCTAGAACTCTGCCAAGAAGTACCCAGATAACTCATAATTCCAAATATTTCGGACAATATGAATTGAAAACACAAAGGCTAACACCTGATTTTCTCAGAGGATAAAACAAAATTTGGAGTTGGAGAATACATAAAATTTATAATTATCTCAAATTTCTAGTTTTCTTTTTTATATGTAGATGTATATATGGGAGAAACCTGTCTGTTTCTTTTTAGGTGAGAATTAAGAACCTTAATTCCCTAGTGCATGAGATATTAATACTGAGACATACTTTCCACTGCCCTTGTTAATTATGATACTTTACTCTTAGGACTTTAAAAAATGCTTCTGTAAAACAATAGATGGATTGCTAATGTCCTTGAATGTGTCTCTCTACAGTGGATGCTGTGATCCAGATGGGGTTCCTGAGTTGATTACTCAGTCTAAGTAAGTAACATATTCTGTAAATAGCAAGCTAACACCATCTGCACAGGCTGTTTTTTGAATGTTCATAAGCTACAGGAAATCAACTCTGCCCTAATTTCCTACATGATTCAATAGGGTGGAATCCATGGGAATACAAGCTAATGTGACCTTTAACTACACTCCTATGATATTAAGCTTCAGATGAAAAATTTTGGGAAGAGGTAGGCTGCCCTTTAATGTTTGGAATATGCATCTTTGCTGGTATTTGTAAATAAAGCTTAGCAATTTTGGAATTGTTAGTCTTCGCAACAGGAATCACCTCAAATTCACAGCATATATTTATGTAAATCTTGTAAAGCGTAAATCTTATAAAGCTTATAATTGTAAAGACTATTCAAAAGTAATTACAACCTAGTCATCTAGATTGGTGCTCAAATTTAATATGCTTATAGTCTGACTCTTTACAAGATTATTTCTAATTACTCTATCTTTTCTTAGTTGCCACATTCTTCTTAATAATATTCTTAGGAGCTCTCACATTATAAGATCTCACCGTTACATTCTAAATCTGTAAATTTGATACATACATACATTCGTTTGCAAGGACGACTTAATAGGCATGTAAAAATGTCTAAACTGGAGGATGGATTTTCTAAGGAAATATTGGTAATATTGATGGATCAATGTCTATGTCAATAATGTTGTTGCTCCTCACTGGGAAAAAAACAAAGAAACCAAAAAATTTCCCAACTCACTCAAATGGGAAATGGTAGCTGCAGACCTCTCAGAGACAGATGGAATTTGAAAGTAGGAAACACCAGAATGTCACTTATATGTCCAGGTAAACATATCTGAATAACAGAATACAAAAGAGGCTGCAGGTCTGAGAGGAAAAACTGGGCCATTCTTCTACCTAGATAGACAGATAATAACACATTTGTACCAATTCTAAAGTGAATACATGACAACAAGCACATATTTTCCCCTTATTGAAATATATATATATATTGCTTTGACTCCAGCAAGTCATTTAATCCAGCAAAAAATTTTAAACAATTTCACCAAAATGCCATCATTGCACTTGAAAGCTAATTGCCCTTTCTAGTGATGGCAAAAAATACAAACCTGGGAGAGTGGCGCAGTGGTTGGGAGTCCGCCTGCCGATGCAGGCGACGTGGGTTCGTGCCCCGGTCCGGGAGGATCCCACATGCTGCGGAGCGGCTGGGCCCGTGAGCCATGGCCGCTGAGCCTGAGCGTCCGGAGCCTGTGCTCAGCAACAGGCGAGGCCGCAGCAGCGGGAGGCCCGCGTACCGGAAAAAAAAAAAAAAAAAAAAAAAACCTGAGAAAGTCTAATTAAGGAATATAAATATTAGTGAATGTTGTAAGAAGGAGTTGAATTTCTCTTAATTCGTTTATACCAACACATTTTGAAAAGTCTATGTCAAGATGGTGCCAGATGGGGAGGTCAGAGATGAAAGATTGTCTCTAGACTATAATAAAACATTCTGCCCAACTTTTAGTCATAAGAATAGTTACTTAGCAGCCATATTTAACTTTTGACTCTTCTCCCTGACTTCTGCTGTTCGGAGCAGTGATAGGTTCTCAATCCAAGCTGGGATCACCAAATTCTCTCCCCAGCAAATTTGAGAAGGGAGTTCAGAGGCATTCTCTATGTAGCTGGAACTATAATGTGTAAAATTCTTGAGCTACAGGGTGGCCATTTTGTATTTTGCCAAGAGGATAGAATCATGGACAGCTAGTCTACTAAGAGGGAGAATACTGAAGTAGACTGAGACAAAGAAACAAAGATAATGGAGAGAAATTTTCTGTTAGCCTCTGTTAGAGTTTCAAGTTATCCCTTTTTCCTGGTAACTCGCTATTCTCCAGCCCCTGTGTTTCACTGAACATTTTAAGTCCTTATATTAGAATCCCCCTTTACCCTTAATCCAGCTTGTATTGTTTTCTGTCAATTGCAATTTAAGGACTCTTAACTGCTACAAGGACTTTTAGTCTAGTGTAAATCTAGAAAACTAAATCCGTAATTATAATACAGATGCTAAGTGGTAAAGAAAGCACCTAAAAAGCATTATACTCCAAACTAAGCTAGAAGGGATGAGACACGTTATGTTATGATGAGAGGACAGGATCGAAGGTGGAGGTAAAGATAGGAAAAATGTTCCTGGAGTCAAGGTTGTCATGGATTTGACACTTGACCATATGCTAAGAAATACAGCACCAAAACAAGCTGGGCACTAGAAAATATAGGCAGGGCCTGAGAGTGCATATTGATATATTCTCTGAGTGTTTATAATATATGTCTAGATAAAACCTTCCAGGTAACAATTACCCTGAATCAGAGGGGCATGTTTTGGCAAGGGTAAAATGAAGGGCAGCATAGAGAAACACACACACACACACACACACACACTCATTCTTGTTTGCCAGGTCATCAAACCAATTTCCAGAATGGTGGCTGTTAATTCAGTATCCCTATTTCTTTGAGATGCTACAGATATATAAAACAGTTAGGTCAGCATAGGTGTTATCAAGGGAAAATAAAATGCCTACCAACTTCATTAAGATAAACTGTGTCATCGATATAAAAGAAGTAAAATATCTTGTTAAAAATATTAGCAGCTAATCTCTGTAAGGAATGTGATTTCTGTAATAATTCTATACTTAGGAATTTACCTACTTCTGTTGGCTGTGGGTTTCCTTTGCCTTTAGGCTTTCTAATTAGTTGGCCATTGTGATCAAATGTCTCACTGCAATTTCCCTCCAGAACCTTTAAGAAGGATTCAAGATAGCTGCCATCAGGGTTGTTATTATTCAAAGATATCTATTTTAAATGCCTGGATATAACATGATCAAAATCTACTACTACTTCTCATTTTCATTCATAAAAATGTAATGCCTCAAGAACATCAAAAGCTAAGTGAGTTGGTTTTTATCATTTTATCAAATTTCACCAGGTTTATGTCCTTTCTGATATGAATATACTGTTTGAAGGCCAGAAGTTTCATTCTCAAAAGAAATGTGGATAGTAAAACAAGCAAACCAACAAACAAATAGAAAAACACCACAAAGAAAAAGAAAACAAGGAGAGAATAAGCCTACTAAAATGAACTGAGGGAGTCTACGTCTTCCCCATGATCAATGGAGCAACCAAGTTCTTTGACCTTGGAGTCTCAAAATATTGAAAGCATCCCAGCACTCCTATGCCCTCTCAACCTTCATGTAAAATTAGCCTGATGTGGAGAAATATATGTAGATTCTTTATTTTCAATATTACCAGATCATATATCATAACAATTTAAATCTAAAAATTTCTTTAAAATTATTTTTTAGTCTCCTGATTTTACCAAAAATGTAATGGAAGGGTAGAGAGGTTAAGAGACTCTGGCAATAATCTATATGTTTTCTGGTCCGCCACAAGTCACAACTATGTCATCTCTGGACTTCTATAATAACCTCCCTTAAAATCTGCATTCTTGGGCTTCCCTGGTGGCGCAGTGGTTGAGAATCTTCCTGCTAATGCAGGGGACACGGGTTTGAGACCTGGTCTGGGAGGATCCCACATGCCGCAGAGCAACTAGGCCCGTGAGCCACAACTACTGAGCCTGCGCGTCTGGAACCTGTACTCTGCAACAAGAGAGGCCATGATAGTGAGAGGCCCGCGCACCGCGATGAAGAGTGGCCCCCACTTGCCACAACTAGAGAAAGCCCTCGCACAGAAACGAAGACCCAACACAGCAAAAATAAATAAATAAATTACTAAACTCCTACCCCCAACATCTTCTTTAAAGAAAAAAAAAAAACAATCTGCATTCTTCAATGATCTCTATCTCCACTAAAAACTATGGCTATAGAGTTATTAGAAGAAATTAAAGTTAATGTTTTACTCTCTGTAGAACTTTTTACAGTATATATCCTTTACCACATGCTACCCAGAAGTACCATTACCCTATCTTACATATACTTTGATATTGCTTCTTCAGGAGTCTGCAGTATTCACCATCACTTCCAAAATAAAGGTGAACCACTTTTTAAAGGCTGGAGTTAGATTGCTCTGTAGATAACCACTCATCTCACTCATCTGCATCTGCCTTCAGTAGTGTCTCTAATCATTGACCACCCCTCCAAAATGTACTTCACTTCCAAACATAACAACATTCTTCTAAACCAATTAACTGAATATTTCCTTCAAATCTCTTCCTCTGAGGCCCTGCTGAAATGTCTCTCTTCTGTTCTTCCTAATTTATATTTGATTTATTTATTCTGGAAAGCCAGCTCATAAAAATCCTTTCTGGGCACTGTTGTTTCTTTAGCCCTTTTCTCTGGTCCGCACGTTATACTTTTTAACAGTGCTGTTCATATCATTGAATCATAGACAGCTCTTGACTTAGATTTTTTTTTCCCAGCAATGGCAGTGGATTATACTTCTCTAGCCATAAATGATTGAAACTACTGGTAAAACTGCATCCCTCTGAAACATTTTTTTTCCATGCCAAGAAAAGGGCCAGTAGAATAATAGACATCATGATTTTAATATTATTAGCACCAATAACCAAACTCTAGCCAGCTAGAGAGTATGTTGATGTATTGCAGTTTTATTATGTTTATATTTGTTGTTTTTGTTGCTGTTTGGTTATGTTTGTTTGCTCACGTACAGTGTATGTGTGTCTGTGTTCGTGTGTGTGTATTTGTGTGTTTCAGTTGTAGATATGTGGCACACCTAAGAAGAAATGTGTACTTTTCCATCACCTAGATTCTAGATTATCAGGTAACCATGACAGATATTGCTTCCTTAACTGCCTCTAGCTCCTTTGACAATTTCAGACCTGGCAGTTGTTCTTGCCATGTAATGAGTTAAAAAGCAACGAAGAACACCAATCCCACTGCTACCCACACCATCACAAACAAATGTGTGTTTGTGTGCATGAGCCTATGTATATTTGTAACCTTCTCATCAGCCTACAACTAGATCTAAATATTCTGCCAGTAGGATTAAAGCCTCCAAAAAAGCAGACTTCATAGTCTTGCCTTGGGATAACACATAGATGTGGATATATTCCTCCTAGGGATCTGTAATGCTGCAGGTCTACTTTGGTTTTTTTAATTCTCTCCTTTAATAACTTAGTTTTTTCAAAGTTACTTCCTGCTGTCACAAAGAGAACTTAGACTGCAAAATGTTCTTCAGCTTCTCCTCGACATGGATCATCTTGAAACTTTTGTATTAATAAATGATCTCCTTCTTCTCTTGGCAATCTTCTCTTGGAAAAATTTTGAGATTTGATACATTTCAGTCTCACTTTCCTTCAGTCCGATTTTCCTTCAACATTTAGATTTTATTAGTTTTTAGAAACATTAAATTAACATGCTGAATAATAAAAGAGTCAATAAGATGTATTTTTTTATAAGCATTGTATATAAATTTAAGGAAAAGACTATTGAGGAGCTGACAGATTGGAACAGTAATAGTTAATGGACATACAGTGCAGGATAAATTACATTCTTTATGGAAATTTGTAGCAAGTAATCCTTGAAGACCATTTCCTTTTATCAGGGTAAACCATGAGAAAAAAACAAAAGAAATTTCAGTGTTATAATTACATGAAGTGTCCAAATAGGACTTTTAAAAGTAAATCTATAGTCAAAGTGTGATGCATAAAGACACACTTTGTTACTCTGTGGTTTGAAAAAACCACATGTACTTCACTTGCCCTTGAATTTCTGCACCTCATTTTTAACTGTACTTATTTTACATTTTACTTACAGAGATTAATCTTCTCTTTTGCTAAGTGCATTGGAAATCATGAGCACTAACTATGTAAATGATGCTAGGAAATGTATCCCCCAAGTATGAAATAAAGCTCTAACTAGATAATGTTAATAAATATTAATATGTGAAGATAGCAAAGGAATATTGAATGATTAAGCTGCCCCAAATAAGCATAATAATACACCTAAAATTCTTGAGGCAGCTATTCAGTATTTTAGGGCTCGACAAATATTAACAAAGAAGAGCCTGCAAAGAGAATTGTACGTCCTAAAGCTTTATGACTTGAATCACCCTAAGGAGAAGAATGACCAGTAATTACAACGAAACAGGTGAAGAATTGACTCAATAGGTTAAAGTTGGTAATTAATTCTGATAGATTCAGTCTACTTTTTCATCTTTCAATTATACAGTTTTTTTTTCCTAAAAAAAAAAAAAAAAACTCCAGTTATTTGCTAAAAAAGAAAAACATATATTTTTTAGGGTTTCAGAGTCTCTGGAGAATTTGCTTCCACCCTGGCCACATTACCCAGTTGGGTGGTCTTCAGATTATTGGAGCAAAGGGAATGTACTGGTGTTAAGGAGAATGTAGAAGTCTTTGTCTCCCAATGCAGAAGTGAAATCCACCAAGAAACATTCCATGGATGCCTTACATCTTTGCAGGTTCACAGAGTAAAAGATGAAATAAGTAGCAAGTTCCCTAATTCCCTACTGCAAGACAGCATCATAGAACCATCCTTATATTTATTTTTTATTGGTTCGAGTATTTGAAGACTCTCATGCCCAAGCCATAATACATAGCTTTAATTCAAGAGGGCATTCTATCCACTGCTCTGCATCCGAGTTGTTTCCAATACACTCTCATATTGCTATAAAGTAACCTGACAGACGACTAGATCAGAGGAGTTTTCTAAGGAAGAATTGTCCCAGGCCACAAATGTTTTGTTTCCATACTAAAGAAAGTGAAGAGAGTAGATGATTGTAACCTTGCTTGGATGCTCAGGTGCCTCCTGACACTAACCCCTCCCAAGCACTATCTCAGTTACATTGAGGAAAAAAATACACAATTATACTACTGTATATAGTAGGAGTATAATAACAAGCTCTGAGCATTGTTCTAAGATTATTTCTCGCCCCTGCAAGATTTGAGGGGGATGCCTGTCCACCCACCACATTAACAGTTACCCTGTGGTTTTTACTGTAAATAAGAAAACTGAGTTGGAGATATTAAAAGTCAGTGCTCTTAATCACAAAACTCCTGGTGCAGCTTAAATTGCATCCATTGCTTATGGGGATTATGTAAAACCAATAATAGGAAAATGACCTGGAAACAATTGAGTAGCTGCAGCACGATTGTTACCCTGCTTGCAAAAATCAAGAGGAACACAAAAAAGGGAAACAGGAATTATTAGAAGAAGCAGTACAAAGCAAACAGCACAAAGCAAAGAGCCTATAGATGTGATTTCAAGTAATTCAGTGAATTTCTATACAGTGCATAGTTTTCAGCCTCTATAAAAATCCAATTATTAATCCTGCAATTACCCAGGCTTATCACCACTGCCCACACATGCTGACTATGGCTTGAGTTCTAGATGATATTCTTTTCATTAGTGTGGCCAAAGGGAAATTTAATTACAGATACATCCCTTGAAGGGACAAGGGAAATATATAAGGATTAACAAATTAATCCTAACACTTAATTACATTAAAATGTTTACCATTCCATATAGAAAATATTGACACTCTAGCTAACCTCCTTTTTATCTGTTCTCTCTCATATAATAGTGAAAACATTATTTTTGAAGAGGAAAAAAAGGTAGGATTTCTTTCCTGCTAACTTATATACTGAACAGGAAGAAATAATCACGTTCGTTTATTCTGGACCCTATCAGTTCCTGACCACATTCCATAAATGCTGGCATTTGGAAGGAAACAAATTGATACACAGGTAACATAAACCAAACTCTGTACTGATGGAGAGATAGGAAACTGTAGCTAAATGCATCCATATATAAGTCTAAATAGAGTAATGAAAAGAAACCCTGGTAGAATATTGAAAGAGAGATTCATAATTGCATCACAAACATCTATTAATCAAGCCAACAACTAAATTCCTATTCCATAAATTGTAATCCCTGCCTATCTGACTCTCAATTTCTTTTTTCCTGCCTTCTCCCTGAACTGCATATGTGCACAGGTAAGATAATGTGTGTGCTTTTTGTTGGATTTCTCAGCTGTCTAAAAATAAGTCCCAACTATATAATTTTAGAACACCCACACAAAACTTTACATATGCGTGCTACAACTTTACTATTATTGTTTTGACATTTAAGCAACAGATGCACGTTTTCCACTTTGGAAGGCAGACATCTGTTTTTACGAATTCTCTCCAGAAGCTGGAGTTTTCTTGCAGGAGCTTATTAAATCAAAGAGGCTCTATCATCTCACCACCCCCTACTTGTGTCCCTCAATCCAAAATAATTTAAGAAACAGAAAAGAGAAACTTATGAATAAGTTTACAAGAATGAAGACTACCCTGACGTTGATTAAATAAGTCTATACAACATTCAGTCCAAAGTAATCTATGCCAGTGCAATTTACTAGTACGAAGGAAGAAGGAAGTTGAGCTCTGAGCTGTGATGTATGGAGAGTTGCCTAAGGAGACAGGCAGCCCAGAACTTCAGAAAGATTGCACAATTTCCATGAAAAATAAGTTCTCTCTGTTTTTATTAAGAAAAATGTAACTTAAAATGCATATAATCGTTTGTGTCTGGTTCTGGAGTATTGAATGCCATGGTTTAAAGAGGGAAAAATTTTCGTGAAATGTGCATAGGAGGAATTCTTTTTTTGTGAGTGGATTTGTTTCAGTTTTATTTTGGGAGGGGGTTCTGTTTTGTTTTTACTCTGAAAAGTAGACACTGCCGGCTCCATCAAAGTGTAGTTTGCAAAACATGAGATTGCAAAGCCCTCAGAACATATCTAGTTCATCTGGAATATGTAAATATATTAACTCAGTATTCTCCAAGGGAAAAATGGTATGTTTTAGATGAATTTTGGATGTAAATTCTAAACAGGTGGACCGAACAGCAGGAGGGTAATATCAGGCTTTCCGCAGGGGGCTCCCACCATATAGTTGTAGAAAATGAATCACAGGGATTGGTGGTAAAGGAAATCAGATTTGCCAAGCCGAATATTTATGTATGAAAAAAGCATGAATGCTCAGTAAATTACAGGTCAAGGATTCAAAGCTTTGCATCTGCAGCCATAATCATGCAAGAGTAACCACTAACTGTCCTTCACAAGAACCATGCACATATTTTAATTTACTTTTTCAAATCTTATGCTATAAGCGTAAGTGTTCCAATGGTGAAAAACGTTTCTTCCTACATCCGTACTACATATGCGCCTGGGAGAGAAGTTGGTTTTTAATTACAAACATTTGTGAGCTTCCTGCTGATGACACCATTTGTGACTTTGGCAGGAACAGAGATCAAATGAAAAGGTGATGAACTTTATCCCCTTCCTAGTTAAATAATAAAGAAGAGAGCAAAGGAGTCCCTGTGTCATATTCTAGCAAGGGACAAATTGTCCTGAGAATAAAAACAGATGCTATTTTTGGTGACATACTCCCAATGGGGATATAGATATTTTTTGTGGAATTTCCATTTATTGTTGGCATTCTAAAAAATGGCAGGTTTTGTTTTGTTTTTCCTAGTTGGCAATTTTCTGGAAGCTTGACAGTTTTCATTTAAAAAGGCATTTAAAAATGTTCAAAACCACTGGAAGTTCAATGGTTAAATGGTCTTGGCTTACAAGGCTTCTTTAAATGTGATTAATTCATCTGTGTCTCTCGGACATAAGTGAAGACAGTGTCCTCAGTGTCATTTGCCCGGTCTTCTCACAGCTGTACTGATTGTCATGGGTGTTTTGCTCTGCATTACAAGGAATATAATGATAACAATGTAATTAAGATTTACTGAGCATTTACTACTTACGACATCTTGCATTTAATGTTTTACATTCATTTTCTCACTTAATCCTCACTCTAACTCTGGAAGTTAGGTAGCATTATTATCCCCTTTACAAAATGGATGATGAAGCTGTAGTTTGAAGAAGTTAATTAAGTTGTCTGAGGTTACTCATCCTAATCTTGGTACAACCAGACTCAAAGTTAGTTTATTGATAAAGCTGACAATAAAGCTATATAAGACCTCTCAATGCAAAGTTTACCAAGTGTTCTCCAAATCAATCATTTTTATTTTCACTAATTGCAGTTGCAGAGTATTAGCCTTCTAAAGTTACCTCAGAAAAAATATTAAGCTCATGTTGCTTGATTTCATGTGAACTTTCTGTCAGGGAACCCAAGAAAAATATTGCTGACTTTTCCTTCTAACAGTTCCCTTGCCCCAGGAAAATTACCAGGGTGATCACTTGGTACTCAGTCTTCAGCCCCTAGGTGTTTACTTCCTTTTTCTTCTTACTAGAGGCTCTCGTCTGGGCAGTTCAATGAGACAAGACCTAAGAAGATCATGCACATCGTCTAATCCCAATGGCCCTCATCGAGTTGACAGCTTCTAGGGCATCCTGGCTTCAACAAAGTTCAAACTTGTAAGCCTTCTCAACAGAATAGCACTTGATCATATCAGCTACCGAGGCAAGGAGTGAGTCAGGCCACATATCCTATAATGCTTGTAGGTAGGTGGGAGTTAGACCATAGTTTGTCCTGCCTTCTAATTGAAGAGGGTCATGTATAACCTCTCTGTGGACCTCCTTAGAAGACCTCCATCAATAGATTTGATGAAAGAGGGCAAAAAATGATCTTACCACTGGGATAAAAGAGACGTTTGGGCTCAAAACATAGCCTTTACAAATATTGTGTCCTCATAAGAATTATGCCTCATTCACATGAAGTCTCAAAGTGGCTGAGAAAACTCAAAATTCTTAGACAAGTTCTAAAGAATTTGCATTAAAAACCTGCATATGGTGATTTGGCAAACACATTTATCATGTTTTACATTAGTAACTGGTAGACATTTCAATCTGTATATCCTGTTATATCTAAATCTATATCATTATCTATTTTTACATAGCTGTGTGTTTTATTTAGCTTTGTGCCAGTTTCCTCAGCTTATTAATAATCTTTCAAGGATTGCTCTTTTAATTTATTTAATATTACATTTGCTTATGCACTGTAATTAAATTTCCCCTTATTGTTGTTTACACATTTAAAAAATAATATATAAACAATATTAGTTTTTAAATAGTTAACCGAATCTCTAATTAGAAACTAATAATAGGCCCTTGGAAGTGTAATGACTGAGTCAACATGCATGAATTTTAGGATTCTGAGTACATATTGACAAATTTGCCTTCTAATGAGTGGTATAATAATGCTTAGTTTTTCTGCACCAGTAGGAACATTGGATATCATTATTTTTAAATATGTTTGATATTTTACTAGATTAAATAAAAATGGGAGGGACTACCATGTTTATATTTAGGATTTTGCCTTCCTTTTTTATAATTTAAGTTTTACAATACTCAAATTTAATACATAACTTCAAAATAACATGTTTAATGGCATTAAAATATTACTTATTTGTTTGAATATCATTCTCATATTGGATTATTTTGAATGAATATTGTAAAATGATAACAAATACTTATTGCTAAGATAAAATAATCTACAATTACTTATTTCTTACTAAAACAAGTACAGAAAGTAAAAATCTTTGTGCAAAATATAAAATATCTCCTATCCTTTTTAAGAAATTTTCTTTTCCTTAGACTGCCATTGTCCATTTCATTTCTTTTCTGTATTTTTTTCTTGAGGTATGCAGAACTCATTCTGCTAGAGTTATTAATGTGTCAGCATTTCTATCCTTTTGAGAGGTTTATAAATCAGCCATAAAAAAAGTATGATGCTGGTGTAAACTTGGCATATATTCTTAGCCCAGAAGCATTATTTTTTTCACAGTTTTTAAATGAAATGGTTTGGCTTCTATGAATCTACAAAGGGGCAACATCTAAATGTTTTCTGACTCTATATATGTTATACTCTTTTCCTAAAAAGATCTGTTCAACAAAAAGGAATGGAAAATTCAGAGACAGTTCAAGATAAGAGCTTCAGGGAAGTCATTACAAGTTTGCCCTGTCAAAGATTCCTGTGTTAATAGCTTCACGTATACATCAATGCATACATAATAATAACTTTAGAACTTGTTCGATTTCTACTTAGGCAGCAATCTAAAGAAAGTATGGAAAAACATATTCAAGAGAGAACAAGCAGCATCCAAACTGAGGTATTTATTTCAACATTATAACTGTTGAAATTCTTTCTCATCTACATTTTTGTAACCAAAGCTCTCTCAATATAGCTAATAGAAGACAACATAGCAGAAGTGGCAGCATGTTACTGAAAAAGAACAATACATGTAGCTCATTCATACATCAGCTCAACACCTACAGAGAAGTCTCTGCACCATGCCCTGGTTCCTGGGGCCAGGGTAGGAGGATATGGAGACAAAGGAAAAGAAGGGTTTTATTATTGTTGTCGTTGAACACCTTTTAAACTTCAGAAAAAGACTGAAGCATGTTTTATTTTATCATCCTAAAATGCAAAAGCATTACTCAAATAAATATTGAGAAAAAATTTCTTATATTCAATTTTTCTATAATAGTCTCATTTATAAAACTTTCATTGAAGTATTAACCACATAATCATTGAAAGCAATTACAAAGCATTAAAATATGTATTTTTCATTCCTCTTTTTTTCCTTACTTGTAAGACAAACATTGCCCAAATAGGAATAACTGAAGAGAAATTTTATAGTCTTATCACATAGCTGATTATCAAAAGTTGGTGATAATAAAGTAAATCTGCAGTATTTGTTTGAAGAAATTCAAATTTGTATCCTCTAAACCTTACAGTTCAAAGGAGAAACTGGAGTGAATGTAATTAATAATCATTCCCTAAGGGAACACTTTCTCAATGAAATATTTAGTGTTATATAAGAAAATCACCAAAGGGTTTCTTGAAACAGTTCATTGACCTCACAGATATTATATTTCACTTCCAAAGAACACCAGTTTAGTTTACCAAGAGTATGCTCCAAGAAATATCTAATTTTGTATTCCTGCTCCAGAAAATGTTCTCCCTGTTAAAATATAGGAAATGAAGAGGAAATCTTTGATGGAGGGTAATATCATCTAAATGCAGAAGGAAAAAAGTTTCCTAGTATAATAAAATACTGCCCAGTTCTTTGTATTTCAGAGGCTAGATAAGATATTTCACATCTTTATACAGATGGTTTTTGACTTGTTCTCATTTCATAATGAGTCAATCATTTCCAAATCACAGGATTCTATTCCCTGACCAAAAATTATTCATCATCAAAATCCCATAGTTGATTCTATAATATATAATACACTGTACATAAATCATTTTAGAGGGCTATATGAAAATAATTCTGATATAATATTTAATTCATTGCTGTTATGATCTATAAAATTTCTGACAAATAAAAGAACTTCAACAGCATACTCATCCTATCAGATATTTTTCCCTCTCTCTACTTATTTCTTCATAACAGAAACACTCAGGTCTACACTAAAAGAAATTAACTCATGTTTTATCTATCTTTAGATCTGATATCAAGACTCTTTGGTCTACATACTACTTCAACTTTCTGGGCTGCGAATGAGAAAATTATATTCAATGTCTTCCAACGTCAGTTTATCAGCTAGTTTATGAAAGATAAGAGAACTAATATTTATGCTGATAATATACAAAGCTTTATACATATGATATCTAATTTAAAGGAGAGAGAAGGCAAGGTAGCAAGAGTGGGAATGATGGACATTTGGACTAATTCTTCATGTAACTTGTGCCTTGACCACTTCCATTCAATGGTGGAATGCTGCTGTGCACGCCCAGCTTTATGGCTTGGTGGGTCAGACAACCATCACTTCATGGGGAATAACTCAGGCTGCATGGTTACTTGGTGCTCCAAGTTTCAATGTTCAGTTTCTAATAAAACCCAATAGCAGGCCAAGGGCTATTTCTCAAAAGGGGAATAGTTTATACAGAGGAGGACAGGCCTTTGTTTGAAAATTCTGAGTGTCTGCACTGTGATTCACCTCTAGAGACTTGCCAAAGGCTCCAAACAGCATCCTTATCTGACTCTGACACTCTAAGCACTATTGAATCTGCTGGATCACGTGACCCAAGTGTTAGAGCAGCTTGCTTAGCAGTCTGGACCTGTTGTAGAGCCTTCTCTTGTCCTAGTCCTCACTCAAAGCTAGCAGCTTTTTGGGTCTCTTGGCAAATGAGCTGGAATAATACATGCAAATTAGGAATATATTTCTTCCCAAATCCAAAAGACCCACTAGGATTTGTGCCTTTTTTTTTTTTTTGTACCTACAATCACACTGCTAAAAAATAGAATCATTCCTTTCTTTAAGAAGAGGAAACTGGTAAATGCCCATCAACAGATGAATGAATAAAGAAGATGTAATATATATATATATATATATATATATATATATATATATAATAATGGAATATTACTCAGCCTTCAAAAATGAAATAATGCCATTTGCAGCAACCTAGAGATTATCATACTATTCAGAGTAAGTCAGAAAGAGAAAGGCAAATACCATATGATATCACTTATATGTGGAATCTAAAATATGATACAAATCAACATATCTATGAAACAAAAACAGACTCACAGTTATAGAGAACAGCCATGTGGTTGCCAAGGGGGAGGGAAGGAATGGGCGTTTGGGATTAGCAGAGACAAGCTATTATATATAGGATGGAAAAACAACAAGGTCATACTGTATAGCACAGGGACCTATATTCAACATTCTGTGACAAACCGTAATGGAAAAGAATATGAAAAAGAATATATATATGCAGATGTTTATGTATAACTGAGTCACTTTGCTGTACAGAAGAAATTAACACAATATTGTAAATCAACTATACTTCAATAAAATTTTAAAAATAATAAAAAAACTTTAAAAAGAAGAGGAAACTGGATTTTAGAGTGTTTAAGTAACATTTCCTGGGTCACATAGATAGGAAAGAACAGAACTAAAGTTTGAACAAACAGGACATTTTCGTTGTTTGAAAGATTGTGTTCTTTAAATTATATCATACTCTTCTAATCAAGAGGCGGGATCTATGTATCCTTTTTGAAACTGAAAAGAGAAGAGATAAAGGTTGGTAAGCTTATGTAATCATCCAGTCAAGATTATGTGTGAGCCTTATCTAGGACAGTAACCTTAGAAATGGAAAGGAGGTGTTATATCTGAGAAATTTTTATGATATAAAACTCTCAAGAAGCATAGAGTTTGGTGGTGAGAGGCTTGAAGGTAGGAATCTACAATGAAATCAGAGTGTAATAGAGTTATAATACAGTACAAACATTACGCTTTGGAATGTATAGCAGAACTTTGGGTACATTACCTAAATCCCCTTTCCAAACTGCAAATGGTGCCCATGCTGCCTGAAGACTTTCTCATAGCACTTCTGCAAAGCAGGCTTGAAATAGCCAAAAGTTAATGCTGCTAAGAGCAGCCCTTGGCCAATAATACATGAGAGTTCCAGGATAAACACTGAAGCATCCTCATGACTTGTGTGTGATAATGCTTAGAAGTCCTCTTTATCAATCTCCCAAAATTCCTAGAGGAACTGAGCACCAGTTGCCCACAGTGGTGACCGATTCCTTAACATATCCTTTTCTCCCTTCCCCAGCCCCTGTGAGTGATTTCTGGATCCCCTTCCTATAAATTACTTTCACTCCTTGCCTCAGAATCATCTTTTGAAAATTTGAATAAATGCATAACAGGAAAAGATTGAATTAGTAATTTTAAGACTTCCCACAAAAAGAAGTTCAAACACAGATGACTTCCTTGGTAAATTCTACCAGATACTTAAAGAAGAATTGATACCTAATTTTATGAACTCTTCCAAAAACTAGAAGAGGAAGGAACCCTTCTCAATTCATTCTATGAGGTCAGTATTACCATCATACCAAAACCAAAGACATCACCAGGAAAAGAAACTATAAGGTCCCCTATGAATATTACACAAAAAGTTCTCAACAAAACACTGCAAACCAAATCCAGCAACATATAAAAAGGAACATAGACCAGGAAAAATTGAGATTTATCCCAGGAATGCAAGGCTGGCTTAACTTTCAAAAATCAATCAGTGTAATACAGGTATTAATAGAATGAAGGACAGAAAACCACATGGTCATTTCAATAGATGTGGAGAAAGCACTTGACAAAATGTACTCCGTTCAAGAGAAAATCCTTAACAAACTTGCGATAGAAATGACCTGTGGCAGCCTGTTAAAAGACATCTACCAAAAGACCCACACTACCTTTACATGGAACAGTGAAGACTGGATGCTTTCACCTTGAAATCAGAACAAGATAATGGTATCCAGACTCTTTAACTTACATTGTACTGGAGGTCCTAGCTGGGGCAAAAAAGGCCTAGGCAGTGACTTCTAGTGGATGTGGAATTTCTATTGGGGGTGATAAAGTGTTCTAAAATTAGATAGTGATGATGACTGCATAGCACTGTGAACATATTAAACACCACAGAATTGTACTCTTTAAGAGGGTAAGGTTTATTATATGTAGAATATATCTCCACAAAGCTGTTATTAAAAAGAAAGAAATGTATGTGACAAAATTCAACACCTCATTTTTTATTTTGAAAATCTCTCAGCAAATTAGAAACTTCCTCTACCTGATAAAAGCATTCTTGAAGGAATTTCAGCTAACACCATAATTACATATCTAATATTAAAATATTGAGTATTTTTCCTGTAAGTTTGGGGACAAGCAAGGATGATCTCTGCCACACTTCTATTCAACAATGCACTGGAAGTAAATTCTCCTTATTCATGTATAATATGATACTATTACATATAAAATTGTAAGAAATCTACAATAAAGTTACCAAAAATAAAAAAGGAATCTAGCAAGGCATTCCAAAAACAATTGTATTTCCATATACATGCAGCATAAATTTTAAAAATGAAATTTGAGGGCTTCCCTGGTGGCGCAGTGGTTGAGAGTCTGCCTGCCGATGCAGGGGACACGGGTTCATGCCCCAGTCCGGGAAGATCCCACATGCCACGGAGCGGCTGGGCCCGTGAGCCATGGCCGCTGAGCCTGCACGTCCGGAGCCTGTGCTCCGTGATGGGAGAGGCCACAACAGTGAGAGGCCCACGTACTGAAAAAAAAAATGAAATTTGAGAAATACCATTTACAATAGCATCAAAATCATAAAATATTTAGGAACAAATTTAACAAGATATGGAGAAGATGTCTGTACTTAAAATTACAGAATGCTATTTACAGAAATTAAAGATCAAAATAAATGGAAAGATATGCCATACTCACAATTTGCAAAATGAAATATGATTAAAGATGTCAATTCTTCCTAATTTAGTTTATACTTTTAATGCAATTCCAATCAATATCCATGTCTTTGTAGAAATTGGTGCACTGATTCTATAATTCATATGGACATGCCAATGACCAAGAATAGTCAGAATACATTTAAAAAGAAAGACATAGTTGGAGAACTAACCCTGCCTGAATTCAAGACTCACTATAATGTTACAATAATATGCCAGTGTGGTATGGACATAAGGACAAGCAAATAGGTCAAAGGAATGATATACAGTCTGTAAAGAGAACTATACAATTTGTTTTTGGTAAACATGCCCAAATAACTTATTAGAGAAAGAAAAATCTTTTCAACAAATGTTGCTTGAATGAGTAGATAAATATACAGGGGAAATATACACCAAGATACTGCCCATAAACAAAAATCAATTTGAAATTGCTCACAAACTTTAAATTCTAAAACTATAAAATTTCTCTAGAAGAAAATATAGGAGAATAGCTTTGCAACCAGCCGGTCAGTAATTTTTTTTTTAAAGGACACCAAAAGTAAGAAAGAAAACAGTGATAAAATATTTTCATCAAAATTTTAAAAAATCTTAGCCAAAAATACCAGTAGGGAAAAATGAATAAGCAAGCTACACACTGGGAGACAATATTCACAGTACATATATCTGTAAAGGACTTTTATACAAAATATTTGAGTCAATACTAGAATACTATCAATAGTAAAGACAAGCAACCCAAAAGAATATATAGATAAAATTTTGAGCAGATATTTCACAGAAGAATATAAAAAAATGATTAATAACACATGAGGAAGCTATAAATATTAGGGAAGGGCAAACAAAACACAAAATACCACTTTACTCCTACTAGAATAGCTAAAATTTAGATTTGCAACAGCAAATGTTGAGAAGAATATACTGAAACTTGGACTTTCCCATATTACTGGTGGGAATGTCAAATAATACAGCTACTTTAGAGAACTGGCAATTCCTTATCAAGTTTACTATATACCTCTTCTGTGGCCTGGCCATGCTACTTCTGAAATAATGAAAATATAAGTCCATAAAACAAGATATTTACTAGAATGTTTAGGGCAGCTTTATTCACAATAGCCAAAACCCACAAACAGCTGCAAGTTCCAAAAGAATAGATAAAGAAATTGTGATGTATTCTTGCAGTGGAACACTGGTCATCAATAAAATCAAATGAACTGTTAATACATTCATTATTACAGGTTAGGTCTGTTAGGAAGCAAATACCGAGGAGGTAGGACTACAGAAAAGTATTAGAATCTAATATCGGATGAAAGAGAGGAGAGAAAGCTTGATTGGTCAGGACCCCTTAGGCCTTTGTAGTCCTGATGTTTCTGCCAGCTCAAGGGAGAGCTTGCAAACAAAGACTTCCCATAAGAGGGGCTCAGCATTGGTATAAATGACATATACCAAGACTTTGCCCTTTGGAGACCGCCTAAATTACAGCATGACTTCACTGACGTCTGCCTTGATTTGCCACTGGATAAGACCTGCTTTTAAGGAAAGTGTAACTTACACAGAGAGTTGAAGTGGCCCTTGACGAAGCCAATAGATAGAGTGTATCAGCCAACCACAAGTCTTGCAGCTGGGCAGCGAGTTCTTCCTTGAAGGGGAATCAGAGCAGAACGTTCTACTACACTCAACAATATGGGTGAATCTGAACCTCATAATTTGAATAAACAAAATTAGACTCAAAACAGAATATACTATATAACTCTTTTCATATGAAATTCAAAATCAGGCATAGAGAGATCAGAATAGTGCTTGTCTTTGGGAGTGTGAGAATTGACTGGAACAGGGCATGAAGGAACATTCTGGGGTGATGAAAAAATTTTATATATAATCAATGTCCTGGATAAATCAGTATATTTGTCAAAAGTCATCCAGTTTTATGCTTAGAGCTGTGAATTCCTCATTAACTTTAAAAATCACTGTAGTTAACCACAGTTCCTCCTTCTTACTATAAATACAAAAGATAGAGGCACCTAAAACTTTAAAAAAACACCAAAATTTCCTATAATTCTCTACTCATTTATATTAGTCAACTGCTAATTAGCCATTAGGATGACTGTGTTTGAGCACAGACAGTTGAATCTTGCCTGGGGTTTAACTGAGCGTGCGTGTGTGTGTGTGTGTGTGTGTGTGTGTGTGTGTGTGTGTTTGCGTGCGTATGTGTGTTTTCTAGGTGACTACTCTTGTATAGTTGTATGTATATAGACATACCTAAGGTCTACATTACTTATCAGTTACACATTCAAAATAACTTCAAGTATGTCTACAGAGAAAATATGGAAAAAAAGCTTATTTTGAGGTCTACATCAACACACAGTGAGGTGGTCACACACATGTGCATGTACATTCAAATTAACTCCATACTCAAGTTATTTTTATTGAAATAACACAAGCTTAGGTTTCAGTGTAAAAAAGCAGCTCTGCTGCATTCTTCCTCACCTTCCTGTTTTTTTCAGGAAAGGAAAATATTTCCATCCATTTGTTCTTATTTGTCTTAAAATTTGTGAATAATGTGCATATATTACCGTTGATTGATTCTGTATTTTGAATATTACCTAACGACTTGCTATTATGGTAGATACAGATTTAATCCTCTTACACCAGTATTCCCATCCTTTTTATTTTTTTCCCACCTGCCACTCTAATGTAATCTTTATATTAAATAATTATCAATGTTCATACTATCTTGAATATATAAAAATAATACACTGTCAAGTAACTTATATTTATTTTTCTCCTCTATACGATTAGCAGTTTCTCCTGCTGTTAAAAATTGCCTTGTTTTTTGGTTTGCATACTTATTTCTGTAGTAATTCATCTATAATTTTCAACACCCATTAAATGCAATTTTTCATGTCTTCAGATACTTTATAGAATTTATCACTTTAATTTACTTGAAGACCTCTCATCCCTGAATTCTTACATCTTTCTGCTCCAATATGAATTGATTGTGCTTTTGGTCTACTGCATAGCTCTTGTCCTGAAATTTCTCTTCTCAGTCATCATTTGCCTATCTTTTGTGTTGGATCCCAAGATTCTTTGATCTCATGTCTTGTCCCTTCTTATTTAACTTTCTCAATTTGGTAAATTCTTGATTGAGTGTGCAAAAATGGCATTTTTTTGGAGAAATGTCTTTTTGTATCATCACACTGGATTGATAATTTTCCCCAGTATTGAATTCTACAATGAAACTAAGTTTCCCTAGGAATTTGAAATCTTTACTCATTTTGTCTTCTAACTGCCAATATTTCTTTTGAGAGTCTCCTGACTTTGTATGAAAACTTTGTATGAGAACTTTCTTATTTTTCTTCTCTCTACAAGTTTTGAGCTCTTCCCTTAATCCCTTTGATTATGAAAATTTAATGATGATTGTGTAATTTAATCATCATTGTTTTAACACATTTATTGTAATACTAATTTGATAATTTTCTTCAATCTCTTTTCCCTATTTTCTCTTTCTGAAATTTATCAGTCAGACATTTGACCTCCTAAATCGAATCCCTAATCATTTAAAAAACATTGTTTTCTCCTGTTGTCTGTCTCTTGATCTTTTTGCATTACTCCCTGCAATATTTCCTTAACTTTTATCTCTCATTTTCCCCCTTCGAATTAAATTTTGTATATTTTATTTCAACGATATGATAGAAATTGTCTGATAGGAACATCCATGTGTTTTGATTAAGAGCCCTACTAACTTATATCCATCTACCCCTATATATTTCCTTCTCTTCTGTTATAATGAAAGAATTGTCTGTGTTCACATCTAAGGCAATATTGTTACTTCATTTATTTATTCATGTTTTCATTCATTATTTGTGCATATGTCTGTTTAACAAACAGTTATTGTATATCTATTATATGCCTGTTACCCAGGTCTATTTTAGGTGGGACAACAAAATATACGAAAAATATATTGCCTTCGTAGAGTCTTATTTGAAGGGCTAAGACAATAAACAAAAAATTACACTAGATAGCACATTAGAACACTATAACTCCAGTCTTTTTCACCCTTTGAAGGATTTTGCTCTTGCAACCAATCCCCTCATCTCTTGTATCATCAACCTCAGTAGCTACTGAAAATTTT
Source organism: Globicephala melas (assembly GCF_963455315.2). Lineage (NCBI taxonomy): Eukaryota > Metazoa > Chordata > Mammalia > Artiodactyla > Delphinidae > Globicephala > Globicephala melas. Next base: position 119,136,988 of record NC_083314.1, read on the forward strand.
CTATCAGGAAATAAACACTCTATTACATATCCCATCTTAAAAAATGTTCTTATGCTTCCATGTCCCCCTTGACACATTTCTCTGCTCTCCTTTAGAACAATACCCCTAGAATTTGTTGCCTCTACTCACTACCATCACTTTCCCACTTCCTTACTTCTTGTTCACTTCCTCACACTCTCAAACTGTATTATCAAGGCCACCCTGTTGCCAAGACTAATAGACAATTCCGAATCCTGCCATCACCTCAACTTGGCATTAGAAACAGTTGATCGCTTTTTCCTTTTTAAATACTTTTTTCACTGGACTTTCAGAATACTGTCTTTATTTCCTCCAATCTCATCAGCAGGTCCTTCTTAGTTTCAATTTCTGGCTAAACCTCTAAACACTGGTATGACAATTTATATACAGCCTTAGCTTACTTTTCCCAGCCCACCTCTCCAAACTAGGTGAACCCATCCAGTTGCATATCTAAATGCCATTCGTATAACGATGAACTCCAAACCCACATAACCAGGTGCCTATTTTTAATACTTTCACTAGGATAACAGTGAATGTTAATAGCTAACAATAATTGAGCACTTTTTATGAGCTGGAAACTGCTCTAAGAAAAGTTAGGATATGAGTTAATACATTTGATTTCCCAACAACTAATTTTACAAGTGATGAAGTTAAAGCTCAGACTGCTTAATTCAGTTCTTAATATTATATAGACAATAAACGATTTAACCAAATTTAAACCTAAAGAGTTTGACTCCACCTGCCTATATTCTTACTGACTACACTATATTTCTTCTGGCTAATTAACAGCTGGCATTTCAGACTAAATACAGGAAGTCATTTAGTTTAAATCAGATTTGTTTCTAGTAGGAACCAGTGCAATATGTATGTGTGTTTATATGTAAATACACAAACCATATTTAAAGATTATACAGTTATACAGTCAGGATAAAAATGAGGTAGCAGTTGATTTTCAAGAGAGTCAACAAATATATACTCTCCTATATAATATATATATATATATTTTACCTGTTTTCTGCTTTCATTCAGCTGTAAATGTGGTCACAATAAGCATTAATGTTAAGGAACTGGGAGGGAGGAAAATCTAGAGCCTGTGGTAGAGGTGGAAGAAATATTTATAAATATGAAGGTAAAAACTTGTTATATGTGTAAATGAAATTGATAATCAAACATAGATTAACTATTTCTATCAGCTTATTGCTAAATGGAATTGAAGTCGACAAAAATAGGCTGCAAGTATTTCTACAGGATAAATAAATGTTTCTTACTTCACGTGACATTTACTATTGATTTCATAAAATGTGGAATGATATCATAACTGAAATAGTAATAGACTGTATCAATACCTGGAAGCAGCACAAATTGAGTACAAACACATGAAAAGAGAGAGCCACCAGTTCACTTAGTCAATAAAGATCACAGCTTTCCAGATCATGCTTGAATTGCTGTTATTAATCACACTCCCCACTTACAGCAGACAATATTGTGCAGCTGATGATTGATAATCATCTTGGACATAATGTTATGTCTTCCATGAACTAGGAAGACTTGGGCCCTGCAGTTAAGATCTCACAGATTGTCAGAATTCACAATTCACTACCTTCTCAAATAAGTTACTTTTTATTGTTATTATTGGATGTATTGAAAGAAGACAACTGAAGAGCAATTCTTTAGATTTTTTAGGTAAGGTGAATTTGTGACACATTGATCATGAACAAAAAAGTTATTAGAAGCAATTATTCTATAATAAAAATTGAGTGCACATAATGCGGTTATAGCACAAACATCTGCCACTCACACAGACATCATTCTGTAAGCCCATCTAACTAACTTTATTTTCCTTTCTGATTGTATCAGAGTAGCTTGCAGTCTCACAGTGATTTGAGTGACAGGCATCCACCCTGGTGCAGGGTGATACATACCTTCATTTTGTTTATGGGAATCATGCCTCCTTGAAAAATGTAAATTTTCAAATTGGCTTTTATTGAAAAAATGTATACAAGGAAGCAATGTTTTCATCTTCACTGCTTAAAAAGTCAAAGCTACTATAGTCTCCAGCTTTCATAAAAATTTTACTAACTTTTTAAATTGATTTTTTGGCTTTGTAATGAAAAAAAGCATGAATTATTTAATAGCTCCAGACAGGTTTTCTTTTAAAATATATATATTAAAAACATACAGTACAATGAAAAAGAAAATATACAAGAAAAAGCATACCACTCACTACACTTATAAGAGGTTAACATCCTCACCTCTACCTCCACAAAAACAGCCAAAATCATTTTTAAATTTTAAAGTTATGTTGGCATCAGGTTTATTACACGTCGTATACACCTGTAGTAAATATCTGTTATGCAATCCTTATTTGAATGTTAGCATGTTAGATTTGGAAGGGACTTTTGAGGACACCTCGTTTGATCCTGGAAGCAACATAGAAATTTCCTCAATGGTACTCCTGGAAGAAGGTCTTCTAGCATTTGCTCAAACACTGACCTTGAGAGGAAACATATCACTTCATAAAGCAATATTCTGTGTTAGAAATTTTCATTTTGTAGGAAGATTTGCTCATATTAAGCCAACATCTATCTGCCTTCATTCACAGAAAGGCCCCCCAAAACTACAGAGCGCAACAAAATATCTTAGAACAGAGACCCCTAAAATGTGTGTAATTACGTAAAATTTTACTTTGATGCTGAATTGTAATCAATTGTGTGAATTCTTCATATAAATATCAAATTGAAAACTGTTAACAAACAGGAATGTTAATATCATTTTTTTTTTAAATAATGGCAGTGTCCTTATATACTGAAATTGTTTTTACCAGAAAAAATCAGTTCCCAATTTTGACAAGACAAAAAGAATAAAACACAAATGGGAAGAAAATGCATGAGGATTTGGATTTCTGCACTTTTGTTGGTTCTCATTTGACCATACCTTCATTCCCTCACAATGTAGCAAATGTAATGGGTCATATATCAAACACTAGAAACAGCTTTCCACCACCAGAGCTGCCATGTAGGCAAAATGCTGTCCCTTGACAATAAACTCATGCTTTCTCTTCAGGTATATAAATCTGTAAGTTGGCTTTAAACATTAGGTGTTTATTTACCAAGCAGTAAATTAACTTGTGAGTAGGAGAGAGAATTTTAAAAAAGAAAACAATGCATACAGATTCCAATAGGCTTGCATCCCTGTGTCACTGTGCTATGCTAAAAAGAAACAAAGATCCCTTGGTTTTTTAAAAAATGTTTAAATCCAGTGGCCTCAAGGACATCTTGGCCTTCATGACTATATTTTTGTCTTTGAATACCTGGTCTTCTCTGAATGTAGTTATTAATCAGGAAAATATTCCAATGGATCACTTGAAAGAGAAGGTAGGAATTTAGAATTTAGCCCAACGGTGTCATTTTAATGTTGATTAAGCTGAGAAGTCCTAGGTAAACTACAGTCCTCCTGATTCAGAATTCTAACTGTTTGAACAATGTAGACAAAACAACCAGGAGGTTCACTAAAAATTTTGCTGAGTCATGTATTTTGTAACTTTTTGTAGCCAAATCCATGTTATCTCAAGGAAAAAGGGCAAATATTGACACATTTCTCATACAAAATGTTCTCTCCACTTTAAGTTAGGAGGAAGGGGATACTAAGTAGGGAAAAGGTTAAGACTTACCTATTCCTCTGTCAGGCTTGGATAATGAAAAAATGGTATATTATATATTTTTAAGAGAACTTACATTTTTCTGGCTTTATTGGGTAGCAGAAAGAAGCTAATCCTCTCAAACCTTGTCATTTCTACTCAAAATCTTAAAATATTTATACTTGTTTAATTAAGTGAATTTTGAAGGAAGAGCATAAGTGAAGGAAAAATAGCTCAGTAGAGGTAAAAATGAAGGTTTTGCTTTCTTATAGGAAAATGATACAATATAAAACATGGAGACGATTTATTTTGTTATAGTTGTAGAAATGAATAAAGTATACAGGGCGCCAACAACATGAGATATGGACACAAAAGCTGTGGTCTAGAGCCCTGAATAGAAAATAAGTAAATTTGCCATTGACATAGTAGGCAAGAAGGATGAGGCGTTTTTTTGTTTTGGTTTTTGTTTTAATTTCTCATCACGTTGGTGTTTTTCTTATAAAACTCCAAGACTATAAGCTATATAACATTGAACTCAATTTTGTTTTCCTTTTCGTTATACATCTCAAATTCTATACAGTGTTGAGATGTATAAATCACACATCCTAGGCCAGAAAAAGAATGCATTAGATTCATCTTGATAAAAGTAAAAACATGTTGAAAAGATGCCGCTCATTTTTTGCTTAAAAAAGTAGTTTTTTTGTTTTGTTTTGTTTTTGTTTTTCCTGAGAACCCTTTTCTTATAAATGGAAGACATACCAGCTCCATACCAGCTAATTGTTACTTCGAAGTCATTCTAGTTACCTAAAGGCAAGTTCTACTTCTCTGCATTAGATCTGGGTGCTTTTAAATGATTCAGAAAAGTCTGACATATGATAGGGTGACTAACCTTTCTGGTTTGTCAAGGACCAAAGGGTTTCATGGGATATAGAATTTACAATGTTAAAGTTGAGAGGGCTCTGGACAAACTGGGACAGCTGGTCACTTTGGTGTATCCACAATTACCAGGAAATCTCTAAGTATAACCCATACATATCAGTGTCAGAAAAGAATGAAAGATACTATCCCATTACCTGAAAGGCACCAAATTGATGATTTTCTATCTTCTTTCATAGATGAAATAGAATGAAGATTAATTATTAGAAAAATGGGAGCTACCTTAGTGAAAGTGTTTTTTTATATTACTTTTAATGGGTGGTGTTCCTGTTAGTACTCCATTTAAAAAATTATTATCCTTTCATAATGATGGGTTTTTTTTAAGGAAAATAAATACTGCTTCCCTCTACATGGAGAATTAATTAAGGGAATTCTAGAGCCAACCTACCCATTACGATGCAGTTTGTTAGTTCAGAAAACAATAGCTTAAGGGGATAAAGCATAAAAATAGAAGGAAAAATAAAAAGTACAAAGGTTGAATTCAGTGAGAGTAGGTAGCTGCAGAAACACTGTGAATTATGTAGAGCACTTAGAATATTTGTCGACTGAGAGAAGAAAGGTTTTAATGGTAACAAAGAGAAGGAAAGTGAAAAATATATAAGGATGAGTGCGAAGGAATATAGTAACTCCCATAAAATTTGAGAGCTAAGGTAAGCGAGAGTGCAGGAAGAAAGGCTGTTTATGATAGTTTACGGGGGGGAAAAGCAAAGAATTAGTAAAAATAGAAATAATTTGGCACTTAGTCACTGTAAATAGAGGTCTGTAGATCTGAAGTCCCTGAAATATATGAAGTACAGTTCAGAAGAGATTTTTTTTTTTAATGGCAGTGGACCAAGAAAACAGACGTGTTTGTTAGGAAAGTGCAGGTTTTAGGGAATAGACACATGCTCTCTTCATAGGTGATATTATCCAGTCTCTTGGCTTTAAATATCATCTATATGCTGATAATGACCACATTTTCATCTACAGAATAGACCACTACCTTCCTCTCCATACCTGGCTCAAAATGACTATTTGATCTTAACAACATTGTCCAGTGTCCATTCCCATGAGCCTAGCCTCCTCCCACCGTTTTCCATCTTCTTTAAACCTTCAGGTACTAAGGACTAGAGCAGAACAGAGAATGCCAAAGAATCTCAAACAGTTATCAAAAATTTTATAATCTAGCCATCGTTTTGTTCAAAATTAAGTATCCCTTCCCTGCCATCATGGAAGCTGATTCATTTTTTATGTCTTAACTGTTTAATAATCTCCGCTGATTGATTTATTGATATACAATTAAAATGTTCTTTTATGATTACTGACTATAACAATCTAAGGGAAGAGATTATTTCATATTATAGGTTGTCAGACATTTACAGGTATTATTGGGTTTTATTTTCACATTGATAATTATCCCCGTTTTGCAAATAACTAATCTTGAAACTTAGAGAAGTAACTAGCCCAAAGCCACAGAGCCTGCATGTGATAAAGCTAATACCACCTCAATGAATTTTTTAACAATCTATTGTAAAATATACCTTACTACCTAAAAAGAGTAAAAAAGCATAATTTATAGAAAAAAAAATCCAGCAAACAAAAATTAATTAAGAAAACACTTGTGTATGTGGACCCATCACTCAGGCTGATAATTCTCTTGTTATTTACAGTTTATAACAATTATGTATCCACAAAGAATGCATTGTTTAATTTTGAATGTTTTTGAAATATACTTTTACAGAATCATGCTGTGTGTACATTCCTCTATGACTTGTTTCTCTGCCTCAATATCACATTTTTGGAGATTCATTAATGTTTATTCCTATAGTTGTTAAATTATTAATTTTCACTGCTGTATAATATTCTGTTTTATGATAGTTTACAGTATATCCATTTTGCTATTGATGTGAATTTGGATCTTTTCAACTTTGGGGTTATTAAAAGCAGTTTTGCTATAAACATTCTGCACATGTCTCCCTGTGAACATGTGAAGTGAAAGAGTTTCTCAGGGTATATACCTAAGAATGAAATTGTTAGGTCTTAGAGAATGTGCATGTTGAACTCCTCTAGGTAATGCCAAATTGTTTTTTTATAATTGTTCTAATTAGCATTCTCCTCAGTGGTAGATGCGTTTTTTTTTTTTTTTTTTTTTTTCGTTACGCGGGCCTCTCACTGCTGTGGCCTCTCCCGTTGCGGAGCACAGGCTCCGGACGCGCAGGCTCAGCGGCCATGGCTCATGGGCCTAGCTGCTCCGCAGCATGTGGGATCTTCCCAGACTGGGGCACGAACCCGTGTCCCCTGCATCGGCAGGCGGACTCTCAACCACTGTGCCACCAGGGAAGCCCAGTATGGTTTTTAATAATAGCCTCCCAAAGATGTCTATATCTTAATCACTGGAACCTGTAAATAAGTTAGCTTACATGACAAAAAGAACTTGCAAAGGTAGGTAAGCTAAGAACCTTGAGATAGGGAGGTTATTCTGTTATCCAAGTGAATCCAGTAAAAATAAAATGGCCCTTAAAAGTAGAAGAGGGAGTCAGAGGAGTCAGTCAAAGTGATTCAACATGATAAGGATTCAACCTACTTTTGCTGGTTTTGAAGATGGAGGAGGAGCCATGAGCCAAGGAATTCAGCCTCTAGAAGCTGGAAAAGGAAATGAAACAGATTCTGCCCTAGAGCCTCCAGAAGAGAAGGCAGCCCTACCAACACCTAGATTTTAGGCCAGTAAGAGCCAGTTTGGAGTTCTACCCCACAGAACCGTAAGATAATAAAATTATGTCATTTTAAGTGTGTGATAGTTTGCTACAGCTGTGATAGAAGACTAATAAAATGAACAAACCTTTCTGTTTTACTTTATCATCACCAATGCTTTCATTTGTCAGTCTTGGCCAGTTTGCTGGGTGTGAAATGGCATCCCACTGTGGTTTGATTGTGCAGTTATATGGAGAGAGAGAGAGGCTTGGTTGAATCCCTTGGCTCATGGCCCTACCCTTCATCTTCAAAACCAGTGATATGCATTCACCTTATCACTTACTACCATCTAACGTATTTTATATTTTAATTATTTTGTTGTTTATGTTTTTCCTCTTTTCCACTTGAATGTAAGCTCCATAAAGTTAAGGATTTTCTACTGCTTTGTTCACTGCTGAATACCTGATACATAGTAGGTGCTCAATAACTATTTACTGAATAAATCAGTGAACAAATTTGGGCCTCGTTCCATGTGTACCTCTTGAGTTCTGACTGTGAAAGCTGCATATTTTCTGTGAAGCATAAGGTAAACATGAGTTCCTCTAGAGAGGATTTACATTTTCTCCTGCCAGGTGACTCCAGACACTACCATTCTGAGATCACTTTAGCATCGTTGACCAGTTTCTTCAAATATATTCTTGATATTTCAGAAACTGTAAATATAGGTTGTACAAATCTGTAAGGTCCTGCTTGTTTTTTATAATTTTTTCAGATACTTTTGATACTCAATACCAAGATTCACATTGTTCATAGTCCAGGTGAGATGGGGGTGAGGGATGCATATTTCTTATTCACCAGTATACTGAAGAATTGGCATAGTTCTACAGTATCAAGTCTGAGCTTTAGAGTCAAAGATCTTTCTAAACACTGGTCTCCTCATCTGGTAAATGGGTTAGGTAGTATTATTGTCAAGATTTGAGGTGAGAATTAAACAGGAAAATATGCATAAAGCACCTGGCAGCAACATGCATATAATGTCCCCAAAATATTAATTCTTCTCCATTTTTCCTCTTGATTCTGAAGCCATCTTGAAAAAAGATTGAAACTTCTGGAATGAAATGTATGTCTTTACTTATGGATTTTTTTTTACATTAAGGATGATATTAAATTTTAAGGATTCTCACAAACATTTTCTTCAGTAAAATACAATATCTTGTTTTCACTAAATGAAAGCTTTAAAAGGTCCCTTTAGTCTTCTTGAATATCCAACTTAACAGTTTTTAAGAATTTAGTATAAATGAATCAGAAGTGAGCATATTAAATTTTCTTTGAAATACACCAAACATTTAGAGCTAACATTAAATATCAAAGACAAAGGAGTTTTCCAAAACACATGCTAAAACTCCAACCTGATACCAAAAAAAAAAAAAAAAAGTGAAGAAAGTTAGCAAATAGCCACCCTTTTAAAACTTATGCCAAGGAATCAGTATATTCATCCTTCAAAAGGAAGACTAACCCAAGACCTGTACTGATTTCTAGCCCTTAGTATTAGGAAGGATTATCACATTAACTTCCAGTTCCAATAATGGAAAAGCTGTAGTTGTTTCTTTCTTGCAGTGAAAGGAACAAGTCCATACTTTTCTCACTGGATGACTTCTGAGTCAGAAAGAAAGAGAGAGAGAGAAAGAGAGAGAGAGAAAGAAAAAAATAAATAAATAAAGCATCAGCCATATCACACACTCTAGGGGATTTTTATATTACTAGGAGTCTTAGATTTCTCTGAAGAAAAGCACCAAAAGAACATGACACATTATTTCTTCAAAGAAGCTTTCTTTTTGCCTTCAATTGACATAACAGAGAAATCGTCTTTAATTCCTCATAAGTGGATATGTATCCTGACCTGAACTCACATAAAAATGAATATTTTCTGAAAACATATCTTTTCTGTAATTTGTTTGGAATATTACATTTTTCATTGCAAAAGCCTCTTGACAAGCACTGCATCAGTTGTCAGGTCAAATGTATAAGTAATCAATAATACAGTTCTAAGTTTTTCAACCCATATTTGAATTTTTATAACTAAGAAAAAATACTGGTAGGAGAAAAGGGCTCTTCTTGGTTCTCAGAGAAGCTAGGAGTCATTTACTCTCATATACTTATAAAGTCTCAATTATTCCTGCAAATAGAAGAGGTAAATTCATACATAATTCAAAAGCATGAATAACAGCAAATTGTATTATATTTGACTTTGCGCTACATAACTTGGGGGGCAGAGACTCTACCTTCTGACATGTAAGCTGCAACCAGAATGATGAGTAGGACTTGGGCAGGTTAAAGTGGTGGCACATGTTACAGCTGGAAATGAAGTAATTCAATAAATCTTGTGTAAAGTATAATAGCATAGCTTTCTGTTATGTTGATAGCTAAATGAAATAATTTTATTCCTGCTTCCATGAAAAATTAGAATTATAAACTAGCTGAATTTTCTAGTGGGATATAAATAACCCTGAATTAAGATTTAGAAAATTTCTGTTTTTGTCCTGGCTCTCTTATTAACTCATAAGCTTTATGTTCTCATGCAACTAGTGTTACCTTTCTAGACCTCCTGTGTTTCATGTGTAAAATGATGAAATTTCATTAAGCCATCTCTAGGGTGCTTTCAGATTTTAAAATCAATATATCTATAATTCTAACACTGAAGCTGACTCTCTCAGGGAGGGAAAATGGACCAGAGCAGTATTTCTTCAACTTGTTTCCACTAGACACACAAATAATATGTTTCTATGGTTGTTACCCATCCCCTTTCTCTCCCTCTATTCTTTCTTGCACCTACCCCACCACTCTACTAAATCTGTCCATTCAAAGTCATTAATGACTTCCATGTTGACAATCCAATGACCAGTTCTTTGTCCTTATCTTACTATACCTTTCAGCAGCATTTGACACAATGAATTATCTGCTTTTCCTTGAAACACTTTCTTCATCTGGTTCCTGGAAGATCATTCTGTCTAAAATGTCTTCCTATATCAATATGCTACTCCTCATACACTTTTGCTTGATCCTCTTTTTCTTGACCTCAACTGGTTGAAGTACTTCAAGCAACAGTTCTCAGATCTTATCACTTCTTCACCTACACTCACTGGATAAGATAGATGATCTTATCCAGTTCTATGGCTTTAAATATAGAGTAGCAACTATAAGAGCATCGCTGGTCAAGAACTATCCCTTTAACTACAATCTCAAAATCCAACTGCCTACTTGATGTCTTTATTTGGGTATTGATAGGCATTTCAGACTTAACCTGTCCCAAACCAATATCTTGATGCCCACTATCTACCTGCTTTCATATTTTATTTCCTTTTAATCTCTCCACATAAGTAAAGTTAAACCACATTTTTCTAGTGGTTTAACCAAAACTTTAAGACCTTCCCTAAGTCATCTCTTGAACAGAAATTTTATCCTATAATTAGAAAATCTTATTTCTCTAATATTACTCTATAGGTGAACATAATTTTATTAATCCTACTTATCAATTCATTACACACTTATTTGTTCACAGAGACTTATTTATTCATATTTTATCCATTTGTGTGTTTCTAAGAAAGTAATAAGCATTCATGAACCTACCATTTAATATAAAAACTGTTATACTCAATGGATAATTTATATATATGTTCCCCACTCTCCACTCCATCCCCTACCACTCCTAACCCAAAGTAACAACCATTAAGATGCATTGTTCATCATTTCCTTTCTATAGTTTTATACATTTTTGAACTCATCTATATGTATCCCTACATATTTTAATTGTTTATTAACTTCATAAAATGACTTCCATGATGTAAGCAAACTTGGTTCTTACTTAATATTATATTGTCAGGATTCATCTTGATTGTTGCATGTAGCTGAGGTTAATTCATTCTGACTGCTGCATGATATTCCATTATGTGACTATCCTGCAGTTGATATATTCACTCCCATGTCAATAAACCCAAAGATTGCTTCTAGGTTTTGGCCACTGTGAACAGTGCATCTATGAACAATCTTGCACATGTGAAAAGTTTCTCTCAGGTTGTAAAAGATGTTGTTAGTTTCTTACCCAGATTCTTGGGGAATCCTTTTACAGGTTGCTACTGGTGCTGCTGCTAAAAGCTTAGACCTGTAACATTCCTTGGAGGATTGCTCTTGGGAAATAGGTGCAGCCTCACTTGAGTTGCTTGCACTGTGCCCCTTCCTCCCACCCTTCCCACAGCTGGGAGGCAGCTGGGAGTCAAAGAAAGCAGTCAGAAGCCCTGCTCCCTTGCCTCGGGGCAAGGACAGTTCTGCAGAGGGATCACTTGAAATCACATCCTTGCTTAGCTCCACTGCTTTCTCTAACCTGCTTCCTACCTCCCTTGTAACTTTCTGCTGCCTGCACTGCCTTTACAAATCATTGCTCAAGAATCCCTGCCTCCCTTCCAGGGAATCTGACCCAAAACAAACCTACAGTTGTAGGGTATAAGAAAATACAATTTTACAGTACAGTGTCTGTTTTTCAAAGAACTGTATTAATTTACATTCCCACCAGTAATACGTAAGTGGGTCTGTGGACTCACATCTCCATCACTTAGTATTGTCATATTTTTAGAAATTTTTCCAATAGAATAAACTAGCATCTCATCGTAATCTTGATGTGGTTTTCATAATCACTAATAGAGTTGAATATTTCTTCATGCTTATTGGCCATATGTGTTTTTTATAATATGCTGGTTCATATCTTTTTCACTCATTTTTAATTAGTTTTTGAGCTTTTTAAATCAAATCATAACAGTTTTTTTTATACATTACTAAAATTAATAAACATTTGGTATTTGTAGGCATTGTATTTCCCAGTTTTAACTTGTCGGTTTTACTCTCTTTAGTATTTTTAAACAAAAAAAGATAAAAAATAATTTTAAAATAGTAAAATGTAGCATTTCTTTCACAGCTAGGTATTTTTGTTCTGATTATTAAAAGCTTCGTCTACCTCAAGATCTAAATTTTATATGTAGTGTGTTATTTACTTCTGGGTAGTTTTGAATTCCAGTTAGAAAATCTTATTTGTGAGAGTATGATTATTTAATTTCTAATTATTCAGGATATTTTCATATATCTCTTGCTATGTGCTTCTAACCTAATCATTTTGCAATTAGGAAATATGATCTGCTTATACCTATTCCATACCTATCCTACTTCAAAGGTTTTTGAAGCATGTTTGGGGGCCTTTCTACATGACCAATATTTGTAAATATTCTATATAAGTCTGAGAAACATTTTCTATTTGTTGGATACAGAATTTTTTTTATGTATCTATCAGATAAATTTTGTTGTACTGATATTTTTGGTCTTTTTGTGTGTTTGAAACTGTTTTGTGTTGAAATGCTCTCTGATTATGGTAATTTTTCTAACTTCTCCTTGCAGTTTTGCTTCATATACTCCAAGGCCATTTTATTAATTGCATATATGTTTAGAATTTCTATATCTTCTTGGTGAAGTGAACATTGCATTCTCAAGTAGTGACCCTCCCTGATGCTTATAATGCTCTATCCCTAATAATATCCCCTCAGGTCCATTTACTGCCTAGCAGCCAGAGTGACCCTTTAAAACATAAGTGAGTGTATGTTACTCATCCACTGAAAATTATAAGGTTTGCCCTTTGACCCAGAATAAAGTTCACGATCCTGACAATAGCTGCCCCATTTATCTCATCTCTTACCGGCCTAACCCCTTCTCATTCCTCCCCAGTTGTGGTAGCTTCTTTGCATTTTTCTGACCAGGCCAAACACGTGCTTAGTCCAAGCCTTTGATTACCTATTGCTTGTGTTTGGATGACTCCTCCCACACACAACTGCAAGGATTACTCATTTGCTTCACTCATATCCCTTATTGGAAAACTTATATCAAAATGCCACTCCCTAACACACACCACGTCTCTGGCCTTTACCCTGTTTGTGTGTGTGTGTGTGTGTGTGTGTGTATGTGTGTGTTTTAATCGAAGTATAGTTGATTTACAATTTTGTGTTAGTTTCTGGTGTACAACAAAGTGATTTAGTTATACATATACATATATACTATTTTCCATATTCTTTTCCATTATGGTTTGTTATAAGATATTGGATATAGTTCCCTGTGGTATACAGTAGAACCTTGTTATCTATTTTATACATAGTAGCTTGTATCTGCTGATCCCAAACTCCTAATTTATTTCTCCCCCCCACTTTAACCATAAGTTTATTTTCTATGTCTGTGAATCTGTTTCTGTTCTGTAAATAAGTTCATTTGTGTCATATTTTAGATTCCACATATATGCAATACCATATTATATCTGTCTTTCTCTGACTTACTTCACTTAGTATGATAATATCTAGGTCCATCCATGTTGTTGCAAATGACAATATTTCATTCATTTTTTTTGGGGGGGGGGTACGCGGGCCTCTCACTGTTGTGGCCTCTCCCGTTGCAGAGCACAGGCTCCGGACGCACAGGCTCAACAGCCATGGTTCATGGGCCCAGCCGCTCCGCGGCATGTGGGATCTTCCTGGACTGGGGCACGAACCCGTGTCCCCTGCATTGGCAGGCGGACTCTCAACCACTGCACCACCAGGGAAGCACTATTTCATTATTTTTTATGGCTGAGTAATATTCCGTTGTGTGTGTGTGTGTGTGTGTGTGTGTGTGTGTGTGTATAAATGGATATATATTGATATATATACATATATATTATATATATTACATACATTATAATATATATTATATATGTATATATGTGTATATATATAATATATATACACATATATATATATTATATATATATACCCTATCTTCTTTATCCATTCATCTGTCATGTTTTTAAAGAACTTTCATCATCATTTGTTTTCCTATTAGTTCCATAAAAGTAAAGCTTGCTATTTTGACCTCTGACTCCTAAGCATTACTTCCTCCCCTTCTATCCTTTATTTTTGCTGAGCGGTCTCACTTTTTAACCACTTGTTAAACTGGTATATTCTAAGAGTTTTGGAATTAAAAGTGTGTGATTGAATGTGGAGTTTGCCCTCTGGGAGAAAAGGGAATGAATAGAGAGTATAATAGATACATATAATCTTCAAGACATTGGAGAACAAAATGGACATAAATTGAGGAAATTCAAGGGATCAGGAACCCTCTACTGAGTAATTAAATATTTTGGAGGACACAAATGGTGGCAGTCATGGAGGTGTGTCACTCAGTCTCCCTTCAAGGGGAAAGCAGTTATGAGGAATATAGTCAGCCAACAGCCTCCACCTGCCACATCTTTGGGATCTACCTCCATGTCCAGCTTGAAGTACCTTCTCTCTTAGCTGGCCCCATAAATTGACTGACCACAGTGTGGTACTAGAGCTGAGGTATTCCGGCCAAATGCAGCTAAACTCTAATGAAAGAGTTCAACTCCTTGCTTGGGCCTCCCCAATAGGTTGGTCAAGATTTTCTCAGAGCTCATTGTAGTTTGGGGGTCCTCATACACAATCTTGTTTTCTTCCCTCACTCCTTCACAGGTATCAGGCCCACAGTCTGAAGACTCTCTCTGCCTACTCCTGTTTCATCTCCCTTATATCCTTCACAGCCATCCTCTCCCATCCCTCAAATCTCTTTCACTTTTAATTCCATCTTGGCATCTGCTTCTAACCCAAATTTGCAACAAACAATAGCCCTTATTTGAGGCTATTAAAATATAAAGCACCAGGACTTTAATTTGGATAAGTTTTAAATCTGTGGGTTATTCAATTATTTAATAAATATTTGAGAATTACTATGCACCCATATGGTTGTCTTAAGAACAACCAGGATGTATAATTTCAAGATTAAATTAAAGCATTTGTACTTCCTGTTCACATTCTAGTCTTTGGAATTTAGAGAAAACTTCTCCTGGTCTCCTATTGTCTGGGCCATGATTATAAATTACCAGAATGTTACCTTATCTCTTGTGAAATGAAATAACTTATGTTTTATATTATTGGACTCCATAGACTAGTCAGGTTTGCCAGATAGTAATAGGTCATAAAAAATAAATAGATAGAATCAAGTACCTAACTGCCCAATTAAAGAGCAAAGCAGTAACAAAATCAAAGCAGATTATATTTCTGAAATACTTAGATTCTCTATAATTGGAATCTGAATAAAAACATAGATCATATCAAATTATTATCAAGGATTGGGAATAGATTCATTAATAAAATAAAGTTTACCTTCCTTTTATGCAATAGATGTGTCCTGGAAGTTATATGCAAATTGAATTTGTCTAATTAAATCATGTACTAATGCTTTTTATTAAGGGAAATTATGAATCTCTTACCAAAAATTGTCCAGAGGTTTATACTGGCTTTGCTTAAATCAAGGTGAAATCTCAAGATGGCATATTTCAATATACTAAACATAACAAATAATTGGGGAGAAAATATCTTATAACTAAATTCAACTGCTATAGCTTGGAGTCTGGACTCCTACAAATTAAAGGAGAAATGTCCCTAGCTCAATTTGATTTCAGTAAATTTGTAAAATAATCAGTTATTTTAAACCAATACTTCATTCTTTAAGGTATCTTGGCCCTTTTTCAAGTTATCTTTCCTTCCAAGTACCCCGGAAACCAAGTGAGAACAAATTTTCTTTCTACAATACATATTAATAACCTCCTCTTTCCCAAGAATATTTTTATTGCAAATATATACTCATGCAGACAAAAATCAAGATACTTTGCTACCTTAGGTACTATTAATATGATGTTTAACTTATAAAAATTCAAAATTAGAGTTCATCTAAAAGAAATCTAAAAGAATAAAAGATGATTGGGATTTCCCTGGCTATCCAGTGGTTAATACTCCACGCTGCCAATGCAGGGGGCACAGGTTTTATCCCTGGTCGGGAAATTAAGATCCCACATGCCACACGGCATGGCCAAAGGAAATAAATAAATAAATAAAATGAAATTAGGAACAACAACAAAAAAGAATAAAAGATTATAGAGTTAGCTAATTTCTATAGAAGAAACCTGATCTGCTAAGTAATAACTACAACTTCTAAATGTCAAAATCTATTGTTAAGCAAAATCACCTCAAATGCTTCCATCACCAGAAGAAACTAGCATGTTAAACTACCAAATTCCAAATGTGTTCTCTATGGAATTCATTCTTATTTTCATAACAGAAATTGAACATACTTGCAAACAAAACTTATTATAATCCCTGAAGTGCTCTCAGGTAGCCAGCAACCAGTTTATACAGGAACTCAAAAGGAACATCCTGTTGTCTCATCTATACCCTCTTATTCCCCTTCCCTCCATCTCAGGTAACTCAGGAAACTCAAAATCTTTGCTTATTATTTTTCTGATTTTTCTCTCTTTCTTAAAAATGCCTATGAAGAAATTCCTGTTTTAAGTTATTTTTCTAGCTTTCTATGTGCCCAAATCCTAGCATTCTGGGCTATATACTTACGAATAAGATGCTCTCCTAATTTTAACAAAAATATTTAATATTGGGAAGAGAAAAATATGTTCACAGATTAATTTATATAATGATCACCCCTTTTATTGCAAGCATTGGTACATGTACTCCAAAAACATATATTTTAGGAAGGGCACAAAAACCAATAACTGTGATACCATGTATCAATAATAAGTGCTATAATGGCAGAGATTTGAAATGTTGGTCTTTCCAGGGGAGCACAGAGATGGGAGCAAGTTACTCCTCCTGAGGAATTTGCAAGTGGTACCATCCTGAAAGCAGGTAAATTTCCTAATCTGAATGGGATTTTGTAACCTGTAAAATACAGGAGTTAGAAAGTGAAAAGTCCAAAGAGTCCAAATGAGTTAAAGGGTGATTTTAATTTCAGAGAGGTATGAACAGTTTAATTCTGAAGGACTTTTAATAGGGCATTCTTGCTCTTGGTTATACTGCACATGAAGATTTAATATAATGAAATGTGAATTAGAGTTCTAAATGTTGTAATTTTTATAATCCAGGGATCCCGTGGAAAGTATATACCTAAGGAATTAAGTATAGCTGAGTTATGTTGAAAGAAACTTGTAGAATTGAGAGCTTCAGGCCAAAATGGATGTGAAATATAATGCAGTATCTTTTTTTCTTTTTCAAAATGAAATACACTTTACTCTCTAGGATATGATTCTGTGTTCCTTTATTTTTTCCAAAACATAGAGATATCCACAAAGATCTGTTGAAGAATTTTATAACTTCCTGGAGTTGGCTGTCTTTTCTTAT
Organism: Globicephala melas; assembly: GCF_963455315.2. NCBI lineage: Eukaryota > Metazoa > Chordata > Mammalia > Artiodactyla > Delphinidae > Globicephala > Globicephala melas. The sequence goes on from NC_083314.1 coordinate 119,154,514, forward strand.
TTCATCTTTAAACATATATGCTGGTTCAAATTGACCCATGCTTTTGCATCATTTTTATTCCGTACCAGTCATTTATTACTTACCTAAAAATCAGCCCCAAATTTAGAAGCTTACAAAAATAAACAATTTTATTATATTTTTGATGGTTCAGCAGTTTGGTCAAGACTCAATTTGCATGACTCTTCTACTCCATGAAGTGTTGAATGAGGTTACCTGATGTTATTCAGTTGACAGATGGACTGATCTTGAATTTCCAAGATAGTTTCACTCATATGTCTGGAGCCTTTGCAGGGATGATGGGAAGGTTGGGTTTAGCTGAGACTTCCCACCAAAGAAATTACACATGGCCCCATCTACATATTCTCAGAGTAGTCAAATTTCGCATATGGCGCTTGGCCCCAAAGACACTGTTCTATGAGAAATGAGTGGAAAATAGTCTTTACAACATAGCCCTGGAAATCACAGATTGTCACTTCTGCCACATTCTATTAGGGAGTTATTCACCCCCTCTCGATGGGAGGAGTAGCAAAAAATTGCAACCATCTTTAGTCTATCACAGTCTGATGTGTGGTCATCAATTATTTACATTTCTCCCATTTGAAAAATATACTCAATGCCTTTTTAAAGCCTCCCAAAGCATCATCTCATTACAATCCTTGGCTCAAATTCAAATTCCAGATGTTTGACATCTAAATCAGCTCCAGCTTAGAAAATACAACTACATATATTTCTGCACAAAACTATCCCAAAACATAATGGCTTAAAATATATTTATCATTAGTTCTTATGATTCTGTGGATTTACTGAACCCATGAATGTTCTCATTTAATATCTCTCAGATATTAAATGAGAGATGAGATGAAATTCTCAAAAAGAATAGCGAGTGCGGCTTTGAAACTTGAAGACTGCTAAATTCTCAAAAAGAATAGCGAGTGCGGCTTTGAAACTTGAAGACTGCTAAATCAAATATTTAAAATACACTTAATGTTTTTAAAAGAGATGCACTTGCAAAAGAACAAACAAGCTGATCAAAAATGGACTGAGACTTTTCAAAATGTAAATAGACCATTAGGACCCCAAATTTATAGGATTGGGAAACTAGCTTTGAATGATCTTTACAGAAAACAATTTCCAGTGCTGTTTCTGGTTGGGGTAAAAGGCACTCTGGAAAGGGAAAGATATCCCAGAGATATGAGCTAAAAGCTGTAGAGAATAACAAAATAAGAAACCCTTCTTTGGTATCAGAGCTGGACCTAAGAACATTCTCCACCACCAGCATAGAGGACCTGGCTATAATTGCCAAGTGCAATTTCAGAATTTCTAGATGAATGACTTCTAAAGAGCTTTGGGTTCTTTGTCTTAACAAACAGTAGCACTGATTGTTATTATACTGCTGCAGTTTTGCACACTGTGTGTTGGGTTTGAGTGGGACAGAAAACTTGTCTTCTTTGGTTCATAGGACTTTAGAAGTAGCTACATTCAAATTCATGTATATCACAGGATCCTGGAGTTGAAGGTTATGTTTGATTGGATGAGAAATGAGTATATTGCTCATTAGGGTGGAAATGAAAAATTGTGCCCTTACAAGCAGACGGGGTCTTGCAAAATTGCTCAAATTCATCATCTCTCTAGATTCTCACTCTTTGACATATATTTGTAGTGTTCTTTATCTCTAAATCTTGACTCATCCATGTGACCTATTTGACTAATAGAATTGTGAACTCAGAACACAAGAAGATTTACAGGTTTCTATTTTTTTTTCTCTTGAATGTCTGCCATCACCCTGATGACATGCCCAGTAGGATCAGAGCCACATGGAGATAGCTGAATCAGGCCCCCTCAATCTTCCAAACTGAGACCATACCAAGCTCATCCCCAGACGGCTGAATCAGCCCAGGCAAGATCTGAAAATTACCTACAGGAGTCTAATGAAAATGACCTCCTGCACTTGTCCACTTAGTAAATGCTTACTGTTTGAAGACATTGCAATTTAGGGTTGTTATTTAGTATTTTATGGCAGTAGGTATTTGATATGTTACCTGTAAAACTTTCTGATTCTAAATTTGCATTGTCTTCCTTTTCTGAAATATTTCCGGTAAACATAAAAGTATTGGTAATCCTAAAATTAAGAACTGTATATCTAGCCAGGATGAGAAATAAACTTTCTAAATATATTTGAAGCTTCTCTGTGCAACTTACCATCAAATTCTCTTTCTTTCCTATATGCCAGAGATAACAGCAATTTAATTTTTTTAATTATCCTCAAGCATTTTCATAATTCTACTATGTAGGTATTTTTTCTGCAAACAAAATATAGTATTGCTTTTCATTTTAAAAAAATATGATAGTAACATTCTTTATCATCTGCAATGGCTTTTAATACTCAGTATTATATATTTTTAGTTTTTACCATTTTAAAACTCATTATTCCAGTTCAATCATTTTCACTATTGTGTTGCATTACTGTATATGGCCATGCCACTAATGCTTTTATTAAAGAATTTCCTCTATATGGACATGATGTTATCATGTTATGTCATCAGACACCATTTTGTATATTGGCTGCATATAAGAATTTGGTTTTAAATTTTATATCTTACTGTTCTGAGTTACTAATAGCAATGAAAAGTCCTTAAACCAGCATATATTTTATTCATGCTTCAGGATTTGTCTCATGTATTCAGCTAAGAAACACCAAATGTAATACTATTCATGTTGACATATTCCATACTTCACAACCCTGCAAAACTAGCAAAGTTCACATAAACATAGATTGGCTTAACTGCCAGGAACATTAAGAATTTTTAAAAAATAATACATATTTAACTATTTTGTATAGACTTATTCAATATACTATCAATCCTAGAAAGCAATTGCATTACTTGCTCACATTTTAGAAGAATCAAAACAGACTCCTTAGCAATTCGCTTTTTAGTCTTGACCTGGGTATCACTGCTCTAAGTGTGAATTAGAATACAGAAAAGTATTCTATGTGTGATTGGTTAACATTCTGTAGTGAGAAGGCAGTACTGAGAGTTTTAAGTGTACAGCAAACGCCTCTTAAAAGGATAGTAATGAAGAACTGTAAATAAAATTAAATTAAACATTTCTTTTATTATTCAGAATATCTCTTAGTGATTCTACATGGGGCTTGCTTCTCCTAAGTAGACACAAAATATTACTTTTACAAAGCAATGCATGGGTACCGAGGAAGCCATTATTTAGATAAGCTCAGAAACATTAAAGGCAATATATTCAAATGAAATTTTGTGACCTCTGCTCCCGCTGATGCCGGTGCTGCAAAATGTTGACCTTATTTCAGTACTGAAATACTTATGTTGAAAATCTCTATGCTCCACTTCACTCACTATTAAGAGGAGCTTGATTTTCAAACATGAGGAAATCTAAATGTCTAGACAGATACATATTAAAGAATCATATAGATTGCTTCTTATGTCTCAAATAATATTAGAAAAAAAATGAGACTCGTAATTATTTTTTAACAGGTGAAAGACTGACCTAATTTAACAGTATTTAAAATAGTAAGAACAGTTCCTATTTCTATCATGGTAATATGATTTATAACACTTCAGGGTCCACAGAACAGAGTAAAGAGTTTACATTAAGTAATTATCAAAAAATTTTCTTAGAAAACTTTTTAAAAATAACAATGATCTATTCACTTTTTGACAAAAAGCCTTTATAAACATTTAGATTTTACACTGCTTGAGTAATGCTTAATTGTGCCCACATGCTTCACTTTGTCTTTTCAAATTATCACAATTTTAGAGCAATCCATTTCCTTTCACTCAACTAGGTATTAAATATTTTTATAAAGATTTTCCTAGTTTTATCTTGAATTCCTATTTCTATAAACTTTATGTTAAAAGTTCTAAATAAACAACATTAGGAAATAAGGTGTCATCTACAAATTTCAATATAATAATGTGTCTGAATTGTATTAAGTCAGCCATAAATCCTCAGGCTAAAGTTTTTACATATTTTTAAGCAATCTTCTCCATTTAAAAACTAAACTTAAATCACTTTCATAATCAATGAGTTAATAGTCATTAGCAAAACTAAATCTAAGGGTTTAATGCAGTGAACAATAGTCTTCATATTTTAATTCAAATCTATTCTTCTAGAGACATTTCTACTGTATTTGAGGCTCTTTCAGTTATATATTTCTATGCGACAAATCACAGCAAAACATATTGGCTTAACACAAGCTCAATTTTTTTTATTTCTCACAATCCCATGAGTAGCCTGAGCAATTTTTCTGTTGGCCTCACCTGTACTCACTCATGCAGTTGCATTCAACTCTGGGTCAACCACTGGCTAAGCTAAGCCAGGATGGCTGAGACAGTTGGATCTTTTTCCCCAGGTAGTTTTTCATTTCTAAGTAGGCTCCGTTGATTTCTTTAGATCCTGGTCATGTCAGGGTATTAAAAAGGGCTAGGCCAGCTCCATAATTTGTGATGTTAACAACAGAGTATTTAACCAACGTAGGTCCTTCTAAGTCTGGGGCTCTGTGAGACTGCACAGGCTGCATTCCCAGATGCCAGCCCTAGAAACGGGTAAGTGTGGGGCTTCCCTGGTGGCTCAGTGTTTGAGAGTCCGCCTGCCGATGCAGGGGACACGAGTTCGTGCCCCGGTCCGGGAAGATCCCACGTGCCGCAGAGCGGCTGGGCCCGTGAGCCATGGCCGCTGAGCCTGCGCGTCCAGAGCCTGTGCTCCGCAACGGGAGAGGCCACAACAGTGAGAGGCCCGCGTACCGGTTAAAAAAAAAAAAAAAAAAAGGTAAGTGTGGAAGCTACAGAATTTCCTGAAGCCCTGGATCTTCAGTCACACAACTTCACACCTGCCAGATTCTATGGGTTAACACAAGTCTAAGGCCAGTGCATATTCAAAGGGGTGGACCTGGATGGGAAGAATTTGTGTTCATATTTTCAATCTATTACAAGAGATGTTTTAATTTTGTCCCTTCTTAAATCATCTAACCACCCTCGGCATTTTCTCCCTTTCAAAACATAATCTTTAAAAACTTAAATTATTTAATAAAATCACACGGGGAAGGAGAAGGGGAAGCTGGGATGAAGTGAGAGAGTGGCATTGACATATAAACACTACCAAATGTAAAATAGATAGCTAGTAGAAAGCAACTGCATAGCACAGGGAGATCAGGTCGGTGCTTTGTGTCCACCTAGAGGGGTGGGATAAGGAGGGTGGGAGGGAGACACAAGAGGGAGGGGATATATGTATACATATAGCTGATTCACTTTTTTATCCAGCAGAAACTAACACAACAATGTAAAGCAATTATACTTCAATAAAGATGTTAACAAAAATAAAATCAGAGAAAAAAGTACATAAAATCAAATACACTTTGCTATATCCAATCTTGTTTACTTAATTTCAGAATTCGATTTTTTTAATTTGTGCCTTTTAACCACCTTCATCTAATTTCCCCTCCCCCTACCTGCTCACCTCCGGTAACCACAAATCTGATCTCTTTTTCTATGAGTTTGATTATTTGGTTGGCTGGTTTTTGAAGTATAATTGACCTCCAATACTATGCCAGTTCCTAGTATACAATATAGTGATTCAATATTTCTATGCATTAGAAAATGATCACCATGATAATTCTAGTTACCATCTGTCATCATAGATGTCACCAGAATTTAAACAGGAGAGAAGATTGAAAGTGAATAAATGAAAAGCATTAGTAAAAATTTATAGATTTTTCAATCTAACATATATATTTGGAAAAGTATATTTGGAAGGAAAAGGGATATTACAGGATCTCCAGGTTGTTTATTACATTATATAGAGATCTCTGCCAGGTAATTTACTATGAACAAATGCACCTGGATGGGTGTGTATGGAGCTGTTCCATTTCAAAAAAACAGAACTGTGTATTAATCTCCAGATGCAGTGTAAGCCTTTGTAAAGCACCAAAGTTCTGTATAGCTCAAATGAGAATTAGCCTCCAAGTGTGCAAAATAGATCAGGCTGTGAACACACATTTCTGACCTGTAGTTAAAAGGGAATAGTTTGCTTTAAAGAGGACAAAGAAAGATTTTGTAAACCAAAATCTTTAAATCAAAGAAAGAAAGGGAAAAAATCTGGGGTGCTGTCATTTTCACCGTGGGCCACCCATGTTCTTAGAGCAGCAGTGCTAAGGTCACTGGGCTATGATTAGCAATGAAAGGCTCTTTTATCATGTTGAGAGATTCAGTTCATGTTCCCACCAACACTTGGATGTTTTCGGCATTATTTTAATACTGTCTTCTGATTTTAACTTCTATTTAAATGCAACCTTTCCTATAAAGGCAATGGGTCCTAATTCTTTCCATCAATTCTCATCTTTCAATGACATTCTGTTACAGCTTCTCTACATTCTGATTCTAAATTTCCATTGTCTTCCTTTTCTGATGTCTAAAATCATGTAGGAGCGTAGGTGGGCTTGGCCCCTATAATTGCTGCCTTCATATCTTATCTGTACAAGATCCAACCATGTGTTTAGAGGAAAGGAAATTGACGTAATATATGTTGTTGTAAACTGTGATAATTGTAGAAACTTTGTTGAGCCTATCCGTAGGAGGGAGTAAAAAAGTTTAGTAACTGAGAACTGCAGGAGCTTTCCCGGTGTCTTCCAACAAGAGCTCAAGGTCTTTGTTGTTATTGCAGTTTTTCCACTTGAGAAAGACACAGTGAAAGAGGAAAGAAGAGTCGTGATGTCTGTTTCCAACTTCAGGGTAATTGAGGGATTGGATCATTCTGCTGAGAGTGCACCAAAGAGAAGAAAACCCATTACTGGAAAGGGGCGAAGAAACCTGGGAGAGGCCAGATTGCCAGAAGTGTGGATCTCACAGCACTGAACGCAGGCGTGAGACAGGGTCCCCCGCACCTTCAGACAGAAGGACTCCTTCCTGCCCCTACACTGATCATGAGTGAGTCTGAGGACATGGAACAAGCTGGGCTTAGTGGGACTTTTGAGCTTTCCATATGCTCTTCACTACTGCCAGGCTGTGTTATGTTAATTAAACCTCTTCTTCCAAAGTGGTGATTACAAAAGAGGTCTGCCAACGTCCAGCATAGTGTAGAAGCCCAGGAAGAAAGGATGGAGGCTCTGCCATGAGATGAGGAGAAGCCTAAACACCCAGGCCCAGGTATTTTGGGGAAAGTATAGTCAAAAGAAGATTAACTCATTTCTGGATGTACAAATGAAACAGTGAGCTCAGACCCCAAAAGGAGCACAGTGAGTGGTAGATAACTTGGAGCCAAATTTACTAATTAGAATCATCTCAAATGACCCGGCATCTCCTGCCAAGGACATCAGTAAAAAAGAGTAGATGAGGGCTTCCCTGGTGGCGCGGTTGTTGAGAGTCCGCCTGCCGATGCAGTGAACACGGGTTCGTGCCCCGGTCCGGGAAGATCCCACATGCTGCGGAGCGACTGGGCCCCGTGAGCCATGGCCGCTGGACCTGCGCGTCCGGAGCCTGTGCTCCACAACGGGAGAGGCCACAACAGTGAGAGACCCGCGTACCCCCCCCCAAAAAAAAAAGAGTAGAAGAGCGCTTTCCTCTGCAGAGCCACTGTGCCTTTATAGCCACCAGCTCCCCCTTACATGGTGTGGTTTGAAATGGGAGGTTTCACACAGCACTGAGAAAATAAGATACTGAAACGTTTGTGTAAGGAGACCACATTTTTGTAAAGTAATGACAAAATAACCTCTATATGACTGCTGATAAATGACTACTAGATGATAGATAGATAGATAGATAGAGATTCAGAAGTGATACAGAAAAGGACAGAGGAGAGAAGAGATGAAATTTAAAAAATACAAAAAAGAAACTTATTTTTAAAAGTCACAAGCATGTATATTATTCAATTTGAATGCTGTATTTTTATGAGTATGTGTGTGTATATATAATGACAAAAATTTGAAGAACCTCAGGTAGTCTGAAATACTGATTCTTGAAAGAAGTAAAAGTTACTTCTATACTCTTTTCATGTTAATTCCTGAACAAGTAAATATCTGAACAGCCATTAATTGTTAGGATACATTTATTGGAACGAACAAAATGTCAGGCATTATTCTAATTTGGGGGCCCAACAGTCTCCTTCCTTCTCATTATTCCTCTTTACACTTCGTAAGAACAATAAGTGATGTGCCACGGGTTATGAACAAGAGGCTTTATGGTGGAACCAACTCTACCAAATAATGGCCAAGAGCAGAGGGAGTGGGGGACACTTTCCCAATAGGGATGAAGAATGGAGATGTTCATACATCCATAGTACAAATGTGAAAGATAAAAGTTTCTAACCATGTCCTAGACACACACACACACACACACACACCCCTTTACTCTATAGATAAAATTGTCTCCAAAAACTTAATGATTTTTATAATATAAAATTGTTAAAGTATTACTTGATTCTCCCTTTTGAATAATCACATAGAAAATCACCCATCTCAAATAGGTACCCAACCTGGGTTTTTTGGTTTTTTGTTTTATACCCACCTTGTTTTTATTCTCTCTCTAGTCTACAGTATGTGGCTGAAGATGTAATTTGATTCTTGGCTATCCTGTAAAAATTAGTTTCATGTCAGGAGCCCAATACTATTGTCCTTTCACTGGCAAAACTCCCACTGTGGTCAATCAGAGCTTTCCTTCTGACCTAAGGAGAGTGCAGTTGGGTCCCAGTGCAGGAGACAATGTGAGCAAATACAAGGGCTGTTTGGTCACTGTAGATTGCTCAAACACAGTTAGGAGCATTCTATCTCCCGCTGGGCTGCTGACCTTAAATTTGAGCAGCAGAGCATCAGGAGGAGAGGCCTGCTTTGGAAAAATCCTGTGTCCTTTTGCTTTAGGTATTTCTGAAGCCATTTAAACATTTCTTATAAGTTCTATCATGGGGATTAAATTCAGATACTTGGCTAGCTGAGTTTGTGAGGGTAGAAGTAGGGATGATGAAGTTGGTAAGAGGAAGAGAAGGGAGGAAAAGGAAGAGGATTGGACCAGGTGAGAAATTACATGGAGGGATGAAAAATAACTTTCCATGGCTATTTTTTCAGAGGATCCATAATTACAGCAATCAATACAACAGAGAAGCTACAACAACATAACCTAGTAAATTATGTTTTTAATCCCTAAAGCATTTTTAATATTTTCAAAGTCAGTAAAGTAAGCCTATATGATTTTTCCTTACCTTATACTATTACAAAACAAAAATATTTACTAGAACACAGAATATAATATCTGAATTATCACTTGAGTCATTTCACTTTAGTCATGTATAGTCAAGAGCAACTTGACTATGAAGTATTCTAAGACTGAAACCTTTCTTTCTCATTATTATATATTCTTTTTTTTTTTATTCATTGATTGAAGATACTTTATTCACTATACATGACAGAAATTGTTATTTATTGACAGGATTTTCGGTTGATATTTTCCTCTGAGATGTCATCTTTCACTAAAAGAGCATGCTTGAATTTACATTTTTAATGAGTTTCTAGTGAAATGTAAGTGGTTCATGGAATTTTATTTCTTATTGTGGAAACAACACTTAACATGAGATCTACCCTCTTAACAGACTTTTAAGTGTACAATACAGTATTTTCAACTACAGGCAGAATGTTGAAAAGCAAATCTCTAAAATTTATTCATCCTGCATAACTGAAATTTTATTTCCTATTGATTAGTAGCTCCATGTCTTGCACTTATCCCAGCCTCTGGTAGCCATTTTTCAATGCTTTGCTTCTATGAGCTTGGCTACTGCAGACATCTCATGTAAGTGGACTTGTATGTACTTAAAAATATTTGTCCTTTTATAAATGGCTTATTTCACTTAACACAATGTTCTCAAGATTCATTCATGTCATCACAGATTGCAGAATTTTCTTCTTTTTTTAAGGCTGAATTCTTTATTTTTTTCAATTCAGCTTTATTGTATTTGACAATAACAATGACATCTTTTTTCTTCTATACGTATTTACTGAAATATAGTTGATTTACAATGTTTCAGGTGTACAACAATAATTTAGTTTTATACCTATATAATATATATATATTCTTTTTCAGATTCTTTTCCATTATAGGTTATTACAAGATATTGAATATAGTTCCCTGTGCTATACAGTAGGTCCTTGCTGTTTATCTATTTTATATATAGTAGTGTGTATCTGTTAATCCCCAATTCCTAGTTTATTCCCCTTGTCCCCTTTCCCCTTTGGTAATCATAAATTTGTTCTCTATGTCTGTGGGTCTATTTCTGTTTTGTAAATAAGTTCATTTGTAACATTTAGCAACCTAAATGTCCATCAACAGATGAACGGATAAAGAAGATGTGGTACGTATATACAATGGAATACTCAAGCAGAAAAAGGAATGAAATAATGCCATTTGCAACAGCATGGATGGACCTGGAGATTATTATACTAAGTGAGAAGTATTATTCTTTTCTCCGCATTTTCATATGACTTCCAGTTCCAATGGACACTCACTATGGAGGCAATTAAGGTACAAAAAATCCATACTGAATTTAGAATCAGAAGGCATCAACTTGAAACCTAGTTTGTTTATTTACTAGCTATAGGATTTGGGGAATTCAGGGTTGGAGTGGAGGCTGTTAAAACCATTCTTCTCTTGATACACAGTTACTACTGATACACAACAAACATGGATGAATGTCAAAAACATCTATTAAGAAAAACAAGCCAGACACACAAAAAATGTATACTCCATGACATAATTTTTAGGAACAGACAAAACTAATCAGTAATGAATCAGAAGGATAGTTGCTGCAGGGTGAGTGGGGAGGGTGAAGACAGAGGCGAAGTCTGACTGGGAAAGAAAATGAGGAAACTTGGTGATGGGTATGTTTAGTATCTGGATCTTGGGATGTTCACCAGGTTATATATATCCAAAATCACTATGCAATACTTAAGCTTTGTGCTTTTTATTCTACATAAATTATATCTCAATAAAATACTATAAAAATCCATGGAGAAAGGAGAAAGCAAATGAAAATATAGAAAAACTTAGAATAACTTGAAGTAAGGCCCTAATATCCAAGAAGGGAAGAGAGGACAGGACATCAAAAACCCATTTGTGTTTTTCCATTTCCTCAGCCTGTGAAAAATGGAGAACTACAACTAGACCCAAGAAATCCAAGAGACAGAATATCCACTTTAAATAGGATTCCTTTCTTGACAACCATGGGTCTGTCCTTCCCCACTGTCTTCATGATTCCCTCAAAAAGCGAATTGGTTTCCAAGGCATGCTAGGAGTTCATGAAACAAATATAACATGTTGTTGTTGTTTTTTTTAAATCTCTACCTGAATCTATAAAAGTATCACTTACAAAAAGTTCAAAGTAGAATTGTTTCAAATTCTATCCCAAGTTCTTGAAATAAGCTGATGTGTGCTGTCCATATATACTATACCATGTACTACATGGGGTTCTACATAATTTTGCGTTGTAATTCCAAAAGACTGCAGCCCCCTCCCCCCATACTCCATAACACACACCACAACCCTCCACCCCAACACACACACACACACACACACACACACACAGAGTGCACCGTCACTGGGAAATACCTTACTGGACAAAATACCTTACTGGAGATCACACATGAGTATTTGGGAAGATATGGTCTGAAATGAAATAGAATTATTCATTAATAATCACAGAAAATGAATCTGAGGCATCCAGTTCATCTCCTTGCCATTTCAAGATTTTTCTCTCCATTAAGATACTCATATAGTAATATAAACAAGTGATATTTTATTTTATTAGTTCACGTTTTAATATGACTTTTGTATTCCATTTCTATTTCACTAGTTGTCATGTATATTCTTATTGTTTTCATATTCCTCCTTTTGCCAGTAGTGTTTTTTTTAATAAGATTTTCCTTATAAAGTCAAATCTAAAATGTTTTGGTGTTCTATATAATCAATTTTCCATAGTTCTATAATGACTACTTCATAACATTCTATGGCTGGTATTATTTCCTTTGTTTTCATTTATAAAACTAATATAGGAATTGAAAATATAAATGCATGTGTAGAGTTTTCCATATCACTGCAAACATTTAAATTTAGAATTTTTGCAGGGCAGTTTGTAAAATCATAACAGTATAATCAGAGTGTTAAAGGATAGTGATTTTCTGAAGGAGTATTGTTTTTGTAAAGCAAACTTATAACTGGATACTGAATGACCTGAGTGATTATATTTCTGGTTAATAAGCAGGTTTCTGACTCTCCCAGTATCATCATTGCCTACTGGGACTAGTCAACAAACCTGAGCATTTAATGGTGTTCTTAAATTATCTAAAAAATTAAGGAGATATTAGTCAATAAATTACTCTAGTACTTGGCATTTTTATTAGTTTATTTTTTTGCTAAAAGACAACAAAAACAAAATAAACCGTGTATGCAGTAGATTAAATTGCTGAAATCTTTAAGTAATTGCCTCACTGATTATCCATCATTGGAAACACATACACAAACACACACACAAAAAAAAATGAGATGAGGATTAGTGATAAGAAAAGTCTGGAACATATTATCCTGCAGGAAAAAAAAAAAAAAAGTTGCAAGCAGAACTATTCCTAGAAACTTTTAGAATCCAGAACTATCCTTTCGGGTACAAGACTCTAGGCCATTGGTTCTCAATCCCATCAGACTCAATACCTCCTTTATGCAGCAAATATTTTTATAATGTCACTTTTATTCTCCCAATACAAAATTCACAGGTAATATCATGTAACAATGAACAATTTTAAAAATTAATCATTAACTGTTCTATGAAGGAGAAAATAAAGAAATTGATTTATAACAAAATACTCTACATTAATATTTACATTTTAGACATGACTATGCTAGTAACCATAATGAATTGGATAGATGCTGACTCCTATAAATATCATCACTGTGAATGTACAGACAAAAATGCAAATTCGCTGTATTGTTGCCTTAAAAATCAAAGAAATCACAGTGTGATTGTGAGAAATGATGAGTCACTCTTGGTAAAGTTCTTAACAAAAACAAAGTACAATCTTTCCTAAATTTGCACAGTAGTTGCCTTATCGGAAAAAATCTGCATATACTAAAACTATTCACAAAAATACTTGATTTTACCAGGCTCAGTTATTGATAACAGGTCATGCAGAGTCATGTACAAGACATTCTACACACTCAGGGCACCCAGCATCCCTAGCAATTGCCCATTAAATGACAGCAATGTCTCTCCACTGGTCATGACAGCAAATGCCCCAACACATTTCCATTTCCCAAAGAACCTCTAGGGGAACTGTACGTACAGTTAAGAACCACTGTTCTAAATAAACTACACTATATGTTTGCTACTACAGGCAAAACATTGGTCTAAACAACTATAACAACAACAAAGTTAAGTCACCGTAAAAAAGAATCCCTGTACCTTCTTGCTTTTCTCTTGCTTTTAGCTTAAGAGCCTTGAATAGAGTGGAGAGAAGCAGTTCCTGCACTCATATTCCACTGTCTCTGACATCGGAGAGGGGAATGCCTGCTATTACTGGGCCCAAATGTCTTGCCCAGGACAATCATGTTTTTTTAATTCAGTTTTTCAGAGGAAAACTAGCCCTGTTTGAGGTTTATGTGTAATCATAAAGCATGAGCCTAAACTTACCCCATCAAATAGTGTGACATCAGTAACAAAGGCTAAAATATCCAGGGGCTGCTGATTCCTGTGCCAGGCACTGCACTAAGCAATGTGATACATATTAATGCATTTCATTCTCATGACCCTATGAGGATGGTGTTATCATTCCCATTTATAGATGCGGAAAATGAGAAAACTGAGGCACAGCCTAAAGCCACACAGCCAGAAAGTGGTAGAGCCAGATTGGAAACTTGTCATCTGGTAAACTGGCCATCTGGTGCCAGAGTCCATGTGCTTAGCTACATATGGTATACTCTTTCTGGTGCATGTGGTAAAACAAGGGAAAGGGATAGTTATAAACTAGTCTGTCTAAAAACTTTAGAGCTTGTTGTTGTTATTTTTATTTTTTCTTAATGTCAGATGATGTAGTTACTCCCTTCTCCTCTATCAGCTGCTTCCTCAAATTACCACTGTTGTTCTCAGATAATCTCTGAAGCCCCTAATGCATAGGTCCTGTGGAAGTTACTCTCAGCTTGCTGGTCTTGGGGATGGCTCTGAATTTAGACTTATGGAGTCTTCCAGAATATTCACTGGCACATTGTGTTTCTACTTATAAATCTTGGTCCTCTTCTTTTGCAGTTTTAATTAAATTGTCCAATGAACATTTTTGTTCCTCTGATACACTCTAGCACAGTGAATTTATAGATACTTAGGAAGTCCGGAAATCTCATGGATCAGAAATTATAGTAGTGCAGGTTATAAGTTCTCTGAGGGCAGATAATGTGTTCTAGTTAGCACTTTATCTCCTAGCACAGTGCCTAAAACCTAACAGGTGTATGATAATGGTTGTTAAAGAAATGAATTAATAAATGAATTATATGTAAGATTTGAGAAAACAGCTTGGCTTGAATTCACTCATCTTGATACTATTGCTATGGCTACTCTCTCTTCTTGATCAAGTTCTTTCACCTTTTATCATAATTGTCCAAACCTGTCAACTTTCTGTGGTTCTCTGTCAGACATGATCCAACTCATGATCCATGAGTTATCATGGCCCATAACTCCTGAAATTAAAAACAGCATCAAATTTGTATGGAAATTATCCCTTTAAAACAATCTCCAAAATCTTTTTTTTTTATAACATTGAATCGCCATTTACTATGCATTTATCATAGAAATCAAACTACATAATAATCTTGTTGTATTTTAAGCATATTTTTTTCTATGACAACAAAAGTTTTTCATTTGGAGAAGTTCCTTTCTAAACATTGAAAGGGAAGAAAAGGAAAGTAATATTTATATACATAAAGGTCAAAAATTGTTAGAAGAGTATTCAAAAACGAGTTCCTTCATTATATAATTTTCATATGAAATCAGAACAGAAAACATTTAAGAGTCTATAAAACATTCATGGCATCATTAAACTGGCTTGTCTGTAAAGGTTTGCCTTCATTGCAGTGATATGTTGATATGGGTTGATGTGGCATACAGCTGCAACAGCGACAGTACTCCACGGCATGCATTTTGTTGGAAAGCACAAAGATTCAAAATGACAAAACAATTTGAATATAAAATATGTACATATGACAGTAAAATGAAGTGAATTAACCTTATATTCATTGTAAAGAACAATTCCTCAAAAAATATAAACCAAGCTTACAAATGCAATATTTAAATACTGTCCTGAATTGTATGGACAAATCAGAGTACACATCTCAATGACACCCCAGAACAATTTTTCCCAGTTCTGATTGCTACTAGGTTTTGTCTTTTTAAAGGGAAATCCAACTTTTACAAGAAAAAGAAATAACTCAAACCAACTTCAAAGATTAATTGAAAGTCCCAACTAGGAACAGACCCTTAATTAATTCTCTAAAAATAGTTAATGGGAGTGGAAATGAACTACAGTTTCCAATGTAAAAATACATAAAAATATTCCCATCAGAGGAAATAAAGTAGAACCAAAAATTGGCTCTGGTATAGGGAGTCTCAGAATAGCATATGGAACAGGAGATCAGATGCTTAAAATCTTAGGGAGAAATAAGTATTTACAAATGAAAAAAAAGTAAATGATATGTATGATTTTTAGATATTTGCAAGAATATTTTTTAAAAGTAACAAGAGAAGGAAAATAATCAAAGACTTGTCACTTTAGAATCACAGACCATGGCTCAATCATAGCTCTCACTGTTGTCAAACTCAAAATTACAACATACAACACGTAGGAAGACTTGGAGAGAATGTTAACCTTTTGGTAACACTGTCTGGAATTCTCCCATCCCTGCTTTGTCATATTTTAAGTCATTTTCCCTTTATTAGTGTTCTCTGAAAGTATTTGCATCTGCTCTCCTTCCAATTTATTTTCCCTCCTTACATTCTGAAGTGTACCCTAAGCCAAAACCCCTGTTCATAACCCCCTCTGCCATCAGAATAGAGTAGATAGGTGCTGCTATGTCCACAGAAGTGCTTCCGCTCTGTCATCACACCTCTCAAGGACTGCAGATATATTTTCTATTAGTCACCAGTGTATTTTCTTCAAACACTTCTAGGTTAACCAATTCGTACCCATTTGATAAATTCATTCATGTATATACGGAAAACAAACTGAATCACTATGTGCTGAACACACAGATGCTTCAGTGTCCTAATATTTAATATAAGTGTTTCTTTAACTATTTAAAGTAATTTAGGGAGGATTTAAAACTTTTGGTAGCCAATCTGCAAACTGCATCTAACCAAAAGGGTGACAATTATAGACTTTGTTTAATGCTCCCCAAATAAGAGCAATCTGGTCTTTCAACACTTCCAAAATCAGTTGAATGTATACAGAAGGGACTTCCTGGGTACTACATTCTGTCTGTTAAATTAGAGGAGCCCTTCACTTAGTTTTTTTTGTTTTCAATTTTGGAATCAAGTAACTTTTAGAGAAGATGGTTTGAAACAGAAGAGTAATTAAAGACTTGGACCAACTCAATGACCTTAAAACAGCTACTTCTCTGTGTCTCTGTTGACTCTTCATTCAAAAAATGATGTAACTGATAATATTAATTTCATAGGGTTAGAGAAAGAATTAAATGAATTAATATGTATAAAGTGTTTTGTATATTCAGGGTATGGCAGATAGTAAGGGCTATATAAACATTTAGTGTCATGAAGACGCTGGTAATGGTGCTCCAAGCCAGAAACAAATGATGCAATTTCAGAAACTAGTCTAACATGACAAATACGATTATATATTTATATTTATATATCTAGTAAAGCCTTTTTAAAAGATTTCTTGTCAAGATTACATGACATGAGGCACGTATGTGTACTTTTCCCCAATATAACAAATATCTATTATTATTTTCTTCTTTTGCTCTCTAGACTGTATAATCTGAAGACATATCTCTTCAGCTTTTCAAATAGGGATCATCATTGGGAAAGCCTTGATGGATTATATCTGTAAAGATGGCCCAATATAACTGAGGGCAGAATTCCAATGTCCAGAACTGATTTCCCCAGGGAGGTCTTACTGGATATGAAGTTTCACTGAAATTCACACCCAATAGCAAAGTGCAAGGAGGGTCACCATTAACCACAATATGTTCAGTTCTTCAGGTGAGCTCTTTATAGAGACAGCTATATTTAACCTGGATGCTCCTTGTGTAATCCACCAGGGATGTATATTAGTTGAAAATATAAACCAGAAAGCTCTTGGATATGACCTAATAACTAAAAGAATTTTGTAATTCTTTGTGTTGTTTGCTTATATAAAAACAGCAACCTTTATTGCTCATGGGAGTGAAGACACAATCCCTGATCACCAAGATACATTTAAAGGTGTGTTTATTCCAGTGGAGAAAAGGATAGAATAAATGCTATGTTGCTGCTCAAAAGTCCAATCTTGAACAGAGTTAGAAATGAATAAGAAAGACTGTTTTCCTTATTTAGTTACTTGGTGGAGTTTTTAAAAGCTATCTCTCCAGAAATAACAATTTTATTTCTCTCAATAGAAAAAAATATTATATTTGGTAAAGGTATTTTCTTTTAGTTTGTATATATACTTTTTTCATTTGTTGGGGGATGGGGACTTCATTTATTGATCAAGTGCATTTGGTACTATGGTAAGTATACTATAGACCTTATTTAAGGCTTATTACAAAGAAGTATGATTATATTTTCTAACTTTATAGTTGAGGAAATTGAAAGTCCTTAAGCAACATCCAACATAAGTAGAGCCAGCAGCAAAGCAAAATTTAAACCTGATTATGTTCCACTCCAAATTTTATGTTCTTTATACTACACTGTGCAGTTGTTCTACCTTACATGCCTACTACTTTGGGTAAATTATGTTTTTTTTTTTTTCAACTCGTTGTTTAAAAGGTGTGGAAAATAAGGCTAGGTGTTTTTCTCAGCTTCCCTTTAAGTAGCTCAGCTATTATATTTTTGATTTTTCTGCTTCGTCCATTTGGTTGAAGTATCCTTTCTGTTTCATCTTCTGGATTCGGGGATGCTATTGCTTAAGCAAAGATACTGATTGAATCATGAGTACAACAGATTTGTATGACCAGATCTGTGGCTACCAAGTGCCAATTACAACATCAAGGTAGCTTCCATGGTGATTTCAGGAAATCTACTATGGAACATTTCTG
Source organism: Globicephala melas (assembly GCF_963455315.2). Classification (NCBI taxonomy): domain Eukaryota; kingdom Metazoa; phylum Chordata; class Mammalia; order Artiodactyla; family Delphinidae; genus Globicephala; species Globicephala melas. The sequence continues at coordinate 119,172,804 of NC_083314.1, forward strand.
TCCACATGAAAGCTAAGTTATTATAACCTTTGAGAACTTTTAGCAAAATAACCAGCATGCTATTAAGAGCCACTTCAGGAATAATCAGTCCCTGTACCCAAAAAGCTGCCTCTTGTCAAAGGAGGAGCACCTCCACAAAGCTGAGGCTGAATGTGCTACTTCAAAACCTGCCAACGCCAGCACCAAGACCTCATTCCCATGGGTAGATCCTGAGACACTTATTACCCAAATCAAAGAAAAACAAAGTGCTCTCATTACTAAATTGAGATTTTTAGAAGATTTTTCAATGCTGCAAACTATATTATTGGTTTTCAAAAGCTATTGGATTTAAAACCTGTTAATGGAAAATGAGATGATATGAAACATTCTCCAAAACTCTAAGAATCTCTAATGACATTTGCGAAGTCTAGAGCTAAAGGCCAACACAGCATCTACAGAACCATGAGGCTCAATCATAAAGCAAGAGTCATTAGTTTTCACATTTCTGGATGAATAAAAAGTATAATTACTTTGGAAATAGGAGGGAGACTATCTCAGAGTATTAAAATTAATCTTGTCTTTAGTTAATTAATTAAAATTAATCCTATATCTGAGTCTATGAAGGCGGGGACCTCATCTCATTAATCATTCTACCCGTAATACCTACTCTTATATATGAATGATGTGGTGCTTAATAAAATATATTGGAAAAAGGAATTAGTGAAACTATGAATGGACGACTTGATAGTGGCCACAGGCAGGGAAAAAAAAAAAAAAAACACCACATGACTCCAACATAAGATAAGAAGCTATGTCGGAAACTAAGAAGGAAGGTGAAGAGACTAAAAAATAAATAGATTTTTTTTCCAATTTGTCTACTACTGTCTCTGATGATATACAATCCTAAGAGAAAGTGTTAGTGAAAACTTTGTTAGTACTCATTTCCTATGTTCCAACCCCAGAAAAGTTGTATCTCGGCCAGATTGTGGTTTATGTCCTCTGTCTTCCCCCTGTTGGTCACTCTCCCATTTTTCCTTATGTCACCCTGACTGTAGAGCATACATTGTAATATTCCTAAGTTCCCCTGACCTAACAATCTTGTATTACTTTAAAAAAAAAATAACTTAATATTATAAGGGTTATACCAAGGCAAAGCACATCAGTCGTCTTAGGATCTCCTCCCTAAATACACACTCAAATTCCTTAATCAATGAATCCAAGTCACCAGTTGTCATTAAGCATTCTTATTCTAGGGTCTGGGATGGGGGTAGGGCTGTAAAACTGATGGGTTAAGTAACTCATCAACTCCTCCACATAAATGGCCCAGAACCCTACTTCAATAAGTCACTGTGTCGATTTATTACACATTCTCAGATAAGTGATATTCACACACAATAGCATAGTAAAATCCCCAATAGTATTTTTTTCCACATAAATTATGCAACTAAAGTAAAGGAAATTGTGGACATCCAACCTACACATTGCTAACACAACTTAGTAACCAATGATTATTTCAGGGTGTTCTTTTCCTCAGTTAAACCTATAGAGAAAAAGAAATTTGGAAACGAGAAAGACACACAGCTTCAACAGAACCTAGAAATATGACTAGCATTTTGTACGGTGCTAACAATTCTAATATTTTGTGAAGTATATTTATAATTCAGTTCAAAGTAGTTTTACAATCCAGTCCTTGCCAATGAATAACGTTTTGTTCTGAGAATTCAAAAGTGGCTAAGAAACAGTTTCTTGACCTTACTAATCAAATGAGGGATACTATTAGCATGCAAATAGTATTAATATAAAGCAGAAAATACATTTCAGAAAGGAAGTATTAAATATTATGGGAGTAAAAGGTGAAAAAGCTTATATTTAGTTGGACAGATCGTTAGATGTTTTAGAATGAAGATTAGAGACAGATGTGGATACAGGGGACAGGGGTCTAATTCCATCCTGGTACAAATACTTAGTGTACTTATAAAACAGCAAATAAATGAGTTTGCTGAAATATAAACTATTTTCTACAGTGCTAACTCTATGCTATGCCCTATCCTAATAACTGTACCTCTATTACAAAATTTATTATTTTTATTGAGATATAATTGATATATAAACTCATATTACTTTCCCGTTTACAACACTGTGACTCAATATATGTATGTATTGTGAAATAATCATCATAATAAGTCTAGTTAACATCTGTCACCATACATACTTATGAATTTTTTTTTTTTTTCGGTACTCGGGCCTCTCACTGTCGTGGCCTCTCCCGTTGCTGAGCACAGGCTCCGGACGCGCAGGCTCAGCGGCCATGGCTCACAGGCCCAGCCGCTCCGCGGCATGTGGGGTCTTCCCGGACCGAGGTACGAACCCGTGTACCCTGCATCGGCAAGCGGACTCTCAACCACTGCGCCACCAGGGAAGCCCTGAATTTTTTCTTTTGATGAGAAATTTTGAGTTATTCTCTTAGCAATACTCTCTTTCAAATACACAATACAGTATTATTGAAAATTTAATAAAATATAATCTATACAACAACAAAGGGAGGGTAAGGTGTTAAGATGCTTTTATTATTCCAATGACAGAGCTGAGTTGGACCTGGGCAGCCTTACCCTACAAAGCTTGCTCTTTTTTTTTTTTTTTTTTTTTTGACAACAAACATTTATTTCTCACAGTCTGGAGGCTGGGGAGTCCAAGATCAAGGGAGCAGCACTTGTCTGGTGAGAGTCATTTCCTGGAGAGGTATTCTCTGGGTGAAGACAAAGCTTGCTCTTAAAGACTGAATCACATTTCTCTCACTTCTTCTAACTGTCTCACTGGGAGAATGGCATGAATGGTACAGTCATTAACAAAAGCATAGATGTCAGAAGGAGGAACTTCTCTGGGCAGAGAAGAAGATGGGTTTATATTTCTATATTTCAAACGATACTCATGGAATTGGTTTAAAGAGGTGGAAAAAATTCCAATTTTGATTTGGAAATTAACTTTATAGTGCTGAGATTGGAATAAATGAGATTACCATAGAAGGGGCAAAGTGTGAGAGAGAAGATGATAAAGAACAGAATCTTGAGGAAAGTCTTCATTTAGAACAGAAAGTAGCCTCAGAGAAGGAGTAGGCACGGTTGCTATTGTTTCCTAAGAGTTGGTTATGCCCTCTCAGGGCCGACTTCTGATTAGGCCAGCTGCTCAAAGTGGACTACATTCAACTTCTGACCCATCCAACAGTCTCTGCAAGGCTTTGTATCTGGTACATAGGAGACTTTCAAAAATCTTTTCAAATTAAATTGGAAAGAACTAATATTTTCTGTACGTATATAGTATGTGTCATAGGTTTTCATAACTCTACCTTATTGACTATGCACAATTTCTTTTTAGAAATGAAGAAACTCATACATTCAGTAAATGGGGAATCTAGGAGTAAACTACAGACTTGTCTAATTCCAAATTGATTTTCAGTTTCTAAACTGTATATCAGAGATGTCTGCCTTTTGTTCATTGAGTTGCTTTTAGTGCAGTTTAGTTTTTGTTGTTGTGGTAATAATGATTGTTTGAAGAAATGAGAAGGCTTTATTTAACAGGAAATAGTGAGCTGTCATTTTACAGTCATACTCTCGTGAAACAAAGTTCATGTGGAAGAAAAAACAAACGTGGTGACTGGAATTTGTGTTTACACTAAATATTACTCCATCTAAACAAAATGAACCAAGTAGTTAGCAATATATAAGATTCGTGAGGAGATAGTTTTGTAATAGCACTATAGTTAGCTATAGTAGGCAAATATCATCCATCAGTCAAGAGATAGGAAGATATCAAGACTAACAAACGCACACGCACACACACCCTTGATAATTGGACAAAAGTTCATTCTCTTCATAAGCTTTTGTACTTGTTTTTGTTTTTTGTTTGTATATGAGAATTTTCTTTTTTGTCACTTGGAATTTATTCTAGACAAAAATCACCTGATTTGATACTTGAGGAAATGGATTTAAATCTTCCTTGAAGGGTTATCAATGAGAACAAGAAGCATGTTAATAAAACACCATGACCAGGTGGATGAGCTATCTGTTCTCTCCTCCATATTCTCTGCAAATCCCAGGAGGAAAGGAGCAGGTCATGCAGTTTCAGAGGAAGGGGAGGGGAACTGGTATTTCCTCTTTTGTAAGAGGAGAAAGGAAACCCATCCATTTAGGGTGTTTGAGTTTTATCTTAATCCTTGTGATCTACAGTTGTCATTTTTTTGTTAGATAGGAAAGAAAGTTGTGCACTGACCCAAAGGAAAACATAACATCTTAATTATGAGCCCTTTCCCCCCACCAGTAGCCACATGAAGGAACCTTCTGCATTACTAACTATTTGAGTTGACAGGGAAAGTTTGGAAGAGCATGTGACATAATGCCATAATGTAAAAGTTGGAAGGAAGGGACGAAAAGAAAAAAAGGATGGCACTTTATTCTCTATTTAGAGTTCTCGGTCGTAGGAGGAGAGGTTGAAGAAACAATAACACTGTAAAAGGCAACATCAAAAGTATACTCAAGGGCTTCCCTGGTGGCGCAGTGGTTGAGAGTCCACCTGCCGATGCAGGGGACACGGGTTCGTGCCCCGGTCTGGGGAAATCCCACATGCCGCGTAGCGGCTGGGCCCGTGAGCCATGGCCGCTGAGCCTGTGCGTCCGGAACCTGTGCTCCGCAATGGGAGAGGTAAAAAGTATACTCAATTCTGACTATATTTTAGCCATTGACCTGTTTGCACTGCTCCTCATCCCTTAAAGTTTTTTTGTGGTTTTCATAACAAATTTGATGTGTTTTAGAAAGCCAGTGTAAAAAGGGGAGAGAAACTATAGTTGAAACTTTCTCTTTCTTAACATCTATGTGGATGTTAATGCCTCATAAAGGAACTACTTGTATTTCCCCCCTAAGTTTGAGTTGATTTTGATAGTTAATCCTGATGGTCTTCAACATTATTGACCCATTATAATTTCCAGATAATGTTGATATTGTATGATTGGACAACACCAAGGGCATTACATGATTTATTTCTTAAATTAAAATGTCGTTTTCCATAGCACGACCTCTGTCTCTCTGAACTAACCTATGGATTCATGCAACACAGTGAAAATCAATGGAACATGAAGTACCAGTAATGATACATAATATGTTTGCAATAGATGTGATATTCAATGTGATTGAATGCACTCAGGTTTGCTGCTTCATTTAAGCTTGGCTGACATGGCAGATTCAGTGTTACAGAAGAAGAATTTTTTTCAAAAGCACCCAGTCCTCCAGCTTCATTGTTTCAGTATTCATTGTGTAATTTTACATTTCAATTTTAAAACACTCTACTGCGTCTGTTAGCATTTTAGGTCTTTAAAACAAAAATAGCACAACTATTGTTTTGAGAACAGAAGGAAAATTAATCTAATTAATAGAAAGTGCTATTTAAATGAATTCAAATTTTGTTATTTGAACATACAATCTTTTTTATATATTACTATAACTTACATCAAACGTAATATGAAAATATTATCCTATCAGATTCTGTAAAAACCAGAGCTTAGTGATTAAGTCTAAAGCCCAAAGTAGGTGCTCAATAAACATGTGTTAGATTAACTAAAAGTTCTGATTATTATTTCTATTAACTAGCTATTTTAAGTTTGCAAGTTATAGAAATATAGTCACATAAATTCAAGCAGAAATAAGGGGTTGGAAATTATTGACTTAATAAAACTCCAAAGTCCCAAATTTTACCTTCAGGTATGGTTATATCCAGGGGCTCAAAAAGTCGTCAGGACTCTGTTTTGTTTTGGTTTTGTTTTGTTTGACCCCCAAGTCCCCCCCCCCCGCACCATCCACCATGGCCCTGCTTTTCTCCATATTAGCCTGATTTTTTTTTTCTTTTTTGCGGTACGCGGGCCTCTCACTGTTGTGTGGCCTCTTCCGTTGTGGAGCACAGGCTCCGGACGCGCAGGCTCAGTGGCCATGGCTCACGGGCCCAGCCGCTCCGCGGCATGTGGGACCTTCCCGAACCGGGACATGAACCCGTGTCCCCTGCATCGGAAGGCGGACTCTCAACCACTGCGCCACCAGGGAAGCCTTAGCCTGATTTTAAGGAAAGTCCTTTCTTTCTAATGGTCCTGGCAGCTCCTAAATTCCATCTTACTACGTAAGTAACCAAGGCAGTGGAAAAGCTCTCTTTTCCAATAATTCTCAAAAAAAAGTCACTGTTTATATTTCACTGGCCAGGCATGAATTCTGTAGCTTCTCCTAGATCTCAGAAGTGACATCATCTTACATTAAAGGTGTGGATTAAGAATGAAAAAGAAGTGAATTCCCAAAGGAAAATACAAGCATTATTTACACAACATGCATCTTCTGTACAATCTCACCTGAGAATCCAACACTTTCTTTTTTTTTTTCTTTTTTTTTTTGCCATGCCTCATGGCTTGCAGGATTTCAGTTCCCCGACCAGGAGTTGAACCCGGGCCATGGCAGTGAAAGCACTGAATCCTAACCACTAGACCACCAGGGAACTCCCAACCAACTTTTTAGAATATATTTCAGTCATGGAATGTCATCAACATTACAATTCTGCAAGGAGTGTCTAATCTATTTCTAATGGTCACTTGTAGTTTTGAAGGTTATTATTTTAACCTTTTAGTACTTTAATTTTATCTAATTTAAAGGAGTAGTTTATGGGAAGAAAGTATTAGTTATTATCATAATTCTCCCTGAAATTAGGCTCCCAAGTCACTATTTTGAGAACAAGTTTAACAACATGATTTTTTAAAATATTTATTTTATTGAAAATAATAATTCCATCTGAAAAATGACTTTAATTCTCTAAAGAATCTGATCAGATCTACTAATAAATGAAATTGGTGCTAACAAAGTGACGATAATATGGTTCAGTTGTTCTTCCAAGACTGAGAGAAATTTATATATACATATAAATTTCTCTCTATATAAACTACATGTATATATATAGTAACTTGCCCATTCTCTCATGAGTGGTTCATATGTGCAAGACACCTGACTGGCCAGGGTTAGCTATGCAGTCTGTGATCATGTGTAAAAAAAAAAGCTAATTGGCCCACACAGGGATCAAACCCTGTACCTGTAGATCCGGTGTAGATCTGGATCAACTGTGCTTACAAGCCATAGATAAGCAGGAGTGTCATTAAGTGTCCCAGAGTTCCTGACACAGTCTCCTTCCAGACCACTCCACTACAGAATTTGGTGATGATTCACCCAAGAGGCAGCCATGCATATCTCAGCTTCCTGAGGAAGGAACCAGAAAAACAGGCCAAGCAATCTTTAGAAGCTGATAAGGTTTAAGTCAGCACCCTCTTCATCAACATCTCCCAGGCCCCTTCACTGACCCCTTTCCCTTGGCACGCTGACATGTAATAGTTACATCATTTCTCAGAAAATGAAGCTCAGAGCCCAATGCTCTCCATAGAACTTTTGTTATTTGAAATCTGAGTTATTCTTTAAGAAAATTTTTCTTTTAGAAGATGATAAATACAATTGGATGCATGTCTGGTTTCAAGTACATTAGGATTTAAATCTCAGTGACTAGATTCCAAGTTTACTTAAGGTAATTTGAACACATTCTTAATTGCTCTCTGTTTCGTATTCTACAAATCATTTTGCAAAAGTATGTCAAGTACTTTCTTTCAACATCTAGTGAACATATCCCATCCTCTCATCACCACAGCTTTTGGTTTCTCCGTACATGAGAAATGGTTTCTAGCCCTTGACCTATGTGATTAAAAAGACATATTTATATTTTATACATTTGTTAAAATGTATTTTGTAGGATTTCATAATAGAGCAACTGACCAAATGTACTTAAAGTACTTACTTATATGTAGTTAAAATACTTAAAAAGGTTGTTTTTTTTTTTTTACCACAGATTTTCCAATGCACAATGCCTATAATTTTATCAACATCAGATCATCATCCATTAAATGTTTCTGATAATGAGCACCATGATAAGAATTTATAGGCTGAGCTTATCTTTTTAAAAGATATATGTTATTTTACAGGCCTTTGCTAAAACTATTCTTCTATTACTTTATGGAGATAGTAGCGTTCAAATTTTCTGAAGATTGAATCAGAAAGTTTCTGATTTGATTTCCAGATACATGGATAAATAAACCTTAAGAATATAGGGTCAGGGCTTCCCTGGTGGCGCAGTGGTTGAGAGTCCGCCTGTCGATGCAGGGTACACAGGTTCGTGCCCCGGTCCGGGAAGATCCCACATGCCGCGGAGCGGCTGGGCCCGTGAGCCATGGCCGCTGAGCCTGCGCGTCCGGAGCCTGTGCTCCGCAACGGGAGAGGCCACAACAGTGAGAGGCTGCGTACCACACACACAAAAAAATGGAATATAGGGTCAATTTTATTAACTGTTATTTCAAACTAAGAAGGAAGAAAGAAGGAAAGAAAGAAGAAAATGAAGAAAGGAGGGAAGAGTGGAAGGAAGGGAGGAAAGAAGAAAGGGAGGAAGGGAGAAACAAAGCAAAAAATTGCTTAGAGATTTCCCATATATTTTTAGTAGTATGATTACATATGCTGTTTAAATCTACCTCTAAAAATCCAAAATTTAAAAACAGTATAGTACAGAAACTATCCCTAATCGAAAACAATTTCGTTAAAGTCAATCGGATATGAAAACATAGCTTTACATGCAGTAGATAGTGGATGAATGTATTAAGAAACAGATTAAATGGCTGAGACATTTCTAAAATAGATTTCTTTTTTTTTTTTTTCTCTTTCAAGTCAAAATACACGAGATGGAACGCATTAGTCCATAAAGGAAAGAGAAAGGAAGCGACCATTTTATTTTAAACAATTTGGCAAGTCACTTTGCCCATAGTATTTGGAAGAACTCTTTATGTGAGTTCAGAAAACTGTGAAAATATTGTATGTTGTATCACTGAAAACATTATAGACAGCCTGAAAAATAACAAAGTGAAATACAATGCTATTTCAATCACAAAAAGTTAAATATAAGGATTTACAATAATGTAATATATATGGAGAGTTATAAACACATACTTCTAGGCACATATAGGAGCAAGTATAAAATACTGTAATTAAAACATCCATTAAAACACACATGGGGGCTTCCCTGGTGGTGCAGTGGTTGAGAATCTGCCTGCCAATTCAGGGGACACGGGTTCGAGCCCTGGTCTGGGAAGATCCCACATGCCGCGGAGCAATTGGACCCATGAGCCACAACTGCTGAGCCTGCGGGTCTGGAGCCTGTGCTCCACAACAAGAGAGGCCGCGACAGTGAGAGACCCACACACTGCGATGAAGAGTGGCCCCCACTTGCCGCAACTGGAGAAAGCCCTCGCACAGAAACGAAGACCCAACACAGCCAAAAATTAATTAATTAATTAATTTAAAAAAAATATGGACTTAAGTCTCACTGAAATTCCACTATTAACTTTTAAAGGGTATTAAAGCTGCTAATTCATCTGTTTAAATAATAGGAAGACTTGTAATAGGAACATATTAGGCCATTGTAATAGAAAAGCCTACATTTTATACCTCTTTAATGTTAGTTTTTCTGGTATATTCCTTACATATTTTATTAATAGCAGGACCCTTGTCTGGGTGTTATTTCAGGTACAGAAAGTCTATCTAGAACCCATGTGAATGTGTTTGGTTGGGTAAACAGCATAAATGAAAGTATTTTTAAATATCTTAAGTCTGGTTAGCAGGAAGTGGGCTTATGATGGCAATTTTACCTCTTAATAAGAATTCCGTAAGGGGTCAGCAACCCACAATGTCAGCGTTTAGAACCTCTCTTAGAAAGGAAAGTTTGGGTTGCAATGAGTTTAGAAAATAGCAGTCAAGTCCTCACGACTGTTGAGAAGTAGAATCCTAGGAGATTTACTTACATGGTATAAAAATTGGTTTCTCTTGTGAGGTCACTTCTCAAAACTCTCTCAGAAAGTGTTGAAGTGTAGGTAATGAGTTATCCATGATAAAGAAGGCACCTCATCTATGGAATCATAAGGGGAGAAATACAGTATATAGCACAGCTTACAAGGTAAATATGGATCGAGTCTCTTCAATGGCTGTACACTTCATTTTTTTTCTTACATTTACATTACACTTATTTCAGGCTGACTCCATTTGCCTCCTGAGTATCCATGTTAACTCCAGTATTCATACCTTCAGTCTTATTCCTCTCCTCTGCTGGAATGTCCATTGCCTACTCATGTCTGTCCATCATTCAAGGATTCAACTGAAAGATCACTCTCCCCCTATTACCCTGTTGAAAAGATCTTTCCAGTTCTTCTCTGTCTCTCTGCCTTCCTGTCTGCTTTCCCCTTTCTTTTACTTCCCCCTTCCTTCTAGTCTAGTATTGTGCTAGAAGCAGTGTCATAAATCTGTTTTGTTTTTAGGGATTACACTCTCTTCCTTTACATACTGTGCTCTTGGTAATTGTCTAAAAATTTTTAACTGTTAATTCCAACTTTTGATCAATCAGCAGCCATTTTCTTATATTCATGTATACATTCAACACAACATTAAACTTACCCTTTAAATAAGGAGCCTCACAGAAATGAGATCAAAATCTCATATACAGATCTTCCTTGAATTATGATGGGGTTACATCCCTATAAACGCATTGTAAATTGAAAATATCATTAAGTAGAAATACATTTAATACACCTTACCTACTGAACATCATAGCTAAGCCCAACCTACCTTAAATGTGCTCAGAACTTACATTAGCCTACATGTGGGCAAAATCATCTAACACAAAACCAATTTTATAATAAAGAGCTGAATATCTCACGTAATTAATTGAATACTGTACAGAAAGTGAAAAAACAGAATGATTTTATAGGTACAGAATGGTTGTCAGTGTGTCAGTTGTTTATCCTTGTGACTGCAGGGCTGACTGGGAGTTGGGGTTGCTGCCTGCCCAGCATCACCAGAGTATCCACATGGCATATTGCTAGCCCAGGAAAATATCAAAATTCACAATTTGAAGTGTGGTTTCTACTGACTGCATATGGCTTTTGCATCATTGTATAGTAGAAAAATCCTAAATTGAAACTTCTTAACTTGGAGGCCATCTGTATTGAACTCTTCCTAAAATAAAGACTGCTAGACACATTTACAAATTATCTCATTGAAACTTTCCAACAATCTATTCCCTCCAATTCCAACTGGGTCCACATTATGTAGGAGAGAGAACAGCTAGCCAGACAGCAGAAAACCTGGCTTCTGACTCTTCTCCATTGCTTACCAACTATTCAAAGATGGGCATCTCACTCTACTGATTTTAAACCTTGGTATTAAAATCAACTGGAGATAATAACGGCCAAAGTCCACACATGAAGATAGATGTGAAAATTGCCTCTGTGTTTCGAAGTGCTATTCAAATATCAGGTACTAGAATCTCTTGCAAAGGTATACAAAAAAGACCTTCAATTTTTCACATAATTAACTTTTTAAAATGTAAATTAGAGCCACTTGAAATTTGTTCCTATAACACAGTCACTATCACTTTCTAATGTGTTCCTATATACAAGAGCTCCTATAAGAAGGAGCTTAGGTAGGATGGAAGGATGGAATTAAAAATTATTAGGATAGTGTCCTTAAGCTTCTTCCCTGCAGTTTTCTTTTTCTTTTTTTAAGTTAATTTTTATCGGAGTATAGTGGATTTACAATGTTGTGTTAGTTTCAGGTGAACAGCAAAGTGAATCAGTTATACATATACATATATCCTCTCCTTTTTAGATTCTATACCCATATAGGTCATTACAGAGTACTGAGTAGAGTTTCATGGGCTATACAGTAGGTTCTTATTAGTTATCTATTTTATATACAGTAGTGTGTATATGTCAATCCCAATCTCCCAATTTATTCCTCCCCCAATCTTTCCCCCTTGGTAACCGAAAGTTTGTTTTCTACATCTGTGACTCTATTTCTGTTCTGTATATAGGTTCATTTGTACCATCCCTGCAGTTTTTAAAGTTATCGAGAATCAGGCTCTTACTCTGTGCCAGGGACTAATTTAAATGCTTTATATATGTTTCAAAAAGAAAAAAGACAAACTCCTTCTGGGAATGAAATTTTTAAAAACCCCAGTGGACATGGTTTCAATATTCTGGAAAAAAAGAAAAAAGAAAAATTAGGCTGAATTGCCCTGTTGTTAAAGGTTGGGAACTGGGGACCAAGGGAGGTGCTGAAAGGTGAGACTGAAAAACAAGAGGCAGGATCCCAATTAGGTTTTGATTCAAGACAAGTTAGTGACAAGTTTCTGGTTGGGGAAACGTCTGAGGAACTTTTGAAAATTGTATAATTCTAGCACACTTTATTGAAACACCTGCATATCTTTGAACTTTAGTAAAGACTTCACCCCCTTCCACACCCCCAAATACATACACGCTCTTATGGTAGTGATACTATGGGGAGGGATTAAGAATTGAGACAGCATCGGGTATATGATAACATGGAAAAGGAGACTAGACAGGTGGAGACAAGCAGAAATCAGCACTGAAAGAGCCTGGTACACATGTGTGCATCACTACGAGGCCTTAGAAATGGATTCAAATCTAGGATCTTGCAGTTATAAGTGGTGTGATCTTGGGAAAGTTCTTTTTCCATTCTGAGACACTGATTCATCAGGAGTAGTTGAGGATGATGTTCACTTCCACCTTGAGAGACTGTTGTCTAGATTGAATACGAAAAAAATATATGTATGACCAATGATGGTTATATGGATATACTCAATGCCTTTACTCCTTATGCCTTTCTGTCCTCTACGAGTTAAATGAATGTTAAAATGCCATCCCTCCCTCTTTGACTCTCTCCAGTATTAATGAGGATATTTCTTGGAATAAAAGTTAAGGACACTGCTATAGAGAACCAGGTGGTAACCTTGACTACCTGCTATATATACTCCTTCCATGAGTAAACTCTCTTTGCCCGACCTTTGGTGTGGATTTTACCGTAACAGTGAACGAGGTAAAACTACCCCTGCCAGTTCCTGTGACAACACGGGAAGCAAATCCTGAATATCTCTTCATCTTCTTAGCAAATTTACCTAAGACTCTGCTTCCCATCTTGAAACCATCTAGAAAATGGGAAGTGATCTGATAAACTAGTTTCCTTTAAGGTGATATTAAATGATAGTCTAATGTGTAAACTTCTCTGAATAATTTGTATATGTTAAAAAAATAATAACGGAAAGCATATACTGAGCACTTCCTGTGTTAACAGGCACTTTTCTAAGCCCTTTTTATGTACTGTGTATGGTATTTAACTTCACACTACCACATGACAAAGCTACTTTTAATATTCTTATTTTGAAAATAAAAATAAAAGTCCATGACTTTGGACTGTTAATTAATACTTCTGAGCGCTAGACCTCTATGTCATGTCACTCCCATTTTATACTCCCCCAGACTTTTCTCACAGCTCACAGAATTTAGTCCAAGTTTCTATAAGGCTCCAGTGATCAACTTTTCCATCTTAATTTTGTAAACAGGTCAAAGTTTCTTCTATTTCTGTTCCTCTTCTATTGCATGCAGAGCTATCCCCACATCCTTCATAACCTTGCCAACCTCCATTCGTCTCCGGGACCAAATGAAACGTAACTGTCACTGTAAAGTGTTTGGAGATACTGCGGTTAAATCCACCTGTTCAAAACCTCTTATTACATACTCCGCCACCCTGTAAAACACTAACACGGTACTAATTAATATTAATTTTTATAAGTGTTAGCTCTATTTTTTCCCATAGATAAAAACTCCATGAAAGCAAGAATACGTCGCCTGTTCTGTTTTTGTTTTTCTTATTTTCACCATTTTATCCCATTTCCTATCATACGGTAAACTGGACCCAGTACCTACCAGATATTTTCTTATATTCACAAAGGTACATCAAACTCAAAACGTCCAGATTCAGCTCCTTAATCTCTCCCTAAAACCTTCTTGAGAATCTGTCTCCATCTGAGCAATGAGCATCTATCTCTCTAATTACACACAGTCACCCAGGGAATCATCCTTCACTTCCTACTCCCTTCCCTCTGCTCATCCACAGTCATTAAGTTGTGTGGATTCTGCTTCTGAAACTTTCTCTTCTCCATTTTCAAAACCCAACATTCAATCTGTCTTGAAATACTTCAGAACTTGTCTGGCCTCTTTGTCTACACTCAACCCCTCAAAAAGATACTTTTTTTTCCCCAAAACACACAGCTGGTCAAGTTAATTTTTTGCTGAAAGTATTTCAATGAACTATTTAACTGTCTTCAAAATATTGTCCCATATTTTTCTGTTGTGCTCCTCCATCCCCACATTCACCCTCCCCTCCAACCATATTACACATCTCCTATTCTCCACAAATATCTGGCCTTTTATGTACATTTTTCCCCTGCTTGAGTTACCATTTTTCCTTTGGGAATGTAGCTAACTCTTATTTATCTTTAAGAATTGCCTGTCAATTCCTCTAGGAAGATTCTCCTCACTCATTCTTATCTCTTGTTCAGTTCTCCAGGGTTTGATACTTTCATAGTGTCCTATGATCAAATATAAATGTTTCATATTGTATGTTCATTGTCTTTACTGAAATAAGGAAAATCAGATTTGGTTAAAACAATTCCAAAATTCAAAATGGTTAGAAATAATACAATTTTTCCATTATTTGCAGTTTTGTTTGCTATTCAATATTTCTTTCCTGTTCCAGTTTCAGTGTGAAAGAAAATCCAGACACCACAAGAGCACACTGAGGGTTGTGGTTTTGTTTTAGTTTAATAATGAAACATTTGTAATAAAACCCTTCTAATGGTATCATGAAGCCTACAGGAACTATAAAAACATTCAGCTCCCAGGGCTTTTTTTTAAATTTTTTTGGTAGCTCTAATTTATTGGTTTTTGAGATAAAAGCTTCAAAAGCTTCAAAAATGATGTGGGGTGCTTTCCACCTTTTTAGAACTACAAAGACAATATTCCAACCAGAGTAGCATTTTCCTGCATTAAGGGAACCGAAAGGAATCTCTCCACGGAAGTGGCTGTGGTTTGAGAAAGACACAAGACCTGACCCCTCATGTTTCACAGAAATCATGTGCTGATTTCAAGGAATTGGTTTCCTCTTCCTGTTTCACTTCCTTATGTTAGAGAGAGAGAGAGAGAGAGAGAGAGAGGGAGAGAGAAAAAGGGGTGGGGGAGGGAGGGAGAGAAGCGGGAAGAGAGGGGGAGAGTTTGATGTTCTTTCCATCTGCATGATTTTCCATTTTCCTTTACAGTTTTGTGGTTTATAAAGTTAAATGTTTGAAATGTGAAAGGAAAATGTATGGATTTTTTTTTAGCTCAATCTTTGTGTCTTTTCAATGTTTTCATGAGCATTACATTCAAAATGACTACTAAACTTATTATTTTACTTTTTATATGAAAGTTGATTAAGTAAGGTTGAGTACATATTAAATGTAGTTAAATTAAGAAAATTCACAGACATTACAAAATAAGTAAATATTTAAATTGACTATGGTATATATATATATGTATATATACAGTGAAATATCAATTTATATGCATAATTCACATAAAACTATTGACAAGGTAGCAATCTCTTGGCAGGATAAATTCTGAAAAACATTGCTTTAAAAATTTTAAAAATATGTCTTTATTAACTTGGCTGCATTTCTTCATCTGTGTTGTTCTCAGC
The DNA here is from genome assembly GCF_963455315.2 of Globicephala melas. Classification (NCBI taxonomy): domain Eukaryota; kingdom Metazoa; phylum Chordata; class Mammalia; order Artiodactyla; family Delphinidae; genus Globicephala; species Globicephala melas. Next base: position 119,188,472 of record NC_083314.1, read on the forward strand.
ATATTGTAGCAAATAATACCTACCTCAGGTTTCTGTGTAGGTCAAATAAAATAATATACATAAAATTTCTGGCACAAATCTAGCATGTGTAAAACCCTCAGTAAATGTAAGTATTCTCTCTTCAGACATTTGAAATTATAATAGTTCTAAACATTTAATAATTGTTTTATGTTTTTGGTCATGACCAGGTAATATTTTAAATTATCAGAAAAGAGAATGTACCTCTTAAACTGAAGTCATGTCCTTGTTTAGTTACAATGGTTTAGATGACCTGAGCATATCTTTTAATCTACCCACTATTTAGCATGGTAACATAGTATAAAATTAATGTCTTTGTTTTTTTAATCTTATAGATATATGATCTCAGGCACAGTGAGTGAAACTTGTGGTGCACAATAAGAGGAGGGGGAGTTCTGGCTTCCCATTGTGGGAATATTTCTTGTGCCTTTGACACCTTTACATGAATTTTTTCCCTGCAGAATTCAGTAATCCAATTTCCTAATCTGTACAACAAGGATAATAACATATAATCTTATAATCTGTTCAACTTTCTTTCTCTTTCTTCCTTCCTTCCCTGCCTCCCTCCCTCCCTGCCTCCTCTTTCTTTTTCTTTCTTTCGTTTCTTTTTCTTTTTCTTTCTTTCTTTATTTCTTTCTTTCTTTCTTTTTTTCTTTCTTCCTTTCATTCTTCCTTTCTTTCTTCCTTCCTTCCTTCCTTCCTTCCTTCCTTCCTTCCTTCCTTCCTTTCTTTCTTTCTTTCTTTCTTTCTTTCTTTCTTTCTTTCTTTCTTTCTTTCTTTCTTTCTTTCTCTCTTTCTTTCTCTCTTTCTTTCTTTCTTCCTTTCTTTCTTCTCATAACCCAAAGCAAGGAATTTGCAGGAATGTTTTTGCTTTAAACAGTTCTATTGAGGTAAATTTGAAATAATAAACTAGACATACTTAAAGTTACAATTTAACAAATGTACTTAAAGTTACAATTTAATAAGTTTTGACATATTTATACTCTTGAGAAAACATCACCATAATCAAGGTAGTGAACATATTCATCTATATCTTCACCACCAAGGTTTCTTCATGCTCTTTTGTAATCCTTCCCCTCCTATCCTGCCCCTCCCAGTGCCCATGCAACCACTAATCTGCTTTTTATCTCAATAGATTACTTTGCATTTTCTAAAGGTTTATATAAGTGCAATCATACAGCATGTAGTCTTCTTTCTTATTCATTCAGTTAATCATCATTTTGATTCATCTATGTTATTGTGAACATCGATAGTTCCTTCTCTTTTACTGCAGAGCAGTATTCTAGTGTGTTATTATTCCCAAATCTGTTTGTCCTTTCACCTGTGGAAGGACATCTGTGTTGTACTGCTATGAGCATTCTTGAACAAACCATCCTATGGATATATGCTGGAATAAATATCTAGGTATGAATGGCTAGGTCATTTGGCAGATGTATGGTTAAATGTTTTCAGGAAATGAGCAAACACTCTTTCCCAAAGTGGCTGCATAATTTTACACTCTGACCAGCAGTATGAGAGTTACAACTACTTCAAATCATTGCTGACACTTGGTATGATCGGTCTTATTAAATTTTAGACATTCTAATAGGTATATAGTAGTATCTCACTGTGGTTGTGTACATTTTTAACTAAACTTTTTATTTTGAAATAACTACTAATTCACATGCAGTTGTAAGAAATAATACAAAGAAATGCCATATACCCATTGCCAAGGTCCCCAATAGTGACATCTTGAAAACTATAGGACAATCAAGATATTAACATTGATACAGTCAAGGTACAGAACTCTTCCATCACCATAACGATCCTTCCTGTTGCCTTTTTACAGTCACATCTACCTCCGTTTTATTGTGGTTTTTTTTTGGGGGGGTGGGGGGGTTTTGCGGTACGCGGGCCTCTCACTGTTGTGGCCTCTCCCGTTGCAGAGCACAAGCTCCAGAGGCGCAGGCTCAGCGGCATGGCTCACGGGCCCAGCCGCTCCGCGGCATGTGGGATCTTCCCAGACCGGGGCACGAACCCGCGTCCCCTGCATTGGCAGGCGGACTCTCAATCACTGTGCCACCAGGGAAGCCCCCATTTTATTGTTTTTTATTTGTTTTCTTGGCTTCTTGTTCCTCTGGTTCTCTTTCCTTAGCTTCCTGTGGGTAATCTGAACCTTTTTTAAGATATACCTGGATTTATTGATCGTGTATTGGAGTGTAATAGTGTGTATCACTTTATATGATAAAGTGGGTAGAGTGGTCATTCCAAGTATTAAAACATACATACATACTTTATTACAGTAGATAGCAATCACTGTTTTACTGCTTTGACTGAAGTGCAGAAATCTTACTTCAATTTAGGTCTTTTTTACCCTTCCCACCTTTGAAAAATAATTATCTTAAGTATATATTGGGTACCACATGTAACGGTGTTATTTTTGCTTCAACCATAAATTATGATTTAAGAAACTCATAAAAAGGTGGATATTCTGTTACTTACCCTATTTTTATCCACTCTAATGTCTTTCCTTTTAGAAGTTCCAAGCTTTGTTCTGTTACCGTTTGCTTTCTGTTTAGAGAACTTCCTTTAGCCATTCTTTAAGGATAGTTTTGCTAGCAACAAATTCTTTTAACTTTTCTTTGCTCAGAATATATTTACTTCCTCTTCATTCCTGAAGGATATTTTTGCAGGATTTAAAATTTGAGGTTAGCAGTTTGCTTCTTTCATTACTTGAAAAATATTGTGTCACTTCCTTCTGGCCTCAGTGATTTCACATGAGAAAACACGCTAATATACATTGATTTTCCTCTTTAAGTAATGTGTCATTTTTCTCTATGGTTGCTTTATATATATATATATATATATATATGTGTGTGTGTGTGTGTTGTTGTTCTTGTTCTTAGTTTTCAGAAGTTTGATTATGTGTATTGGCATGGATCTATTTGAGTTTGTCCACTTGGAGTTTTGCTCAATTTTTTGAAACTGCAGGTTTATATCTTTCCTCAAATTTGGGAAGATTTTAGCTATTATTCATTCAAATACTTTTTCAAATACTTCAAGTACTCTCCTCTCCTCTCGGATTGCAAGGATATGGATATTAGCTCTTTGTTATTGTCCTACATGTCATTTTTTTTTAACATCTTTTTTGGAGTATAATTGCTTTACAATGGTATGCTAGTTTATGCTTTATAACAAAGTGAATCAGTTATACATATATATATGTTCCCATATCTCTTCCCTCTTGCGTCTCCCTCCCTCCCACCCTCCCTATCCCACCCCTCTAGGTGGTCAGAAAGCACCGAGCTGATCTCCCTGTGCTATGCGGCTGCTTCCCACTAGCTATCTATTTTACGTTTGGTAATGTATATATGTCCATGCCACTCTCACTTTGTCCCAGCTTACCCTTCACCCTCCCCATATCCTCAAGTCCATTCTCTAGTAAGTCTTTATTCCCATCTTGCCCCTAGGTTCTTCATGACTTTTTTTTTTTTCTTAGATTCCATATATATGTGTCAGCATACGGTATTTGTTTTTCTCTTTCTGACTTACTTCACCCTGTACGACAGACTCTAGGTCCAATCCACCTCACTACAAATAACTCAATTTTGTTTCTTTTTATGGCTGAGTAATATTCCATTGTATATATGTGCCACACCTTCTTTATCCATTCATCTGTCTACATGTCATTTTTTTTAAGTCTATTTGCTTTCTGTTGTTGAGATTAGGTAAATTCCATTGATCTGTCTTCAAATTCACTGATTCTATCCCTGTCATCTTCATTTTAGTGTTGAAACTATTGAGTGTCATTTTTCAGTTATTGGATTTTTCAGTTCTATAATTTCTATTTGGTTCTTTTTTACAACTTCTATTTCTTTCCTGATATTTTTCAATGTTTTCATTTGCTCAGAAGAATTTGTAATTGCTTGTTGAAGCATTTTTGGATGGCTGCTTTAAAAATCTTGTCAGATAAAATCAACATCTGATGCATCTTGATTGTTGGCATCTGTTGATTATATTTTCTCCTGTTGTGATTTTCTTGGTTCTACATAGAGTTGACATTATATTATGAGACTCTCAATGTTATTAAACTTTTTAAAGGAGGCAGTCCCCTGGGAAGGTGTAACACTAGGCTGTTGGGTGTGTCCGCTCACCTTCCAACCATGCCCCGCTGACACTGCTCCCACACTCGTGAGCACTGACTCACACTGCTGAATTGCAGACAGCTGGGGTGGAAGATCAGCTTCTCCTTGACCCTGATGACACCTCCACATTAATAATAGGGCACCTATTCACCCCACCTCATTACCTCTGAACGGGGGGGTGGTAAGATCAGCTTTCCATTGATCTTGCTGCCCCCAAGAAGGTGGAAAGTGACGAACTCGAGCCCAAACTGCCTTATTGCTGCAGGCTGGAGTCAGAAGCTTAACTCTCCACTGGGGTTCCCAGACACCAGGAGGAGGGAGGTGGGGCGAGCAGCATGTCAACCAATCCCATTCCCATCACCTCCTTGTGCCTCCTGAGGTAGGTGCTCAGCAGCCCACTAAATCTGCAACCCATGCTGACAATGGAGGAGCTGTGTGCAGAAACAGGAGTGTGGTTGGCCTTGCTCCAAACAGCTTATTCAGTCTCATTGCTGCCGGGTGGATAGGAAGTTCAGCTCCCCACTGGGTTTCCGCGACACCAGGGGTGGGAAGGAAGTGAAATACTCACTAGCATTTACTTGTACCACCTTGTTTTATTTTATTGATGTAAGGTGGGGTAGAAACTCATCTCCCCACCACCATGGAGGAAGGGGATGTGAATTCTAGTGATAATCAGCTATACCTGCACTGCCTCTTTACATCTCTTTGCTTCTGGGTGTGGCATGGAGGCGAGCTGGCCCCTAAACGGCACTGATATTATCCTGGTGGAGGAATGGGCGTGGCACGTGCATCTGCTAGACAGGTTGATCGGCTCCCTGCTGTGCCTGCCAATAATGGAATTGGCTTCTGTGGGCAGGGATTTGGGGTGGAACAACACTTCTCCTGAAATATAGTATCTTGAAAACCAGTGTTTCATATATTTTATCCAGTTTGGGGGCATTTCATGCAGAAAGGTAAACATAGTCACTGTTACTCCATCCATTTATTTCAGGCTGGAAGCAGAAGCCTGAAATAAATCTTATAAAATAATTATCAAACTTTTTGAAAAGATGGCTTTGAGTTGAGCAAAAGTGGTCACAGTATCCAGCATTGCTGACGTGCAATCAAATGTAATAAACTGGAGTACATCAAAGTACAAGATCAAAAACTGCGTCACACTGGTATCCTCTCCATAATGACCGCTCCCATGAGTGTGGGAGCAGTGTCAGTGGGGCACAGTGGGAAGGCGAGCAGGCACACCCAACAGCCTAGTGTTACCCCTTGCCAGGAGATTGCCTCCTTTCAAAGGTTAAATAAGATTTCAAAAATAGAGTGTTCCCCCAAAAGATCCAATCATTAGTAAACTGATGGCTTATGTCTAGAGTCGGTTAAGCATTCCTTAGTGTTTTATTGAAATGCAAACAAAAATAATGAAATGGGGATGGAGAGATACTTATTCAAATAAGTAAAACTGATTATCACTTATGTACATTTGTGAATAGCATTTATCGTTTAGCTAGTAGTTTGGGAACAATGTAAATTTCTTAATTTTGATAACTTCACTATGGTTAGGTAAGATGTTAATTAGGGGAAGTTAGGTGAAGGGAATACAGAAACTCTTTGTACTAAGTTGGCAACTCCTCTGTAAATTTAAATTCATCTCAAAGTAAAATAGTTAATTAAAAAAAAAATTGTTCCCTACATTGTTATTATCACAGCAAATGACTTGAAATGTCAGAGTCATTTTCATTCTACTCCCTGATCCAATCAGTCACCTAAGCTTGATTTTTATCTCTGCACTATCTTTTGTCTTCTGCAACACACTCTTTGCTCAAGTTCCCATTAGTTCTAGTTGGATCATTGCAATGACCTGCACATTAATCTCCCTATTTCTATGTCTGAGAAGGAAAAACTAACTTAATTGGGTCTCCCTCTGTGAATTGGCTAGAACTGACTCACCTCATCATTTGGTAGCCACTTAACTCTTCTGGACCACAATGTCTTCAACTGTAAAACGGGAATAATTACAAAGTAACAGTGAGACACAAATTATATACAATCTTGGAATCAGTGAAGTGTTTGCACTTTTAAATGCTAATGCATAATTACTTGCTAGACACAGCCAATAGCAAACAGCTGCTTCCAGGAAAATCATTTTACCCATATGTTTTAGTTTCACAGGCTTCCTGTGATTTGATCGCATAAAAATAACCTCCAGTGGTGACACTAAAACCCAAAGCACACTGACGAGCTTCAAGCCAAGTCCATCTTGGGGACTGCAATGGCCTCCTATTTCTACTTTGCTCAATTTCAGCCATGTAATATATAGTAATGCAGGGCTAAAGCTGTTAACTTTCATTTTGTCACCTTCAGTAACTTCTTAAAGCCATATACCTCCAGAGCTGCCTACAAATTAATCTCAAGTAAAATAAGTCACCCTCAAATGATTGAATTGCCTTCCTGGATACATGTAATAACATTCATTGATTAATGCACCTGTGAGTACATGGGTAAAACAGCAACAAATGTTTCAAAAAGAAATAATTATTTTTGCAAGTTCAATTGCAGGAAACAATAAGATATGCTTTTAAGATTATTCATAACCTTTAAAAACCATCATCACCTTTATAATTTTTATAAAATTTTAATATCCTTTATGAGAAGGAACACAAACTTTAGCACAGTTTACAGTCTTTTAAAATTAACAATATTTTGCAGAATTTTCCTTTACAAGTCACTGACTCAACCCAACCAGGCCGGAGGTCCAACTCCTCCTTTTTTTTTTTGCCTTCATAACAAAGAAATCATCAGAAATTTCTTAATGACAAATAACAATGAGATACATTATATTTTTTATTATGAACTGAGCATATTTTAAAATTAACATAGATATATGAAAAAGATGAAAAAGACCAAAGCAAGCCTTTTACTTTAGTAGAATTTTCCAGTTTTCAATAAAAGTAACACCCAGACAGCACCATGTGTTGGCTAGGTAGAGGGAGGAAGGGTGATGAATAATTCAGAATTGCCGCGAGAACCTTAACATCGTAATGGTTTTCATACTGCCTGGTTATTTCTTGCTGGACTCACTTAACTGGCAGAGTCCATGTTTCCTCACAGCTTTATTCAGTGAAGAAAATCTATACTGAGACCCTAAGCCTTAACAAATTGCCAAGGGATGAGGCTAAAGATGACTGCAGATCTCTACGTATTTAAATATTCAGGAGCTTAACCTGATAAATATGGAGGGTAAAGCAGAAATTTAAGTGAAAGAAAGGTTCCTATTTGCTTCCCAGGTAGTTTGCCAGTTCACTGTGATGTTAAATAAGAACCTTGGCTTTCAATATTGACAGATGAATGATCTGACTCTGGAGGAACAGTTATTATCCAGTAAGGGCTCTGTGTTATACAAGCAATTCTGTTTTAGTTCTGGGGGCATAAGGACCCTCCACTATTACCTGCAGCTTGAGAATGCACAGCTGGAATGGCAATGGATTTGTTATTTGTAAAACATCCATGAATTTCATCACAGGCCTTCTACCAACATGGAAGCATCTGTGAGTCAAACCGTTCCCCAGCTGTTCATCCACTACCTGCAGGTTCTTACAGCATAACACCCCTATTAATACTGCTGGTTACCCTGCACCCCTAATGAGTCCATACAAAATTGTTCCTTTTATACTGCAGTTGAATGTATGAAATCCCTCCAGATAAATCCCTTAAGGTTCTTTAAAAAAATGTCTTTTTGGAATTGCTACCAGAGTTTCTGGGGCAACTCTCCACATTTTTATCTGAACCCCTGTTTGTTTCCTAAGTTTTTTGCAAAGGGTCCTCCCTTCCAGGCAGATGCATTCTTGGTGCTTTCTTGCACAAATAGAGAAAATGTCCATGAAAGCAAGATTCAAAGGCTAAACGGAATAAAAACAAAATACCAGACTGGAGTTGTTTTAGGAGTTACCTTCAAAAGCACAATTGCTTCAGGACCCCTTAACAAATAACTTTTCTTTTTAAGGCTCTTGAAATTGTAATTTCTTTAACAGTGACACACATATTTTAGGCTTTAATTAACAGCTTTAGTGATACTAATTTGTATCATCACACTGCTGTACTTTTATTTCAAGGCAAATTTTATGTATAAATTATTTGGTAAGGGGTATTTAACAGCTTTACTTCAGGAAATGGAAAGGGAGTAAACTTTCATATCAAAAGCAAAACAATAATATATAATGTTTAAATTTGCAAAGAACATTTATTAAACACTGACTAATAATTATGGTAAATGAACGATTACAAGATTTAGTAATTCAACAAACTTCTGCTAGTTTGTTGATTATTATATTTTGTTTTATAGCCCCCAAATTTCAGTAAGATCATGTTAACTGAGGTAATACATGAACGCTTTCAGCAGCAGCTTGCCATTTCTTCCACATCAGCAGTTCCCCATTTCTTGACATCAAACTGAGTATTCTTTCCAATACCTAACATTTGTTTTTCTCTGGATGCATGTTTCTTTGGATCTAAAAAATATAGATTCAGTTTAATAAGAATATAGTGTCAAGTGTAATAGCTTTAATCTGATATATCGTTCATTAACAAAGCAATATCAATAGAGTTTCACTTCTGTGTGGATTTCTAGATTCCATTTGGATTTTGGTGTGATTTTTAAATTTCATATATTGATGATCATTTTTAGATTTTAGCTATTTATTAGATTTGTTTGTACTCATAAATGAACACAAATATGATGTACTTTTTAAAATAAAATTTCTGTTACAGAGGCCACTTTCAAATGGGAAATAATATATTTGGCTCTGTACTCCAAAAAAGGAAATAAGTCAAATACCTTCTGCCTGCATACATTAAAAGTAACACATTACCAGTTCATAAGTAGAAGAGTGACAGACAGTATGTATTGTGTATGCCAGTGACAAAGGATAATGGGCTAAGCTCATCAGCCTCTGATGTGTGGCCTGGTTACCCCCACTAAGCAATATTTCTCTAAAGATATAACCATTCTTTTTTCCATTTATTATTCCCATACATATCATTACTTTATACACCTCTTTCTCAAACCCAGTCTCCATTGAACGACTTACGGAGTCTTCAATCTCATAGTCATGGGGAATGTGTGTTATAAATATTTCCTCAGTGAAAGAATACGGCTTAACTTAAGTTCAATTAAATAGCAACTTTGACTCATGTAGACCAAACTTATGAAACAAATACTTCTGTTTTAAATTCTCACAGAAAAAGTCTTTACTATTTTCAGTTAATTGTGTCAATGGTTATTTAAATTTTTGTTCTGAAGAATTACCATGTAGCATCAGAGGATTTTCTCAGTTATTACATTGTTTTGGTTTGAAAGAATTCTAACACTTGAAGTCTAACACTTCCTTTTCTGTAGAGGTCATAATTCCTATCACTTCGCCATCCTCTTCCTTCCACTCCCAATCCCCACCAGTAACAGAAATGTAGGGCACAGCATAATTTTGATCAAGCACTACATGCTAAAATCTCCACCAGCTTGGGTCTTCCCTGGTGGCGCAGTGGTTGAGAGTCTGCATGCCAATGCAAAGGACGCGAGTTTGTGCCCCGGTCCGTGAAGATCCTACATGCCGCGGAGCAGCTGGGCCCGTGAACCATGGCCGTTGAGCCTGCGCGTTTCAGAGTTTCAGAGACTAAAGAAGGTATTTTTAATTCAACTTCTGTAATACTGTAGATGAATGAAAGGTTATTATTACTATTGACTTTATAACGTCTCAATTTAATTTCTAAAATGCAGCATTTCATAAATGGAAATCTGTTACACGTAAATTAAGAAGACTAGCTACTTCCTTATTTAGCTTAAAATGAAATAGGCACGTAAATACCTGCGATATAGAGTATGCATATGAATAGTTTAGTTGGAACGTGTTCAAGTAGCACTTTTAAAAAGACTCTACGCTGGGCTTCCCTGGTGGCGCAGTGGTTGAGAATCTGCCTGCTAATGCAGGGAACACGAGTTCGAGCCCGGTCCGGGAGGATCCCACATGCCGTAGAGCAACCAGGCCCGTGAGCCACAACTACTGAGCCTGCGCGTCTGGAGCCTGTTCTCTGCAACAGGAGAGGCCGCGAAAGTGAGAGGCCCGCACACCGCGATGAAGAGTGGACCCCGCTTGCCACAACTATAGAAAGCCCTCGCACAGAAACGAAGACCCAACACAGCAAAAATTAATTAATTAATTAATAAACTCCTACCCCCAACATCTTCTTTAAAAAAAAAAAAAGACTCTATGTTAAAGGAGTATAGCTTGGTAATTTAGTAGTTCTTTCAGAATATAAATACCTATAGGTAGAACAGGAAAATTTCTGCCCATAGAGCACCAGTCATAAGTTTCATAAGTAGGCATAAGTAGGCTGCCTGGGAAATGGTTAATTTTGTATTCCCTGGCCTTTGATATTGTTGGAAGCATGGGAAAAAATATTAATTGTTCAATTTTTTTTCAGTCCATTTGAGACTAGTATAAGCAGTCAAAACCATTTACCCAATTTTCACCACTTGGAACAGAAATTTCAAAATACTAAAGATAGAGCAGTTTCCACTGGTCAACAGGGAATTCTCCAGTAGTGTCTTTAAAGAAAAATCATTAAAAAAAACTGGTGTAATCTTTTTTAGGTTCTCATTATAATACAATAATTATTGAAGGATATTATTTTAAAATATCAAACAGTTGCTTTTCCAGTGAGGGAACTGAGTTACTGAGATACTCTCTCTTAACTGAATTACTCAGTATGATAGATTTGCCCTAGAAACGGTGTTAAAACTATAATCCGAATTTCATGACTCCTGAGCCTGTGTTTGGACAATTCTTTTGCCAGGGTTCCTAACGTTTCGGTAACTGGAAAGGATCAGTAATTCTTTCAGGGCACAAGGGTATCATTTAAATACTCAGGAAGAAACAATTTGCCAACTGTGACATCAACTCCCTGAAACAGTTAATAGAATGGACAGTTTGCACCCATCAAGTATTTTATAGACCTTGGCTCATTCTAGAATCAGAAGTTGTCTTTAACTTTTTACCTTTTAAAATAAACTTAACTTTAATTGAATTAATGTTTCTGTTTGTTGTTTGTTTGGAAGTCCAGGCAAATAATTATAACCTTGTTTGTTCCATATACTCTCTTGCTTATCCATATGAATTTTCAAAGAGAGAATAACATGAAAATGAGAGCAATGACAAACTTGCAATTTCAGAGTTTCAATCTTTTTACTTTAGATTACATTATGTATCTATTAATAAAGACTAACTCTCAATATTCAAATCTTCTTTGTAAATAATAAAATTGGAATGCCTGGTAGTAGAGCTAATAAAAGGTTGGCAGGTAAATATATTCCTATATTGTTACTGTTTTTGAAATCAGAATGAATATCTGAACACAACTTTAGTACCATTACTTAAATGACTCAGTTGCAACTGTTTAGACTCTTTTTTTTTTTAAATAAATTTATTTATTTTTATTTTTGGCTGTGTTAGGTCTTCGTTGCTGGGTTCAGGCTTTCTCTAGTTGCGGTGAGCAGGGGCCTCCTCTTCATTGCAGTGCACGTGCTTCTCACTGCAGTGCCTTCTCTTGTTGCAGAGCTCTAGGCGCATGGGCTCCAGTAGTTGTGGCATGTGGCATGTGGGCTCAGTAGTTGTGGCTCACAGGCCCTAGAGTGCAGGCTCAGTAGCTGTGGTGCACAGGCTTAGTTGCTCCGCAGCATGTGGGATCATTCCCGGACCAGGGCTCGAACCTGTGTTCCCTGCATTGGCAGGTGGATTCTCAACCACTGCGCCACCAGGGAAGTCCCCTGTTTAGACTCTTGAAGCAAATTTTATCCATGTGTTGCTGATGTTCTGATAAAGTCAAAAATTTGTTTTGCATATGACAAGATGAAAAATAAAGTAAAATGTCTTGGCTGGTTTTTTTTTTTTTTTTTTTTTTTTTTTGCGGTACGCGGGCCTCCCACTGTTGTGGCCTCTCCCGTTGCGGAGCAACAGGCTCCGGACGCGCAGGCTCAGCGGCCATAGCTCACGGGCGCAGCCGCTCCGCGGCATGTGGGATCTTCCCGGACCAGGGCACAAACCCGTGTCCCCTGCATCGGCAGGCAGACTCTCAACCACTGCGCCACCAGGGAAGCACTTGGCTGGTTTTTAAAGGTTTAGACAAAAACAATTCATAATGGTAATATTACTAAGACCACAGGGCCTGTAATCATGGCCTGCTAGTTCCAAATATAAATTTTTTCTAGAGTTTTATTTATAAATTATACATCTCTGAGTTTGAGGAATATCCCATAGGAAAGATAAGGAGAATGAGGGAATGAGGGAGGGAGGGTGAGGAATGGAATGAGAGAAAGAGAGAAGAAGAAGAAGAAGGAGGAGGAGGAGGAGAAAGTGTGTGGGGGAGAGAAGATCACTAGAGAGAGGCCAGTGTCTCCTCCTGATATATCCTGTTTTGGCTAAAGGAAGGAAGGCTAAGCAAAGTATGGTTATGTAGTGTTACGGAATGTATTTACAAGGAACTCTGCACATAACACATAAATACCTAACTACTGTTAGATGAAGGCCACAGACCCTTCCTCCTTCCCTCCCTGTCTCATATCACTGTCTTTGTTTCTCTTGGTTTTCTCTTTTCCTTCAACATTTCCCTTTCCTCCCTTTCTAACCAAATGCAATCTATCCACCTGAAACACAATAGCATGCTGACTTAAATCTTTCTGCTTCTTTATCTTTCAGAAGAAAAACACATTCTACAGTTGAAAACCCAAATTACAGTAAGAAATACACAAGTTATTAGTGATTCTGACTTTGATCACCAATGCCAAGTAATGGACTTTTTTTTCTTCCTTAAAGTAAAAAGTTTATCTTGCAGATAGGAGAACTGATAGTAACGAGGACACTTTATATCAGAACATTTACAATTAAATTTGGTTCTAGAATTTGTAGGTGACATGGGAAACATTTATTTCCTATTAAAAGGTTTGTAGTATTTTAAGAACATAAACTTTTTTTATTAATGCATTCCTGATTTGAGAAAACATTAAAAAATATTAATAAACCTAACTTTGGGAACCTGACTTTTTTTTTCCTTTGAAATGCTTTCAAGACTATGGCACTCTTATATGTCTATTATTTCCCTATTAAATACTTCTGGTACATATGCAGATTTTTAAGTATATTAAGAGATTTAATATTGCAACATATTTATGACCTATCCTTGAGTAATTTTATAGTTGCTTCTTTTTACTAAATACTGAAATCTATTATCATTTGTAAGTGTCAGTTCATTTATTCTAAATGTTTTCTGTTCATATGAAACAAATTGGTACTTCCTATATATTCAAATGTTGTATTTCAAATTTTTCTTTATGTAACGTATTTTTCCAAACATACTTCACCATTTATGTACAGATCACACCTGAAGTTATCAGTGTTGCTTCCACTGAGAGTAGATAAGTAAAAGGAATAATTGTCACTCAATCTGTCTGATTATTCCATTTTAATTTTGGGAAAAAATTGAAGTTTCTTAAAAACTTGGCTCTTGCCATATTGTAGCTAAAGTTCTTTAACTTATGTCTTTAGTTTGCAAACACTGAAGGAAAGTGCCCATAAATATTCAGCTGCCTGAATAAATTAAGATCAAATATACTTGAAAAAGGATGATATGATAATATTCCTTTTGGAAAGAGGTTCTCACCAATTTACATGCAAGAATGAATCTATATCATTTAAACTAATTTTCAAAACGTTTGACAAAGAGCAGCATTATCTTCAGCTCAAAATTTTCTTCTCTAAAATCATTTATATTGCTAGTGGAAATCAAGCTGCTGGGTTTTCTCTTGATCCTTTTAAGGGTTTTTGATCCTTCTATGGATTCAGACTCTGTTGTGCAGGCATTGTTAGACAAAACCCATGAATATTAAGCCATTACTTTTACATTAGCAAGATTTCCCAAGGTGGGTTTTTATCATTTTAAGACATTTTTATGTGTGTGTTACTCCCTTTTTGTCTAATCACCTCTAAAATTATGAACTCTACAAGAATAATACATGCTGAATAACAAAACACCTTGAAATATTCATAACTAAGGAAGAAACTGTTAAATGTTCATAAACAAAGTTGTTTGGAGACTCCTTTATTAATTTTTAATTTATTATCAATCAATTCCTTATTTCTTCCAAATTCTTGTAGGGGATTTTGTTAATTAGTCATGTGTAAAATATTCATTAAAACCACCTTCCTATTTTCTTCTTTATTGCAAATTTACATTTCTAATCTTATAACCAAAATAAATGCCATTGGGTAGAAGAATCACATTAATTTTGATCAACAACTTAAAATAGAAGCTCATACAACAAAAGATATGGTAATATAAACTAGACTAATATTGAGGTACTATGTTGGTAGATGCTGATATTGAAATAGCAGATGGCTATCAGGTTCATGTTTGAAAAAAAGTCACCACTACGTAAAATAAAGTATTATGAAATGTACTCTAATCTAAAATATAATAACACAAACGAAATAATAGTCACTTTGTGCTTTTGTACCTTTGTATGTTAAGAATGTTTCAGAAACAACATATACTTTAGTTAGGGATTCAAGGTTTATCAACAGTGGCAAAATTGATGTTAAATTTTAATCATTGAGTTGCACAAGGTTTGCTAGAGCAGTAAACTTCACATTTTACTTTTCTAATTAGTTTTCTTAGTTGTTATTTATTGCAACTAAAATATTTTTTAAATTTTTGAATATTTCAAAATATTTTAATTTTCAGTTACTGTTATTTGGATTCAATGTTACAAATAGCAAATAGCATAGGATATGGTACATTTATGTGAACTTAGCATTTTTAATGTAGCTACTGACTATTCCCGATAAGAATGTCAGTAAAACATTCATACAAATATCCTTAAAAGTAATATATGCTAGCTTTGTGAGAAATAAAGTTTCCAATGCCAGATACATAGTGTTGCAAAAAGTGAAATTCTTGGTCTGGTCGAAAACTTTTTTTGTAGGGGGTGGGGATATATCTTATAGTCTCACATTACTCTACTGAAACACTACAAGTTGTCTGTTCATACCACCTCTCTGTGGGAAGTCTATATGCCAATTTTAAGTCTTCAGACATGCAATTCAAATATGCAAAATACAACTCCATTTGGAAAAGTTGCTAAAATAAAGTAACATTATTAATTAGAAAAAATCAAAAACAGATATTTTATGAGAAGGAAAAGGAAATTATCCTTAAATAAATGGAATATTTCATTTGTTTGTTTTGGGGAAGGGAGCAGTAATTTTACTACCAAATTAAAGTCATGGTTAGTGACAACACAGTTGTACCATGGAGACATTTAACGACATTAACCAAAGGTCTCTCAGTTCCTGTTTTGTCTTCTGACACTGAGCCACATGGAGGCAAAGATGTAGGTAGCACAATTTATTGGTTCTTTTAAAGAGGATCTACTGATTTAATAGCAAAAACTACTGATCAGAACGTTAGGATATATAGACCAACATTTTAGGATTTTATTTCTTAAACAGACAGTCTAACAGAAGTCTGAGTTTTTGAAAGACATATGGCACAATTAAAGCAGATCTCTAAGTAATAGATAAAAATATATACAAAAAAAAAAAGGTTAATCATAGAAGCATATGGCCAATCCTTAGAGACCACTTGCCAGGCTAATTTGAACTATCAGTCAAACTCTTTCGGCTTGTTTATTCTCCTAAAAATCCATCCAACCTGATTTTGATCCAGTCTGCACTGACTTCTTTATCTTGACCACAAAAATATCAAGAACTCATTCTATGGTGACATACACACATAAATTTATACCAGTCAAGTATTATAATAAAAAAGTTAACATGCCTTACTGGGAAAGGATCTATGCTTGCCCAGTTATCACTGCCTTCTTTTCTAAATGCTCCCTAAACATTTTCTCCCCAACAGTATTTTTCAGAATCAACCAACTTAGAGTTCTCTAAATTTCTTTCTGACCCTAAGAACACCTGTCCTCAATATTTTGCAACTCTCATTCTCCAAGAGGGCTCAAAGCAGCAATCATGATTTTACACCTCTGTTATTTTTTAGTCTTAGGCAAAGTTATTCTTCAACACTATGTTCCCTAATTTACACAGAGCCCTTTAGGAGATCTTAGAGTCTTCTCTCTGTCTTGTATGTATAATTCCCCTTGATTATACATGTTGCATGACTTTCAGTTTGAAAATCAGTTTCACATTTTAGGAGGTAGGATGGGGAGTAGCTAAAGAAGAACGTGAAGTTCAGTCCTCTCTTTTATAGATGAGGGTCCTGAGGTCAAGCACAGGGTGTTCAATGAACAGAGGGCTGGGACCTGGGGCCACTCCACTAGCTCATTCTTCCTGAAAAGGAACTGAATCATGTGTGTGAATGAGTATACTATGAGAAAAAAAATAAGTAAAAATACTCAGCTCTGATCTGGGTTTAAGTTTCAGTTTAACCCATAGGCTAATTTTTAAACATAGTTTCTTCATCTGAAACAGGCAAAAAATGTCTTGTCTGTTTTACAACACTGTTGTGAGACCCCAAATTGGGAAACAAAGCAAGAAAACCGTAATTGAGTATATAAGCATAAGTTATTATAATTATATAGTAAATTATACCATCTATCCCTTGTTCTGGCTATAAACTTTTAAAAAATTAATATAGTCAATCCTTTCTGTTTCTCAAAAATGTTTTAAAATCCTTGGAGTGTTCTTATCTTTCTAGTCTGAATTGTACAAAAAAGACCATGAGTTTTTGCATAACTCAACAAAGTCTTTTGCCTAACATACCTTTTGATGATAATCAGTGTTTAAAGTTTTTGAAATTGTGTGTGTGTGTGTGTTTTCTACAAGAGTAATTTGACAAGTTTAATTCCATGTGGTGTTAGGATGGTAGCTCTCCCAAAGAACTAGTAACAATGCTTTCTCAGAACTGTAAGAATGAGATATTTCTGAGAATATTCTCAGCTGTGTTTGAAAAGACTTTTAAATGTAAGCTGTGGCTTCTTTTTAGAAACATCTCCTGACAACGAGTTTTTCCCGTTTAAGACACTACCATATGCAGCATCTTCTTGCTCAGAAACTCTGTTTCATCTCTGCAAAAATATATTGTGTTATTTTCTTCTGAAAATATTGAAACCTTGAGTAAAATTAGTGTCTTTTTTAATAAAGAACACCTACATTGTACATTATTCTAAAAATGTGTTCTCTCTGATCCTTCAATAGCTGCTAGTAAGTTGAGTCTTATAAAAACAAACAAAACAAAATTACAGTCTATAACATAGGCAAATGATCAAAATCTATTTTGTTTTTACTACAACACACTGTGAAACTTGACTAAAGAAAACTACTTAATTTTTATTGTAAATGTATCTAGTTCCTTCACGGATATACATGAAATAATTTCTCATAAACATTTTATATCCAGTTTTAAAAGTGCCTACTATCTCAAATACATTTTATGAAATAATTAGTGACCAAACTCATGTAAAAAATCATAAAAGAGAAGTTTTTCAAAGAAGGTAGTTGATTTTGGTTTTGGTTTTATTTTTTTAAAGAGTTAATTAAGCGATTATCCACAACCCCAAAACTTAATCACAGGAGAGCAAAACAATTAAATGTAAAGTAATGTTATTGGTTATACTCCTGGGACTTTGTCATAACAAATATTTTTACTTCACTATGCAATAGAAAAGAGAAATTTATTTTCCACTATCATTTCAAATTCTAATAACAACTTATGCTCAGAAAGTCATGTGTGAAACATAGTGCCCTGATAAGAAATTTGAACACTTTTTTATTCACATTCAAAAATCTCTTTAAGTTTAAATTCAGGTTGAAAAGGGAGGGATTTAAAAGAGAATCAAAGATTAAGAATTCATCATTGCAGAATGACATTTCTTTTGACAACGTAATTTGATTGCTACTCAAAAATAAATAATTTATGTTTCAAATGCTGTGAATATTTATTTAGTGTCATAACTGTCATTTGTTTGACTTTTTTCCCCATGGATAAAGAAGAACAATTGCATGTCTCTTATTACACAGCCAAAGTGATTCCTGGTATTGGAAAACCACAAATGGTGTGTACTTTAAAATGGGCAGCAGATTTTTTCAGTTGTCCTAATAAATCACAAAAAGAACCAATAGAATTTTCCTAATACCGCTCCACTTGCTCTAAAGCCAACCTTTTATAAAACATGATTCAGAAACAACTCTATCCACGCTACTTGATAGATATTATTGATTTAATAAAAGAATAAAAAGATTCAAATTTCGAGGCTTTTCCAAAAATTAAGTCTCTGTGGGTTCTAAATAGTATCTTTGTTTCTATATTATCACTTTCTTTAGGAACTACCCATAATCCTGACTTAAGGGTCCAACATGGCATGCCAGAACAGATCACAGGTTAGGAATTAAGAACAACTTCTAGGAAATTAAGTTAGAAATTAAGTTAGTTCTATATTCTGGCAGGAGTAAGTCATATTTTAATTAGAATACAGTGTTCCTGTTAAATAATGTTCTAACATTTTAAAACAACAATTTAAATTAATTTATGTGGAACCTACAAAGCCTCTAATTTATCATTTTTTTGTAGATCAGTAAATTCAACATCAGAAAACATTTTTCTGGATGAAGGATTTTGGACAAAACATTAACACTGTCTAAAATGCAATGAAATTTCTATCTTGTACTATTTTTGCTATGTACTATTTAGCAAAAATAGTACAAGATAAAAATTTGTACACTATCAAATAAATGGATTACTTTGCTGATAGTGATGATTAATATTTTTGGCCAATTTAGCCAGACTCCTTTTCATCCAAACTGAATGTACTATTGGTAGTTAAACCAGCCTGCATAAACTAGACATATTTTATTAGAGAATTGAACCTTAATGAAAAGCTGTGGACAATAATAAGATAATGAACTAATATACAAGTCAACTTGTTATAAAAAAAATGATAGTACATTTAAGTAAGTCAAGAATTTTGAGATATAGTCACTCAACAAATCATGGACTGGGTTTCTCTTAGTCTGTAAAATATATGGATTGAATTATACTTTCCCAAATGTCTACCCAGGAATAAAGTACCATGTTAATGGTCAGAATCAGAAATCAATATCGTTTTATAGATCACTAATAACATATCAATACTGACACTAAATTATACTTTTGTGAGTCAAACATTATTTCATATCCATTACTTCAAATGATCCTCACCCCACCTTTAAAAAAATGCTATGAGGGAGCCAGGATAGACATTGCTATTATTACTATCCCCATTTTACAAACTAATGCTAAATGAGATTGTGTAACGTGCCATGGATGGAAGCATAAAATATTCAACTGAGGATAGAGTTCAGATTTTTTTCATCCCAGGAGAATGAAAATGTTTTAGAATTCTTATGAAATATTGTCTCAAATTTTTTTAAAAAATCCCTGATAACAGAGCATTTTGATTTATATTAAAAATTAAATTTTGCATGGGTTAAGGGGTAGATTAAAATACACAAAGATTGAAATGTTCTATTCCACATATGTAATAATATGTAAAAGCAAGAAAACTAACCCTATTTTTTTATTCTTCACTAAATATTTTTAGGAAATAGTGGGAAAATGATCATTTAAGTTTTTAGATATTAGGTACTTCACCTTAATAAGTTGTACTTGCATTTCAAACAGTATATCAGAACTGAAAAATACATACAATTATTATGATGTTTAAAAGAACCCATTTTTCTCTGGGTTTAAGTATGAGTAAATAAATTATATTTAAAACCTCTAGAGCTAATTAGAATCAAGTTTAATCACATTAATTTTAAAGCCAATTAATTCACTAAATATAAATGTGCACAAAATATTAATACCAATTGCTTTTAGATACCTAATATTAAGATTTCTCTGATTGAAACATGATCATGTTTCTAAAATATTTACTTACATGGTATCTTAAAGCAACCTCAAGAAATGATTATCCTTTAAACAATATGTCATCAATTATGTTGTAGTTCATAAAATTTGAAATACAGAGATAGAGATGTGTATCATTAATATGTCAAAGACATTTGAATATTAACTCTTGAAAATGTTCTTTCATTTCTAGTACTGATTTCCTGGTGAAGAATAATATATTTGAATGAATTGAAGGTAGATGAATGAATATGACAAATTAAGACACAGTGAAACTTAAATACTTCCTTCAGTCAGTTCATTTTGGTAGAAAGTTCATGACAACTTGCAGTTTTTCTTTTTTTAGTTCAGTGACAGTAAGTGGAAGTATATAACTGCCAAAAGGTTATTAATGTGTAGACTAAGGAGACACTATTTTTGATTTGCTAAAAAATAAATACATTTCTGTAGTCCAACTTTAAATCTTATTTCTGGATGGATTCCATTCCATATTTCAGTAGACAGAAATTGTCTTTTAACTCAGAACAGAGTGACATATCTATTGCATTTTGACATCTACTTTTTACAAAATTTATGAAAAAATAACATAATAATAATTTTTGAGAGCATTGTAATGTTTTCAGTAATGAAGTGAACTGAAAAATAAGGGAAGGAAGGAGGGAGTCCTGGAAGGAACAGGGAGGGGAAAGAAAATGGGAGTGGAGGGGAGGGGAAGGGAGAAGTGAGGAAAAGAAATAATCCTGATACTCTAATAAACACACTTGCCTTCCATCGCCTCGTATTCATTACATTGAGCAGTTTGTCAGTGGCAGAATGAAGCAATTCACAGATTCTGCAGATTCCAGTTAGACTCACAGGAATGGATTTTGGACTTCCTAAGAACTCACAGAGAAGATGAAATTTGGCAGGACCCAAGTGAAAATTCATTTCATCCGTTTTCATTTTATAGTGTCTATAATGTATTTTTGATTACTAAATGGAAAAGAAAAAATGAAATTCTACCATATGAATTTCTATTAAATATCATTTTAGCTATCAGTTGTAACACACCTGTTATTTGATGCATTTCAGTCAATTGACATAATTATATATTTTTGCAACCTATATCATTCTATGAAGGCGTATTTTTTTGCAATAAACCCAATTTATTAAAAGTGTATTCAAACATCTTAACACATACCAAATATTTGTTTCCAATATATTTAAATATTCTTCAGTCTGAATCCATAAGGGATTGATAACATGTGGTTGTTTTTAAGTTAAAATGAGTCTCCGTTTCCATGATAATGTCATGAGAGCCCTGCAAGCTATCTTTAGAAACATACAAGTCAGCACATGCACTTTAGATTTGCATACAATTTCAGGAAGTTTTGAGGCTTCCTGATATCTCTTCACAAAACCCTCCCAGATTCTGCAGCTCCATCAAGTCTCTATAGTTTATCAGTTGCCTCCAAAATTGTATCATTAAACTCACATATCCATTACATTTTTAGTATCCTCCATATAGGTACATATTTATTAACATATTCAAAAGTAGATTTTGAAAGGACGAAATAAAGATGTAATGAATAATATTTTGCTGCCTCCTTATAGATATGACTTCAGAGTATAATTACCTATATTCTTGGTTATGATTCATAATTAATGATAATATGTAAAACTTTGCTTCAAAAAATTCTTTAATTTTTTGGCTAAATTTTTGTCAGATTATATATGTCACTGTTTTTACTTCTTAAAATGACTCATAGGGCTTCCCTGGTGGCGCAGTGGTTGAGAGTCCGCCTGCCGATGCAGGGGACACGGGTTCGTGCCCCGGTCCGGGAAGATCCCACATGCCGCGGAACAGCTAGGCCTGTGAGCCATGGCCGCTGAGCCTGTGCGTCCGGAGCCTGTGCTCCGCAACGGGAGAGGCCACAACAGCGAGAGGCCCGCGTACTGCAAAAAAAAAAAAAAAAAAGACTCATAGTACAAGTATCAATATCTCACTTTCAGAACTGGCAGTCTATGTATTACGATATTTATTTATATACATACTGGTTATATATATATATATATATATATATATATATATACTGGGTTATTATTTTGTATCTCATGAAGATGGCTCATCAACCAATCAAATTTTTAATGGGTAGAATCTTGCCTAAACAGGAATTTCTCAGAGAGATGCTGAAAACAAAAATATCCTTACATGTGTATTTCTATATACATATATTTAAATATCTTTAGTTGTGTCATGGTCAGCTTTAAGTAAATGTTTAAACGCTTCCATCTTAACTTATCTAAATCTTCCCTAGCTTAGGTACTCTAAATATGCACTTCACTGAAAATATTTAAGGCGATTTTCTGACTCATATTTCTACACTCACACATCTTATTTAGATCTTTTCTTTGGCTGTGTCATTTTATAGAAAGAATAAAAGAAAATGCATTTTTTAACAAATACATTCTCTTTTGGTTTATCACTGCCAAATATGTTTTTACTGTAATGAGAAATGTTATCTTCTGTGAAAAAACATTTTATGTCACCCATTTCTCAAATTCACTCATTAAAAACATACTTGAATGCATATTATTTATTCATACAGTACTCTGTAAGGTACTTCAGATTCCTTTTTCAACAGTTGATATGTGTTTCCTTCCTTTATATAATAACTCTCAGTTTTTAATTAATTGAATTAACAGGGTACCACCCAAATTTCCTCTGACAGTTTTTTTTTTTTTTTCTACTCAGATGCACACTTCCTAAACAGTAGAAAATAGGTAGTGCTTATCAACCACAAAGAATAACTTAACTCTGTATAAATGGTCACATAAGAATCAGTCCCCACCCTCAAAATCTGAGTTTAGAATAAATCCTGGAAATAGTTTTATCAGGGAATATGAAAGTTGAAATTTCTAAAGTTAGCATGCTTATTCTTTAGTGGTAAAAAAAAAAAAGAAAAAAAAAAGAAAAAAGACTGATCTAATCATTTCAGAATTCCAAATTACATCAGAGACAGTGATTCTTAAAATGAAAACATACTTCATAGACCTACTCGGTAAGGTTTATATTCTGTACCATGACAAAGTATTTTGGGAGTGAAAATGACAGATGTGAGGTACATTAGCAAAATAAATAGTCACTTCTTCCCACCAGATGAAGAGCTTTAATCACAGCAATTTACCATAAACCAGATAGTGATTTAAGAGGAGATATTTGAACTACAGTATATATTGCAAAGTAAGTTAACATATTTGAAATTATGACTATACAACTGGTAAGCACTTTCATTACTTATTTTAATAGTTTGAAGTTAAATGGCATCATTTCAAAGGTGAAGAAGAGGAAAAAATACACAGTTACCAGAATACTTCAGGTAAGAGTTAGAGAGGAAGGCAGTTTAATGATGATTTAGTCAGTAATTTCTTGCATTTTTCACTCTGTATTTGTCCACCTACGTTTTTGGGGATCACTTGACTGATTTTGTGGGAAGTGCTGATTCTTCCCACTGCCTGAGTCACTGGTTAAAATTTCCATGATTTCTGCTCAAGCATTCTAGAAATAAATACAATATCTAAGTTCAAAATCCAAATGTTTAAACAGCAGAGAATTTTTTATTAGTTCTATTTGGTTTTATTTCATTATTCTTGTTATATCTGTTGACATTCAGGAAGAGTTGTTTGAAGGCCATGTGTATCCAAAAAGACCTCTACAGATAATTATACACAGTAAATTTTAATAAATGACAAAATTCCAGAATGGAAACATACTTTGGTCAGGGAGAAACATTCAATCCCTAAGTTTCTCACTCATTTCATTAGACATTTTGAACATATTCTGTCAGTCTCTGGGGGTGCAGAAATGTGAAAGACACAGCCCAAACCCTCAGGAACAACAGTTTATTAAGACAGTTAATATTCAATTCAAATACAGTGTAGACATGATGTCATAAATTGTGTTTAATATATCATGAGAGAAACATGAACAGAGTATTTCTGTGAGAAATCCCCAGAAAATGCTGCCCAAAGCAGGTGATCTGGAGATGAGAGGGTGGCAAGACATAGAAGGTCTCCCATATTGGAAGTCAGTTTTACCTCTGTCTATCTGGAAGGGTACATCTAGCTAGACAGGATACTTCTAGTCTTCTGAGCAGTCATGGCTTTAGGAACTGCTCCATGAAGTGATACGAGGCAGCATTAGGGGGGAATCTGTAGGCAGTAGAGTTCTAGAGAAGTTTAGGAGAAACCTAAAAATGGGCACACAAAGACTGGTATTTCCTCTTCCAGCCTTTGCGCATACTGTGAGAAGAGATGATGCTAAGAACTCCCACAGTTTTTTACCACTCTAAGGAGAAATAAGAAAGGAAAACTGGGGGAGGTCAATTGAACTGAACACAGTCTGAAACTTATTCTGTTACATTTTGCATCTGAAAGCACAATGACTTAGACAGCTTTCCTAACCTGTCAAGAAAATCCAAAAGAATCAAATATAGGTATAGATATTATAGATATATATCCTAGTTACCTCACCATCGGCATATAGGCAGCCAAAGGGGGAGACAGAACAGGCAGTTTGAAGAACTTATCCTGTGCTGATTGATCTATTTAGTCCTAAAATTCTATCTTAAGTGATTCACTCCCTTAGGTCTTGATATAAAAGCTTAAACATCCTTGCATAAGCTAAGTTATTATTAGCTAACATAGCAATGCACATTCTGTACATTGTTACATGATGCTATAATTACATAATGTAATAATATAATGGGTCAGATTTGGAGAAGGTGGTCAGTGTTTGGGAGAGGACTAGAACAGGGGACCTAGTCAAGGGTACAAACCAAAAGAATGGCAAAAGTGGAAGTGAAGTTAGAATAGAGTCCAAATTTGCCTGAGTCATAATTTTGTCTAGCTCTCCTCCTAAACACAGTCTTCGAGATAAATTCTATATATTTCATTCCAGAAGGATGTATTTTACATCTAAAATTGCTTTTCTATTTACTTATTAATCAAGTCTACTGCCAACAAGGGGACAGTTAGAAGTATTTCACAGGTCTTTGCAGGTCTATTATGAAATAATGATCGCAAATTGCTGCCGTTATTAAAAATTACTACATGCAGGAATTGTGCTTATGTGTATTATCTCATTTAATGCTCATAGCAAAACCTCAAGGCTGTTGCAGTCTTTAAACTTCTAGATAAAAGCAAAACTCAGTTGACCAAAACCACACAACTTGTCAGTAGCACAAGCAAGATTCAAACCCAGGCTTTCTGAACTCAAAGCCAAGGCTGTTAACCACTAGGTTTGATGTGCGGCTCCTAGGAAGAAACATGTCAGTAATTAGCCATGGGGTATGGCACCTCTTTGCTCTAGAGATAATTATTCTAGTGTTTTATTTTTGAAGGCTGAAGGAATTTATGGCGGTGTTTCTAAAATTTTTATCATACAATCATATCAAATTTCCTTGCCAAAAAATGTTGACACTGATTTTTAAACTGAATACAGACTAAGTATTTGCAAGGACTAATAATTCATTTTTAAAAACCTGAAAACACTCCTATAACACCTGATGACTAATTTTCTTCCAACTATACGCATTTATAAAAATGAATATTTTCAAAGTTATGTTCAGATAGTGATAGATGCTCTTGAAATTTTATAGGAACCAAGAGTTAATATTCATAAGGTACATTGTAATTCCTAGCTTAAAGGTACTTGATTTAAGAAATATATGGACTCTAATAAAGAGGTCAGGTGTGAAATGTATTGAACTGAAAGCCAATTGTTCTTTGTGTGTAGTTAATTCTGGAACTTGTACTGATGTGGACTGAAAAATATGGTTCACTGTGTGTCAACCTCCCTTGGACAGTTAAATGGAGAAAAAATTTAAAATTGTGTCCAAGTAACATCTGTCTGAAGGACAAAACAACTTAACATAAGCATAGATGTATGATTGCCATCATCTGATATTTGTTGGCTGCCTGCTGAGTGGATATAGCTAGGATAAATGCTTTAAGAGTTTTAAAGAGAGGGAGAACATCAAGGGTCAACAGCATAGGAAAAATAAGTTATATGATCTGATCTAAATAGTTCTAGAATCTTCTTTAGATCTTCTTTCATTTACATCAAGCATTATTCACTCAGAAGTTTATTCTTTTGCTTATATTTTATTCATTATTTCATATGAACTATTCGATACAGATGAAAGACCACCTATAGGTATATACAAACTATAAAGCAAAATAACAAATCAGATACCACCGTATACATTGTCTACTCCTCCTGTATCTCTTATTTTTGTCTCTCATCCAGAAATAAACACTACCCTAATTTTTTTTTTAGTATATTCTCTTGCTTTTAATGGTTTTAGCACAAGTGTATCTACCCCTGAAAAAATAAATTAGTTTACTTCTGTTTGAGATTTATAAAAATGCCATCGCACTTTACATCAGCTTCTGTGACTTGTTTTTTTAATTTTATTTTATTTTTATTATTTTTTTTTTCTTTGCGGTACGCGAGCCTCTCACTGTTGTGGCCTCTCCCGTTGCGGAGCACAGGATCAGCGGCCATGGCTCACGGGCCCAGCTGCTCCGCGGCATGTGGGATCTTCCCGGACCGGGGCACGAACCCGCATCCCCTGCATCGGCAGGCGGACTCTCAACCACTGCGCCACCAGGGAAGCCCTGTTTTCTTTTTTTCTTTTCTTTTTTTTTTTTTCTCACCTCATTATGTTTCTAAGATGTATCCATTTGTTTAATTTTTGGTTTTATTTATTTCCATTAATAAATAATATACTATTACATGAATATACTTTAGTTATTTATCAGTTTTCCTCCCTACATTCCGGTAGGTTGTTTCCAGATTTCTGGTTTCTGTTTGTTTGTTTTTGGTATTATAAACAGAGCTGCTATGAACATTTTTGTATATGTCTCCCAAGCCTCATGTGCAGCAGTTTCTCAGATTATATACCTAGGCATAGAATTGATCAAGGGTAGATATTAGAATTTTTTCCTGAATAAATACACTAAAATATAAAACTTCACTTGATCTACATCCACACCAACACTTGATGTTGTCAGGTAACTTACTTATTGTCAACCTAAACTTATCCCAATAAAGTTGGGACAGCAATATTTTGTTTTTTTAAAACCCTATTAAGATTTTCTTCCAGTTTAATTCAATGCATAGATTAGTTTATGGAGAAATGACTGCTTACATCTCTCAATTTATTTAAATTTTCTATAAAGACTTCCACTAAAATTTCATAATATTCTCCACACAGGTCCTCCAAATCAGATTATATATTCCCACATACTTTGTATTTTTTGTTTACAGTATAAGTGGTATTTTTTAATTGTTTCAAGATGCAGTTATTTTTTATATATTGATCATCTATCTAACCACTTTGTTAATCTTCTTTATTTCTAATAATATATATATTATAAGACAATATATTATAATAGCAGCTTTGTTTGTTCTTTTCAATCCTAATTCATTGTTATTTCTCTTTCTTACTCTGTTCACCAGGCTTTCAGTACAAAGAAGTGAAAAGTCATTTTGGCCTTTTTTTCCTAATTTTAAAGCAAATATTACTAATGCTTCCCATTAAGAGTGATATTTGCCAAATTCTAAACATATTTTATTCTAATATGCATTTTTAAAATCAGGACTGAGTATTAAGTTGTATCTACTGATTCTTTTCTGTATATGTTGGTGCCATTGTATTACTTCTGTCTTCATTAGCCAGTTAATGTGATAAATTCACTTAAAGGTTTTCTAAAGTTGCATTCTTGGGATAAACTTAAACTGGTATTTTCTTACACATCATTGTGTTTGACTGTTATTATTCTTTTCTGTACTATCCTTGCTTACTTTTGGTTTCAATGTGATACAGGCCTTATAAACTTGTTTGCCTCTTTTTTCTCTATTCTCTAAATAGTTGCATAAGATTTATTAAAATTATATGTTCCTCAAAAATTTGAAAAAACTCATCTGTAAAATTATCTGGATTTGAAGTTTTTTCTATGAAAAGACTTCTAAATACTATGAAAATTGTTATAGGACTATTACAATTTTATATTTCTTTAATCAGTCAAGAAAAATTATTTTTCTTATAAATATGTCTTTTTGGGCAGATGTTACAAATCAATTGCAATAAAATTATTTATAATACTGCATTTATCTTTTTCTACTGAAAAATCACCTTTCTTGGCAAAAACAGCAAGAGTTAAAACAAGGTGCTTACTATAAGTTCTAATTGCTCTGCATATAACTTATATAATACTTGCAACAATCTTAGAGGCAATCTATTATCATTATCCCCATTTTAAAGATGAAGAAACAGAGGCACAAAAAAGATTGTTCAGCTCATAAATGGCAAAGTCTTAATCACATCTAGACATTTGCTCCAGGGCCTGTGTCCATGAAAACTGTCCACTATAGTCCTTTATTTCATATATCTTGCCTTTCATCAGAAAGGTTATGGCTTTAGCTTTTTCTAATTTAAAAATTCTGAGAAAAGTATTCAATTGAATCATGTTACCCTCTACTCAGCAATGGTCAGTATATCAGAGTCTGTAGAAACATGACTGCTCCCATACTCACCACATGTTTGAAGTAGAATTAATTTTACTTCCCAAAATAAAGAGAGCTGTATCTATAAAAGATGGTCAAGATTCTGGGCAGACAGAGGAATTGGACTAGGAAAATATCAGAATAACAGGAACCATGCTATACTCAGAAGGAATCTTCTCCTTTTGCAAATGGAGTTTTGTGTGTAGTAAAGAATTTCACCTTGTCCAAAGAGAGGTCTGGTCTTTGCCTTTGGTTCCAGAGTGGTAATCCCTAAGCTCTTGGAATGTCTTCCTTGCTGAAAGTATTCTTTTACCTGGAGGCTTTGGTCCACATCGAACAGCCTATGCTAATAATATGATTTATTGTGTAGACTCTGGGTCATGCAGTATCAGCTTAACCGTCAAAGGGACTGGAGAGTAAATTTAGCCACATAAGTGGCCAACCATCTCTATGTGACCAAAACCTCTGGACACTAAGGCTTGTGTAAACCTCCCTGGTTGGTAATGCTCCACCCACATTTTCATACCATTGCTGGAAAGAGTTAACACTTTCCATGACTCCACTGGAAGAAGACAGCTAGAAGCCTTGTGTTTGGAACTCTCCTGAACTCAGCCTTAGGTCTCTTTTCCTTTGGCTGATTTTAATCTGTATCCTTTCATTGTAATAAACTATAACCATGAGTTTAACAGTTTTCAGTGAGTTCTGTGAGTCCTTTTAATGAATTATCAAATTGAGGCTTATCTTGGAAAACCCTGAACTCTATAGGTGATTTCAGAAATAAGAGTGGTCTTGTGGGCTGTTTCATAAGTTTGGTAATGGCACAAATTTGCATGTCTCATGCCCTGTTCTCTTAGGATAGATCCTCTTTCAGAAAGTGCCTTGGTCCCTAATACAAAGATGTTTGTGGCAAGCAGCCCGAACAGGGAAACTAATATGCTCAATTTTCTATAGTGGATCTAATTCATTCTTCCTAATATGTCTATCTGTGTACATATTAAGTATATAATATATAACATAAAAATAAAATTTCTTGTTTAATGATCTATCCTTCCAAACTGAATTCCAGAAGACAATAATCTTGTCTGCCTTATTCATTCACAGGGTCTTTATTCATTTACTATTCAAATTTGATGAATTTATTGTTTAATTGATTTAATCATTCAATGTATATTTATAGTTTGTTATATGTCAGGTATTGTCCTATATACTGTGGGCCCAACAGTAAAGAGTTCAAATTAGACCAAAGTCTCTACTCTCATGGATCTTACAATCTATCAGGAAAAAAATATATAAACAGAATAAATAATTAAAATATATAGCTCCTCAGATGGTGGTAAATGCTGTGGAGAAAAATAAAGAAGAGAAAGTGGAAAAAGCAGTTATAAGTTTAGGGCTGTGGTTTTAGAGTTATTAGGAAGGGTCTCATTTATAAGGTAACATTTCAGCCAATGCCTGAAGTGCAAAAGCAATGTGACAATGCTGAGCAGGACACTGAGGTGGACAAAGCATGTAAAAACTAGGAGGCAAACTCTTCAGATGGGGGACCTGTAAGAATAAATTCCCCAATAAGGACAGTACTAATAGAGTTGAATGGGGGAGTGTGAGAGAGGAATTATAGGACGTGAAGTTAGAAGAGTAAGAGTACAGATTATGTAAGGTCCTGTGGTCAGTGGAAGAACTTGGGCTTAATTCTGAATGAACATAAGTTGTCATTAGATTGTTTTGACAGAGGAGTGTCATGGTACAGCTTACATTTTAAAAAAATCATTCTGACTGCAGTATTTAGTGCAGATTTCTTTAGGGTCAAAAGTGAGAATATGATGTCCAGTTAAGGTACTTATGAAGAAATCTAGGAGAGAGAGATAATGGTGGCTAGGACCAGGGTCAAGGTGGTGGTGGCAGTGAAAAGTGAAGTGATCCTAAATAGGTTCTGAAGGTAGAGCTCACAGAATTTGCTGATGAGTTAGATTTTAGGTGTGCAAGAGCAGAGTCAAGAGTGATTCCAAGAACTGTGTTTCAAGTAACAATTAGGATGGCACTGTCCTTAACTTAATGTGGAAGTAAACACGGTTTCAGATATTTTGTTTGGGGAGGTGAAGGAGAAGGGTGAAGTTTAATTTTTGAAAGTGCTTTAGGCATTCAAGTAAGTAGTTCTAGGTGCTAGGGATATAGTTTAAATACGGCAAGTGTAAACAACAAAGACATAAGTCTCATCAGGCTTCATCATGTTATTTTGTTACATCTTCATTACCATGCATAGTACATTGCTCTTAAGTGCAATATTAACAAATATTTAAGACATGAAGGAACAAATGTTTTATTAAAAACATCTAAAATCCTGCCATGAATTTGCCTTTATGGGAGCTGTGTAGTAAGAGTACTTGAGGATAGGGCCAGGGGTTTCCTCATAAGACAAAGCCAGATCTGTTTGTTTCTGACCTCTATCCTTCAAGCAACTTGCTTCCTGTAACATGTTTGATTTTGAAGAGAGATAACCACGTGAGTCGACTAGGACATTAGTCAGAAAATAGACCTCCAGATAAGTGAACGAGTTAATGTGAACACAGTTTAGTTTTATCTATTAGACCACCAGGTCATTTTGTGTAAAGCGATAACTGTGATTTTTCCATAATTGATATTCAGATGTTTTTCTGACAATAATTGGCCAAGGTATTTGGCTACCTCTTGTAGCCACTCCTGAAAAGAGGAAGTTTGTTTTCCTGTTGCTCTGACAGGAAGAGGTGGATCTACATCATCAAAATGCAGAACAAAATTGTTAGGACACAAGCAAAAAAGAATGACTAAGTTAGTATAAGGTACTCTTTAAAAAATTATGTCTCTATATATACAAAGTTATGTGTGTGTTTATGTGTGTTTGCTGAGTTTCCAATGCTATAAACAAATCTCTTATTATGGGTTGCAGGCAGACTGACTTTAAAATGCTTATGTGACAGGTGAAACCATGGGATACGAGATGGGATCCAGATACTGCTACTTACCAGTAGATAACATAAGACACATTTTATTCTTGCTAAGCCTGAGATCTTAACTTCTAAAATGGTAACACACCTTTAGCTCATGAAGTTATCTTGAATATACATGAACTTTTATCCACCAAATGCTTTACAGTGACTGGTGCATAACAAACATATATTATTCAGTAATTATTAGTTATTACTGTTAATACTATTGTGTATGAAATTTTGTAGATTGCATAGAGAGTGTAGAAATTTTCTTTCTGTTCTCTACTTAGACTTATATTATACTAATCTTCCATATTATTGAAGAGTCTTTATAAGTAACATTTAAATAGCATTTGTCATGCTTATTGTGTTCACTTTTTCCAGTATTCAAGGCTGTTTTTAAGAATCAATACACTAGTATCTTTTGTTAGTATTATGTCATCATGTTGGTATTTTAAAAATCTGAGATCTGTATCATTATTTTATATAAATGAAGATAACTACTATACAGTTAATGTGAAAAGACAAATCAATTGCTAATCTATAAGTCTAGCCAGTTCTGTGCCAGTGAGTCCAAATAGGCAAATGTATTGTGATATTGCAAATCTTCTTTTTCAATAACAATTCTTACTCTACTTCAAAGACATTCCAAATAAATGAACTATGAACATAACAGTATTGTAACTGTTATTTGGTAAGTCTGCATCAACACTTCCATTTATCAATGATAAAATGAAAGAAAAGGACAAACCAGGAAACTACTTTTTGTAACAAAACCAAAATATATACTTTGTCATCAATCTAAAAAGATGATATAAATGAATTTATTTACAAAACAGAAACAGACTCACAGACTTAGAAAATAAACTTATGGTTGCCAAAGACAAAAGGTCAGGGGAAGGGATAAATTAGGAGTTTGGGATTAACATATACACACTACTATTTATAAAATAGATAATCAACATGGACCTACAGTATAGCACAGGGAACTCTACTCAATATTCTGTATTAACCTATATGGGAAAAGAATCTGAAAAAGAATGGATATATGTATAACTAAATCACTTTGCTGTACACCTGAAACTAGCACAACATTGTAAATCAACTATATCCTAATATAAAATAAAAATCAAATGTAAAAAATTAAATAAATAAACAAGTTTGCAAAGCCAGGAATAAAACACTAAAATCTTATTTTAAGTGATCTCCTCAAACTTATCTAAAGGATGTGTTATTTGAAGATGAAAGATATGGAATGAAGAATCTGGAATTATTTTATAGCCTATCTCTGCATCATTCTATTGAATTCTATTGAAGTGTGTAGAGTCCGGAGGAGCTTCTTCAGCAGCAGGCAATAATCTACCCAAAAAATATACTTGTGAGTTAACATTGACACTATTGACACTTTTTTAAAGATAGTGTTTTTTAAAAAGAGATCAAATATCATTTTGCTTTAAATATTTCATAATTAAAACTATTTTTTCACTTTATTGTATTTTGGTTCACTGAAAGTACTTTATTATATTAATTTATATTTGAGTGAAAAGTGTAAATTTACAATTCTACTCCATGACTTATTATATTTATAGTTTATTGCATTTGAAGTATATCATATATTTACTCTCATTTCATTTTGTGAATTCAAAATTATGTTTGTTTTAAATAAAAGAATAACACTGATATCAGCACTTTGAAATTAGCCAAAAACCCCACAAAATATACATTTTGCCCTATTATTACTATCACTAATTTTATATGACCATACAACATTGACTAGTTGTGGCATAGTTTCCTTAATTATTTTCTTTTGGTTGAGTTTTAAAATTGTTTCCAATATATGAATGCTATAATAAAATGGCTGTACATATTTTGGTGCATAAAATTTGTCAAAATGGAGGAGTGTTTGTTTTTGTTTTTTTAGAATATATGTAAAGGACAGGAACAACTGAGTCAAAGGTGAGAATACTCTTAAGGCTGTTGATAAACACTGAGAAATTGCTCTCCAAATCAGTTTAGGTGTTTGTTTTTGTTTTTGTTTTTTTTTTGTTTAACTAATTAATTAACTAACAATTGCAGAGAATTTGCAGTAGGAGGTCACTTGTGTCAAGACATTCTTAGGCATTGTTGCTGTAACAATAATCACAGGATGGATTTTACAGGACAGATTTTCACAGTGGGCAGCAATGACTACGCATAGTATGTGACTCAAAATTCCATACTTATAGCTGAACAAGACAGGGTTTGTCCCTGAGGGAACTTATGGTCTGATGTGGGTGATTCTACTTATACGTAAGTAGCAGCATTGAAGCAGGCCATGGTAAGAGTCAAAGTAAGGAAGTAAAGTCAAGCTACATGGAGAATGAAGAAATTAAATTTCATAAACAATCACAAATCACAAAGCGAAGGGTGTCCCTCATCACTAATGT
Organism: Globicephala melas; assembly: GCF_963455315.2. NCBI lineage: Eukaryota > Metazoa > Chordata > Mammalia > Artiodactyla > Delphinidae > Globicephala > Globicephala melas. The sequence continues at coordinate 119,222,493 of NC_083314.1, forward strand.
GTACTTATAATGTGAAAAAACTTTAAACTATTCTTATTTTGTTCCTTAATGGACCATTATATTGAATCTCTATTTTATTTATAACTGAAAAATGTACTTCAAATTTTTCTTCATGCTTTCTCCCAAAACTTATTTTTGATTGAACCTCATCAGCATCAACACATTTCTCAGATAATAGGAATTGTAAAATAAAAAAGTTTATTTATGACCATGCAAAATAAATTTTGATATATAGCAAAAGATTTAGTATGCTTGATTAAAATGACTTGTTATCAAGATCTTATCAAGATCAAAATGTTATCCTCTTGCATGAAAATCCACCAGTATCTGCAAGAGAATATTATCTAATAATTGCACTTGAGAGGCAAAGCAGAACTCACAATTTTACTAACAAAGCTATTAGTTCTAAATATGTCACTTAAGCTTAAGATGTCAACCACTTAGAAACCAAAAGACGTTATAAATAAGCCACATTTACTTCACTCTCAAAGCACAGGATCCTGTTACAGAAACACGTGTTGTAGTTATAAATTAATAAAATTTCCCATTATCACTTACAGCACACTGGGATGCTTTTTCATGCTACTCTGATAAACACTGTCTTATTTTTTAATGACTGTCTTCATAATCTATTAAAGTCACCATGTCGACCCTCTAGAAATGTTTCAGTAACCCTTTGATTGAACAAAATCCTTATGGATTTCTTTGAAATCTTGAAGGTTTGTCATTATTTTTAATAGACTAAGCAAAATACTCAGAGGATGGAGACATGAGCAGTTAAATTACTTGGATTTGGGCTTGCCACACTGAGGTGCTTTTGTGTAGCATTCTTATTTTAATCAGGGACAATCTCTTTAATTTACAACTTAAGGATCAATTATCATAAGTTAATTATGCTCAAAGAATTGGGATAAAGGTAGATCTAACACTGTAAGATATTATCTCATAATAAATATTGGGAAAACATTTATTTTGCCCTAATTTTGTTTTAATCCCTGGACTCAATAAATAAGTGAAAAAAAAATCTGAAAATAAAGATTTTAATTTTGGATATTTGTGTTGTATTGATGTATGAAAGGCAGTCATACTTTTTAAAAGTTACTATATTTGTGTCTATGTAGAAATATACACACGTATATGCACATAGATACATATATATTTATACACATGTATAAATATACACATACGTAGATATTAATATGGGTATGTGTATGTGTAATTCCCTCAACTGAAGTTCAGGGCCATGTGGTAGCCCTGACTTATCCTAATGTTCTTACTTCTTGCCTGAGCCTCAGTTTCCCTTTGCTGACAGTGTCTGATCAATACCTACTGGGAGTCAAGAACAAATTAGGTGGAGGCCTGGCATTATGTTGGTACAGAGTCCACTTGCAGACCACCACGGTATCCGTGGCTTTGTCCTGGGGTATCAATCACAACTCTGCACCTCTTCCTCCTAGCCTAAGATAATGGTTAAGTTGTGATTTTTACCACTGTGTCAAAAGCAGCAGGATGGAAGAAGCAGTGAGAAAAATTAGTCTATTTAAAGGAGGTTTCTAGAAGTGAAATCCAAACTTGTGCTTATACCTCAATGGCCAGTACTTAGTCTCAGCACTCCCAGCTGTAAAGTAGACTAGAAAAAGAGTAGGCCAAGTTCACAGCCTCAAATACAAGGTGCCATTATTAGGAAAGTCAGAAAAAAATATTTGTTAAGAAGCCACCAACAATCCCTGCCACACCCCTCATGACAGGCTATGTTCTTTGTACCATTATTGATAATTATTTCTTAGTATAATGTTTTTATTTTAATTTATCCTTGCTTAACTGTACCATTGCTAAAGTCAGGAACATGTCATATTAACTTGTATGATGTGAGGACCAGGAACTGCCTGAAAGTAACCCTGAGGATTCATTCTAGGTTGCCCATCAAGATATCTTAGATTAGGAATTCTCTTTTCTCCATTAAGAGGCAGTTTTCTCTCCTACCCCAGTCACTCACAGGAGGAGTTAAAACCTCCCAACGGCCTTATAGTCCCCGATGTTAGGCAGCTGGTCCATGAAGCCAGATTTCTTGGTTCCCAGGAGTCTGTTACCCTCTGAAAAAGTCATTTTCTTAGGTTTCCCTTATAATAAGGGAGAACAGAGGGTCAAGTCCCTTTCACTGGACTCCAAACATGCAAGGTGTGTTCAGCAAAGCACCTATGCAGGGAAATTTGCAAGCCCAAGGTCAGAAATAGAAAAGCAAGTACAGGTCCTGCAGTCTTCCCATCATCCCCAGGGGAGGGCTGCTGGTCAAGGCTTTTCTGCTGTACATGAAGTACAGACATGTCTTTAGTGGATAGAGCTCTGCCTTCCCTTTTGGTAGGGTCAATAGGAGACCAGTCTTGTCAAGTGCCAAGAAGTCTGAACTTTGATATCAGCTGTTGATGAGAGCTGTCTGGGAAAGTACCTGGGCCCCTTGGGTCCCCATGAGAAGTCAGGTTTGGCACAGCCTCTCCTGATAAAGAAAGCAGAGGGGCATCTCCAGTCCTGGCTCAGGAAACCCAGAATTAGCCCCTAGGACCATCCTGGAATGTTTCTGATTGATACATTTTACTTTTGAATCTCCAGACTATCACACAGAATTTGCTATTCGGTAGATACTCAGTTATGTTGGCTGGAGAATGAATGAATGAATAGAGGATATCTGATGCTATACCTGAAAGCAACATTGAGAAATACACTAATACTTGAATTATTTGTTCCTTTATTTAAATGAAAAAAATAAATAAAGTCACCTTTGTATAGATTTGCTGACCCGTTAGTGTGTGTTTTCTCATAAAAGAGCAAACCTTTCTATGACCCTATCAAGGGAGATACAGAGTGAGCCTGATTGGAGTAATGCTAAGAGACTTTATCTTGGGAATTGCTCATCAGAAAGTTCTTTTTAACTTATTATATTTCTTTCAGTCTGATTCCAATCACCTTATTGAATAGTTCCTTTAATCATAAAAGAAAAAAATATTCATTATAAAACAATTTCTTACTGAGGACAAGAGGGATAAATAGGCCATTGCAACTGGTTTGAAGGCTCGTGGAAGAGCAGGAAGGCCAGGCATAGTCAGTGCTGAGTTTCCTTTTCTGATAGAGATATCAGGCCAGGTAGGTGAAACAATGCCTTTGGCTTCAGATGATTAAAGAAATTTGGCATCCCTTGAGTATAGGATGTCACTGGAAGCCAATGAGAATGTGGTCTTAGCAGTGATAAATATGATCTGGAACACAGTTCTCCAGACAAAGCAGAGCACTTCAGAAATGGTTTATATTCTATTGTTCCTAGTGCCTTAGTTAATTATCAGACACATTGTACAGACTACTGCTTTTATTGGGTAATAATATTTGGAAATGATTCAGTGTTAGAGTGATTTGATACTCTAAGTACAGATTATTAGGTTGAAACACATAATACACATTAAAAGTTGCATCTAGGCAAGTTACTTTACCATATACATACTTTTTCAGTGCTCTGTAGCACTCCGCATGAACCAGGAAATTTATTTTTAAAGATTTGCTAAGACTAGAATAATTTGTTGGCATGTTATCTCTCAGTGAATTTTTTGCACAGTGAAAGTATGAGTTACAATTCAGGGATAACTCTGTTAGGACTGAACATTTTATGATGACAGAAGTAAAAAATTAATCCATTTTTTGTTGACAGCCTTATAAGTCCTTTAAAAGAAATAAAAACAAAAAGAGAAAGATGATATTTAGCCATTCTATTGACAAGGATAGTAGGGAAATGGAACGAAATTAGTATATTTACAGGACAACCTCTAAGACCATAATTATGTGGTTCCTCTCAAATGCTTTGGTAATGGACCACAGGACATTGTAAACAAGACACATCACTTAAAAATTTTACACATCGACCTTAACAATCTTAGCACTGAAAGTATAAACAATACATAAAGTTAATTTCAGCCTTCAAAAACAAAAAGAAGACAGTCAACAGAGGATTCATGATTTTAAAGTAATATGAATTGTTTAAAAGTTTTTAAAAGTACTTTCTTGCAAGTATAAATAAAACTCTTTAATTCTCATAAATATGAGGGTAATGGGGGACATATCACAAAATTCATTGCTAATGAGAGAATACTGAAATTATTAAAAAATAAATGAAGAATAATCATTAAAAAGAAATTTGGCCAATAGTATAAAGTAGTATCCTAGAAGTCAAATAAAAACTACTGAAGAGTGTTTAACATGTAGCTCATTTTTTTTTTTAAGGAGAGGAAGTGCCTATGTTAACAAAAATGTCAACTCTTTACATAGAAATCTTATTTTTATTTTCTGATTTGAATAGGCAAAGTGAAAAAAACGCCTTGAAATAGGATATCAACCTCAGGATTAAAGGGTCAATTATGTGATAATAATTAAACTGAAACTTCTATCTTTCGCAGCTAGACAATTTCACACCTAGACAATTTCATTACAATTATAGTTTAGAATTCTTTTAATTTTAAACCTATGTGTTTATATCAGGAAAGTTACCTATAAATACCTGAATATCCACTAATGAAAAGAAATTAAAACAAAAACCTCTTGATCATTCAATGTTCTGGACTCAGCAATCATGTTTGTCACAAAAATAAAATAATGTGAGAATTTTTTTTTCATATCATTACGCTTTGCACCATAAATAATTTTGTTTACATTTCACAAATGAGATTCATTTCCAAAAGATATCATTTTAAATACATTTTCCCTCTGTGGAACTCCATTCACAGAAAAAAATGTTCTTGGAATTATCACTAACTGATCATCATTTTAGGTTTCCATCACTTTCTTGTAAGTCATTGAATAAAACAAATGTATTTATATAATTTCATATGACAAAGAAACCTATTTTTATTCATACATTTAAAAAATGTCATTATACTAGTTACTAGAAAAGTAGTAGATTAGGTATAACTAAAATTTGGAAAAATCAATAACTATTTCAGAATTCTGAAAGAGAAACTAGTGCAACTGGTTTGTGAATAATTTTTGACATATATGAGAACTAAACTCTGTTATCTTAGCCCTTGTTTGACAATGTTAATGTACACGTTATATATCAATGATGCCTTTATATTACCATGACTTTGGGAAGAGTAAATGTTACCTTTAAATTTTTTAAATTATTTCTGTATAGGCAAGATTATTTTAGCAATTGGTTGGCTAGAGACAGTACTTTTATATTCATTTATGGTTGTAGATGGAGATGAGGGGACAACTCATGGTCTGACGTCCACCTTTAATAAGATTTTTTTAAATGAGATCAATTACAAATGACTATAAGCTAATGTATTTTATTTAGATCTCCAAATAGCTTTCTGTTTTTTAAGCCAATCCCTTCTTACAGAAGGCTATTAATAAAACAGATTACAATAGGAAAATTAAATCTTGTCTGAGATTAAAGGTTTGTGACAAAGTAGTAAGTAAAGAGTAAGAAAAAAAGATAATTCTCAAAGTGGTAGGAAGTTAATAATGATGACCCCTGGAGATTTGAACCAGAAGCTTGTGTCTTCAATATGCATGTTAATAATAATGGATGACAGTCAAGAACAAGCAGCTGAAATATGCTGACAGTTTGTAATTACAATATTTAATTTTGCTAAAAAAATTGAGCCATATGGAGAATTGTAAGAAGGTATAATAAATTAGTGATTGAAGAACACAAAGGTAGATGAAATGTTATATAAAGCACAAAGTATTACATACTTAAAGAAATAATTTAAATTACTTGTACATCCTGATGGATTCTGTAACCTCTCAGGATATTATTTTGGACAACTCAATGAAGAAGAGCAATCAACTATAAATAAATCAATGCTACAACATGTTAAAAGCATAGCTAAAAGGTACGACAATATCAAATAGATGGTGATTTTAGCATGGTTTCTATTTTAGAAGTATTGCCATTTTTAAAAAGTGTGGTCAGTTTCATATTTTTGTAACATGGAAAGGTTCAAACAAAGGAAAATACATTAATAAAATAACATAGAAGTCAGTTATAATGCAAACAATTAGCATAATGCACATACTTCTCTTTTTTTGGCCAATGCCTGGCTTAAAAACGTAAGTTCCTAAGTGTGGGTGCTAATTTATAAATCTTTATGAACAGAAACCATAGAAGAGAAAAAAACATACAAAACAGAGAGATTTGCAAATGTTAAACAGAATAATGGAAAGTTTTAGTGGGTTTTATGAAGGCCACAAAACAATTGAACAAACCAGGCTGGGAAGGAACTCGGATCTCCTCTCTGCCAACCAAGGTTGAAAATTACCAGATGCTTTTTGCATCCCCTTTCACTAAAAACAATTAGTACCATAAAAGCTATTTAAGTGTTTCTGTTTGTAGTTTTGGAAACTCAATTTTTAAATTGTTCTTTTAAATACTAACTTGAGTTTTATAATTAGAAAATTAAGTTGTTAAAAGTGCCCAATGTGTATTAAAACATTAAAATTGGGCTTCCCTGGTGGCGCAGTGGTTGAGGGTCCGCCTGCCGATGCAGGGGACGCGGGTTCGTGCCCCGGTCTGGGAGGATCCCACATGCCGCGGGGTGGCTGGGCCCGTGGGCCATGGCCGCTGAGCCTGCGCGTCCGGAGCCTGTGCTCCGCAACGGGAGAGGCCACAACAGTGAGAGGCCCGCGTACCGCAAAAATAAATAAATAAATAAATAAATAAATAAATAAATAAAATAAAACATTAAAATTGTTTGATACAAGATGTCGACAGACACATAGATTCAATATAGATTGAGAGTCACAACTTACCAGGTAACTAGGTTCAGAAATCGCAGCATCTCTACGCCGACTATTTAAGATCATCAATTTAACAGTAGACAAAAAAATGGTTCCCTACCGTTTGGGAACTATAGATTACTCTACAGTTAACTAAGAGTTTTCCTGGCTTTTTCTTTAAATTGAAATGCAAAAGATTGTGATTGGCTATATCCCAATGACATGAAATGTATCTAGAAATCTAAAAGACATTTGAGGCAAACAGTTAATCTCCAAAATGAAAGATTTTTCATTTCTGATAAACTTGACTACACACTATTCTAGGTATTTATTAATTTATTTATTCCTTCAATCAGCACCTTTAAAATTACATGCCTATTATCCTCGAGACACTGTGTGAGGTGTCATGAAGGAAAAAATAATTAGATTTCTTACCTTCAAGTTCTAAGAGTCCAGGTTAAGAACCATTAATAGAGAAGTTCACCTTGTGGAACCTCAATCCTTATCCATTCGTGGAACTTCCCTTACAATGAGGAACTGATGTCCCACTTTGGTAAAACTCTTCTTGGTGTAAACATTGAGTGTGTTGCCATCCAATTACTCTTCCCAACCTTACATATAACTCAATTTTCTTTTTCTCTTTTTTTTTAACCTTTTTGCCATCCTTTTGCCAATTGTACATTGTTAATTCTAGGTTTGACTAAAATTGACCTGTGGTGGGAAAACATGTTTGGTAAACTGTAATCCTTTTGAGGGTCTTATGGGAATAGAGACAATATGAAGAAATGAGGAGCTACCTAAATTAAGAAATTGATGACAAAGTTTCCATAGTTGAGAAAATTCAAATGATGTGTGAGTAATGATGATATTTAGAAATATAGTCACAGAGCTGGCCAAACACTTAGAATTCAGTCACACTACCAACGCTCAGGTGAGGAATCAGACAGTCTCACAGATGCCTCATGAAGGGGGTCCAGAAGCTGCATGTGTTTCTCGTGCCACTCTCTGGGGCACCATAAATACATCCATGGATAAGGTCTTCATTTCAATTGTGTACTAATTTCCTATATTTGATGCTTTAGTTATTAAAGGTACTAAATGCCCAATATTTCTGAAATGTATGTTAATGACCTTAACAACCCACAATGATCTGCTAAGGCAGGCATTGTTATTTCCATGTTACAGTGGGTAAACTGGTCCCCAAAGAGGCTAAAGAATCTATTCATAATAAAAGTTAGAGCTAAACCCAGGTCTTCACAGTAAATACTTTCCATAACAAACTTCAGCCTGACCAAGAACCTTTCAAGGAAACCTGTTTAAATCCTGGCACCTTACAGACAGACCCAACATAGAACTAATCATGGATTTGATAAGATCTCGCATTGCAGGATGAATGTTTATACTAGTGTATTAAAACTGCAATTAGGTAGGCAGCTTAAAATGATTTTACTTCCATGTGTTATATTTAGGCAAAATCAAGCCCTAAATGATTGTTATATCTTCAAAAGACTAGAAATGTCTCAGTGGTACCCAAATGAAGATCGTTGATAACATTTTAAACTTAAAGTTCTATATTTCTTTGAGAATACTTCTTTAACATATACTTTTCTCTCACAAGTAAAATATTTGGAATGAAAATTCAATATATTTTTTTCATTAATGTAAAGACAACATATCCAAAATTATTCAGTTATTATATTTATTTCTTATGAAAATGACTGAGCAATAAATTAAGTAATTTTGATTTTTACAAAGAACGATCTTAAAACTATAAGCATCATTAAACACTTCATGCTCACATTTTACTCTCCTGTATTTTCTTTCTTTCTTTTTTTTTTTTTTTTTATACACGCAGGCTCAGCAGATGTGGCACATGGGCTCTAGAGCACAGGCTCAGTAGTTGAGGTGCACGGGCCCAGTTGCTCCGCAGCATGTGGGATCCTCCCAGACCAGGGCTTGAACCCATGTCCCCTGCACTGGCAGGTGGATTCTTAACCTCTGCGCCACCAGGGAAGGCCTCTCCTGTATTTTCTTGATAAAATATATGAATAAACTTTTACTTTTTAATAAGAACACACACGCAAAAAGAAAGTTTGGAAAATATTTTAAAATTGCATTTTACCTCATTTTTGTTATTTTTAAGCAATGCATGGAGAAAAATAATATTTTTTAAAATTGGTTGTCTTCTATTACCTTTAGTATAAAAATCAAGAGTAAGCATGTGTGGCAGATCTATGGTGTAAACTATTTTATGACAGTGATTTTAAACATAGGTACAGTGTTTCAGTTTATAACGTATCTTAGGAGATAATATATTTCTATATTTATGTCTTTTGAATGATGAGTATACACAATGACTTCATAAGTACAATGCAATGACTTTGGAAAAACTAGCTTCCCATAAATGGAGCCAGGTCTTCCGAACACCTCGAATTTTATATTATAAAACTGGGCTTGTTACTTTTTCCCCTTTGAAACCACTCTTCATCCTATCTTTCCTCTTTTTGTGAATGGTTCCAACCTTCTGCTTATACAATTAGAAAATCTTCACACTGTTTTAAACCTATCCCTCAACCTTAGCAAGTCAACCAGATGTCAATTTTCTTTATCTAATCCTTTCTTCAATCTGTCCCTATCTCCCTCATCCCAATACTCCTATCCTGGTTCAGGCATTTGTAGTCTATTTCCTGGACTATTCTGGCTTCCCTGCCTTTGTTGTCTCCATAACATCCCTCATTTAGACTGCTGCCAGAGAGTTTTATTCACTGAATCACTGTCTAGCTTATTAAAAAAAAAAAAAAAAAAAAGGAATTTAGGGCATTTAAATCACCTTTCCAGACTTCCTTGGTAGCAATAACTGATGACTACTCATTTTTGCAATACCCTTCTCAGGGTGGTACCACTATAGAAGGAATATAGCAGGGTGACTGAGGGCACCAACTCAGAAGCAAAATAGCCTGGGTTTGAATCAAACCGGTCAGCTAGACTAGCTGTGTGACTCTGGGCAAATCACACAACACCTCTGTTCCTCATTTCCCTCATTTATTGTGGGACCACACTCAGGAGCTTTTTGTAGGAATTAAATTAAGCTAGAAAGGGGTCCAGGAAAATGCAATAGAGAGCCAAGGAAATATGTCTATACATAAGTACTCGTATCATTGTGACTTGTGTCATTGTGACTAGTTTCAGCTGTTGCCCCACTATTTATAATCTTTTTGGAGTCCAAGGGCCATGACTTGATCATCTTTGTGAGCGTACTCTCTGTGCAAAGTAGATTCTTAGCAGATGTTTGTTCAATTAAACAGAACGTATATGAAATGTGACAAAGGTGTGCCCAACTGTTTTTAGGTGGAATGACTTGTGTCAGTGACACAAACATCCGTTATTTCTTTTCTTTAAATCAGCTTTATTGAGGTATAATTTCCATGTGATAAAAGGCACAATTTTAAGAGATGAGTTCTGCCAAATGCATGCATTTAGGTAACCAGCCTCCCAATCAAAATGAATAGTATTCCCATTACCCCCCGTTTCCCTCTGTGTCTTTCTGCAGTGAATCCTCACTCCCCACTCCAACCTCAAGTAACCACTGGTCTACTTTCTGTCTTATAGATCAGCCTTGCCTGCCAGTTATTTTAAATCTTTACACTAAAAATGTTTCCGTGTTTCAACCTGAACGATCCGTATCTATGTAATCAACTCATATGTAGTAACATGAAAGGAAAGCTATACACGATGCACCAGGTGTTCTGGGGAGGGCGCTGGTGAGGAGAGAGGTAAATTATAGTTGAAAGTGGAAAACAGCATCTAGTACTTTATAGCCATTTAATTCTCGACACTTGGCTTTTCTGTTTGCTTGTTTTTTACTCAGTCATTTTAGACACGATTCTAACCTGTAGGCTCTGTAGGCAAGACAGAGTATCTTTATTCTACACTCTGGAACCCTGAGTCCCCATAAGGTGCGGCCTCAGTGCTGGAAACCAAGGCCCTGTTGTTTGGATCCAAGTTTCCAGCCTACTTCTGGGCCCAGAGTTCTTTAGGGAAACGTGTTACTGAAAAAAGAAAGAAAAAAAAAAAAAGCTGTGTCCCGGAATTGAGGTTGTAGAAAGGACCCCTGATAGGCAGTTCAGCAGGTTCTCTCGGGGCGCGGTACGCTCCACTGAACTCTGGAACGCATTGTCTTTGAGGGCGACACCCTGAACGCTGCCCGCGGGAAGGGGACAGAATCCCCCCGAGGGGTGCGCGGAGCGCAGCGGGCCGGCAGCCCCGAAGCCAGGGGTGAGGTCAGGGTGGCCTGGGGGCCGGGCCCGGACGTGGCCTGCAGACTCAGCGCTGGACGAGCGCACTCACACAAAAGAGGCCGGAAAGTGGCGGGAGGAAGCGGGCGCGTCACGGGGGCCGCAGCCGGGAGCCTGGCGCGCCCGCCCCGCCGCGTCCCAGGTACACGGCCCGCTCGCCCCGCCGCTCCGCCACCGCCACCGCCACAACCGCGGCGCCGCCAATGAGACTCCTTCCGCTCCTAGGTGAGTGCCCGCGCCCCGGTCGCCCGGCTGCCCCGGGCCGGCACCTGTAGGGAATAGGCTATTTCCAAGGTGGAACTCACGTGCCGAGTGCATTTGACCAAGACTCCAGGGGGAATTGACACAGTCCTTCTCAGGATGTTTTTCTCTTTGGCCTTTCAACTCTGGAGTTCGATATTCAGTACCCAGGGACCAAGTCATCTTTTTATTCCTGCTGACAAAGTCCTCAAAGTCCCAGACTTTGACCTTTCTTCTGATCTTCCCCCAAGACATTTGGGAAATCCAAACCATTAACACTTGTGGGAGGTTTCCTGGCCTTTCAAGGGGACTGCTGGCCCAGACTTTGGGTTCCTTTAAAATACCATTTCGATGATACTGTGCGGAAAGAAAATAAATCACATCTTTGAAGCCGAATTAATTCTGGTTTAGACAGTATATACAGCCCTATGTGAGGCTAGGATTTAGAAATGAATGTTTAAGAATCTCTTGTTACCAGATGAGGACAATTTATCTCGGATGACTGTTTTCAGAGTAATGACTTGCATGATTCAAAACTGTCCATCCCAAGCGTGTTTGTCTTGAGAAGGCCTAGGACAACAATAAAAAAGGAACGTCCTACCCTTTTCCTTATCGTTTCCTAACAGCCCACAAAATACCATTGCCAACTTTGTTTTCAAAAACTCTGAAATAAAGGCTTGTTCTCTCTTATGCTGCATGTTATTGGTCATGTTTGTCTGGTGTTCCATTTCTGGAAGATCGATCTTTGACCAGTATGTTGAGTTGATTTTTTTCCCCTCTAATGGGAGAAAATGTAAAAGAAACTTTATTATGGAAAAGGCAGAATTTTAAAAGATAATTAGAACACAGAAAAAAAAATAATTGCATTTGTCCTCCTGAATGGTATGATATGTTTCTCTTCATCTTAAAATAACACAGATTTGACTTTGAAAAGACACAAATGCTCAGTTCACCTTGACTTCTTTCTGCACAGAATCATTCCCAGGGGAGGGATATTACTTTACAATCATGTAGCTACCTTTAAAAGTATCTCACCTCAAGGTGAAGGGTCCAGTGATGTAAGAATGCTGTTTTCTTTATAAAGCCAGGTTGCTTACTACATTTTAGCTTGGTTGAGGTTTACATGATAAACACTGAGACTGAAGAAAAACGTTACATTTTTTACTCACTTGGTCATGTCCTGTTATTTACCTAAATCCTCCTTTGGGAAATTCTCATAATGCATTTATCTAAATGGAAAGAAAGAAGGATAGTAATGTGTATGTCATCTAACTCAACAGTGGGAGAAGGTTTTTCTTTTTCTTTTTGAAAAAGTGTATTCTCTATTTTCTTTAGTGGGTTTTTCCACTTTGCTGAATTGTTGCTACACTCAGAATTGTACCAGGACACCTTGTCTCCCAAATGCAAAATGTGAAATACGGAATGGAGCTGAAGGCTGCTATTGCAACATTGGATTTTCAGGAAATGGTGTCACAATTTGTGAAGGTAGACAATCTTTATTACCTCTTTTGGAGTATATTGTAAGATTAAATTCTGATATGACTGCTTTTTTCTTATCGAGAAGTTAAGTTGTCTTACTTTATACTGTTTGGTTTCATGCTATTGATAAAAAAGCTTAATTAACGAAACGATAAGTTTAAACTTCCCAGGTCAAAATTTATACTTGATTATGGACTTTTGATGACTCCATGCATATCTTATTTTGGGTAAAGATTGCCCTTGAACTTAAGCTGGAAAACTAGGTTCTGAGAGCAGAGTCAATACCTTCGGGAACAGAAGAACAGAGAATTCATGAAGTCCAGGCTATATCCGCATGTGTTGCCCTCAGATACCTTCCTTAGTACTTGCCTATCTAAATTTGAGAATACCATTAAGAGATTCGAGGTTTTCTCCTGCATACCCTGGATATATACCCCGGAGAGAGAGAGAGAGAGAGAGAGAGAGAAAGAAAATTTTAAAATATATTCTTTTCTGAAAAAGTAGATCCCATTTATGGAACTTTAGGCTAGAGCCCAGAGCAAGAATGCCAGGAAAGTTCCTTCTAGGCTACAATTTAGCCCATTGACTTGATGAACAGAACACTATCCCATAATCAAATTTAAGTGATTTCTTGCCTGTGGTCTCCATCACCACCATGCCTCTTCTTTCCTCAAGCTTCACCCAGTCTTTATTTTCTCTTTCATTTTTAGTAGAATCTAGTTTAACTAGGTCAATAGAACAACATTCTATGTAGGAGAGAGTGAGGAAAAAAAAAGTTCCAAGCTATGTAAATTAGTTTTAAAATATAATTAAATGGAAGTCTCAGACTCGAACTGTGTGGTATTACACTCCTAAATGTATTTAAGATAACATGGACTTTTTCTAATTAAGCCAGGATATTGTACATTGTTAATATTGCATGTGTTTGCTTATAGCATAAACAAGTTGCGTCTTGTGATTCAATTTGATAGGCTCTTAAAAAAGATTAAATATGCAGTATATAGTAAGACCAGACCTCATCACAATTAGTTTAATGCTTAAAAATGTGGAGCAAAGCTACAGTTGCTTAATGGTGCATTAGATCAGGCATTTCTGCTTGTACATACAGCCGGGATTTGTAATTTACTATTCTACAAGCACTACAAAATTCTTTCCATAAATAGTCTTAGATTTTTATTGTGTATTTAATTGAATGGCATTATGGCAAGTTGATAGTTGAGTGACCTTCAAAATATGGCATCAAACATATTAGTGTGCTTTTCCACTAATCATTACAAATTGTACCAGAGTACTTCATAAGCAGTGTTGCCTTTTTGTTATTTAGATACTTTTCAAGTGTCATGATTACCATCATTAACATCAATAATTTTTCACAATTTGGACCTTCAGCAGCCAAGCAGTTCATAATCATGTTTTTAATGATTTCTTTTAAAAACACCTCTTCCATTATCCAATGCAATTGTTTTTCCCCCTGCTGTTTAGTCAATAGTCAGCTGAAGGGCAGAAAATATTGTCTGTTGAAAATAAAAATATTTCAAGAGCTTTGGCCCTGAAATTTCTTTTCACACAGAACACAGTTTGTAATGGGAATTTTTTTTCTTTTCAAGTTCTTCTTAAATTCCCTTCTTATTTGAAGAATGGTACATATACACTTGTGTTAATATTCACAATCTGATGTTTATAATATCCTCTTAAAACTGTTCAAACAGTGGTTTTCATCTTTTTCACATTTTATTAATCCACTGACAAATTTGGGACACTTTTTTCAGTAAATATATTTAATATGATTTTTGGAATGAAAACATTGTGTTTTCAACTGCTGACTCGTCTAGATTATATTTTGGGTTTGAAGACTCTTGTTGGCTTTTTTCATCTCTAAGGAGAGTCTCCATCTTTCCTTATCTTTCTTTAAGATTGTTAGTAGGTCTCTAAGAAATCACTGGACAGAATTTTTGTTACAGAAGATGCCTGCTTCTTGAGGAGTGAAAATTGTTGTTTTTTGGCATCATTAACATCATCTTCATCATCTTCATAAAATCTGGCTCCCTCCAAGGCATGCCAAATAAATGTCATGATAATAACCCAACCTTACTCAATGTATTCTGTTCCAAGAGCTAGTTTTGAACAAGTTATTTAGACTTTGGATTACGTGATCCCACAGAAACAAGTTTTAATAGTAGTGAATTTATTTCACTTAATTATCTTTTTATTGAACAAGTATTTGTTGAGCACTTTCATCATCATCATTATCATTATCACGATCATCATCAGGATAGTTAAGCTGTATTGTTCACTTAGTCCAAGATATTAATTAGCACAACATCTTCATCCGTTATTATTCCCATTTTATCTATAAGGAAATACAGTGTTAAGAAGGTAAGTGAAAATCTCAAGTGACACAACAAATAAGTAGTGGAGCCAAGATTTGAGCCCAAGTCTGTCTAATTCCAGTGCCTGTATTATTACTCACTGTGTTTGACCATAAGGCCTCTGCTTAACAGATATTGCTATGCCCTTGGGTTAAAATAATCAATAAGAATTGACCTTGATTTCTAATATATCTGAGGACAGTTACAGAACTATGTTAATAATTTGATACAATGTTATAAAAGAGGTAAGTTTGAGGTGTGCAGTCAACAGCAAGGAAGTTTTCCAAGTAGAGGTGACATTTATGCTCAGAATTGAGAATAAATAGATTTTAAGACGAACAAAGTGACAGAGAGAACTCAGGCAAAAGGAATCAGCAGTAACAAAGGCCTAGAAGTTGAACATGTGTGTGTTTTTTTTTAAGGAGCTCCAAGTATTTCATGCTGGATATATATCACAGGTATCTTAGTTGAGGGGTCAATGGCAATTAAGTCAAGATGTCAAAGGTATGGACTTTATTCTGTTAACAAAAGAAAGCCTTTGGCAGGTATTAAGTAGCTGAGTTACATGATAGATTGTATGTATTAGAAAGATAACCCCATTAGGTAGAGTAAGAACGGATTAGCAAGGGTCAACTCACAAAGGCCATTTACCCAACCTGTAAAACCAATAGTACAGTTCATTATACTTTATGCTCTATCTACCCAATGTACTTTAATCTTCATATCAAGCAGTTGAAATAAAAACTACAGATGCTGTCTTTTACTTACAAACAGTATTATTACTGGTTATAACTAGCTTCTGTTGAACTCCACACTACAGCCTTTTGCATATGAGAGAAGCAGGACTCTGAAAGCTTAAGTGAGTTCCCCAGTGTCCCAGGCTAAAGTGATACAGTTAGGACTCAAACCCTGGAATCTCAGCCTTCTCTAAATTAC
The DNA here is from genome assembly GCF_963455315.2 of Globicephala melas. Lineage (NCBI taxonomy): Eukaryota > Metazoa > Chordata > Mammalia > Artiodactyla > Delphinidae > Globicephala > Globicephala melas. The sequence goes on from NC_083314.1 coordinate 119,238,574, forward strand.
CAAAAATGTCAGCGTATTACCAGTCACCTGGTAATTAGTTTAGTACAGATTTTTAAACCAAATTGGTGGAACAGTATCATTTTAATAGGAATGTATTTATTACCACTTTATTGAGGTATTAATGGGAATTTATTACATACTTATCTTTATGCTGACATGTAAGTGTATTTTAAGATAGGAGGTGAAAAAGTGTGGAGAAATTTGGGGGTACCTTTAAAGGCTTTTGAAATTGTTGATGATGTTTAACTATAAAATGTAGGTTATTTTAGTTCTTTAAACATATATTACTATTGCCGTTCCTTATGGCTCTCAGTACATTTTTGACTACCTTCTAGTGCACAGTAGTTACAAATATAGGAAGTTAAAGATCCCTCCTCCCCCAGGTAATTATGAAAGTGTTAAAAAAGGGAAGGAAGGTTAGAAGGGCTGAAAGAATCTTTGGCTACACCTAAAACACTATATTGCTTGAGTTGGAATAAACTGAGCTGTGAGAAGCAAGAAGCAGGAACCAGTGGAAGGATGCAGTGCATTGCATGTTTGGGTGTAAGGATGGGGGGTGGTGAGAAAATAGTCTCCCTACTCTCATATCAGCACATTAAGTGGGGCTGTTTTTTGGGAAGTTTCATGGAATGAGAATGGGTAGGAGGAAAACAACTGCCCCAGGTAAGGAGAGGAATGGTCAGGAAGGATGTAATTAACTACCAGTACGCATGTATAAAAATCTTTTCAGAGCTTGAGACATGCCTATTATGCCTATTATGAACAACATCACAAGCACTTTACAGAAAATAATGAAGTCTTGGTGCCTGACTCAGGGAGACATACTGTATGATTAAAAAGTAGTTTTTCATTATTATCTAATAACCATACATATGCTTGTAAAATTCAACTGGAAGAATATCATAATAAACTAGAGAGCAGTATGAGGCTGGTAAAGGTAAAGAGAAGTGTCACAGTAGCTATCTAAAGAGCAGAATGTGAGAGAAATATTAATTAAAATAGTCCACTAGCATGAATCTGCCCAGGATAAAATAGAAGTGTTGAGGACATGTGATTGCTTCCATAACAATTTTTTCTTTAGTAATAAAGAGGATGCTCATCAAAATGGGCAAACCAATAGTCATCAGAACAGATGCAAAGCATACAAAATGTGTATGTCATGAATATACACATTGTTAACACAATTAGATATACTATCTAAACTATGTCCTACAAGTAATAACTGTAGCTGTAAATATTTAACAAAATGATAATATCCGTAATAGAAATGTGAACAGAAAAATAACTCTTATGTACTCTTCTTTGCATCACATCTCAATGATATTTCATATTTAATAATGATATATACATATAGTCAAAGCTATATAACATACATATACCTTTTCACTTTTATGAGGTATAGTCACATTCCGTATGTGAATGATTTTTCAGAACAAACATGCCAGAATAACAAACTAATTGGTATCACCCATTTCTCACTCAAGTAAATATCATTGTCTAAGATGGTTTAATTATGAAAATGATGCTACCAGTGCTTAAAATTTTATTAGAACTCTTACTTTATAATTTATATGTGTAATATAATAAATTAAATTTAAATAAATTATTTAAGTATATATATACAATGAGAATGAGATTTTGAGAGTGGATTTAATCTTCAGAAACAGCTAAAAGAAACTTTTAACCAAATCTGATGGGTGAAGTGGAAGATTAATTGCCAAAATGGTTTTAAGAAAATGGTGTGTGGTTATAAAGTAATATGAGATGAAATATTTTTCATGAGTAGCATGGAACAAAGATAGTTTTTTAAGTTTTGAAATGTTTTGATATTGCATATAATAGCGAGATCACTAGAATAAATGTACTGACTTTCAAGTTGTTAATTCTCATTGGGATGCTTAAGTTCTGTTATTTGCTTAAAGATAGTTGTATTATTTTCACGCATTCATTTCATAAGCATTATCTGTTCTTTATGAATCCGATTCCAAAGGGCATTGTTAATATCTCTAGCTCTAAAAGTAACAAAGATAAACCCAACACATTGTTGAACTAGATTCTAAGTGTATACCAGCTTACTTAGAAATATTTTCGTTAATACAAATATTTTATGAAATAAACCTTACAGTGTAGGACAAAAATGTCATAAAATGTATCAGTGCATTTTGGCGAACATGTCAAGCATTTTCTTATATGATAAACATCATCATTACCTTTTTAAAACATCATCATTACCTTTACTTATTTCAACAATTGGAATATTCATTTTGGCCCTGTCATTTTTGAAACCTATTCTAGCTTTGAAAATTTAGAATATGGTACCCTTAATAATTTAGCATACCAACATTTTATTTCTGTTACCAAAAGAGATGGTCCATCAGTTTAGTTCTGTCATGATCTGGCAAATTAAATAGTCTGGTTACCAAAGTTAGTCTATTTATTGAGTGAGACAGTTGGAACAAAAACAAGAAAAGTTAAAGTTTATAATCATCTTTAAATTGTACTGATATTTAACTTCTGTGGAGTTACATACCCAGAAGATAGAGTGCATCAAAACTGCCTGGATCAGGTCCCTCTAGAAAAGCGATTTTTCACAGCAGCTTCTAAATCATTTTTGTCTTAAGGCTGCAAATGGGTATCTTTTGAATATTTGTTTTCATTTCTCATCTGGCATCATCAGCTCTCCTAGTAGTTCATCTACAACTTTTCTTATCCTTTTACATTTATTACATTTTGTGGTATTGAAACTTAGGAGTACAGAATTGAGTAGCAGCCAGGGCTAGCATTTTCTTTAATTTTTCCCTTTCTCTCTCTCTTTTTCTCTCTGCCTCCCTCTCTATGTCTTTTTCTCTTTTCTTCTTGTTCCAGTCCATAGAAGGAGGTGTCTTCTGGTTTTTAAGGAATGTTTAAGGAATATTTGAAGATTTAGAAATCTATGTCTCAATAACATTACATCCACATCTTCCTTCATATGTAATATGTTACTAAAAACCCTTGAGGAAGCAAAATTTCTTTTGTAAAACAAGTGTATTTTTACATACTCCAGAGGAATTTCCTAGGAAAATGAATACTAATACAAACTTGAAAAAGTATGAACTCTAACATGCTTCTAGATAGCTGTGTATCAAATTTTTTTAAAGTGAGGTACATATTTCCTTGGGCCTTCTTGTACTGAATAGAAACTGTAACCTGTTTAAAAACTGATAGTCTATATTAACCCAAGGCTTACATTCCAGGATGCATGATTTCTGTGAACTTCATCCAAATAAATAAAATACCTTTGCCAATTTCAGAAATTCTTTTCCTTGTAACTAGAAATATGACCTCTTTCGTCTGTTGACAAGAAGGGTTACACAATAGAGAGAACAAACTCAAGCACAATATTTAAGTAGAACCTCCTCAAAAAATCTACTCTATAAGATTACAAATTCTTTTACCATATAAAAAGAGAAAAATAAAAGAATAAACCATTATAGAAACCATCTTTAAGCTAGTATCTTATTTTTAAAAAGAAAAAGAAAAAAGAACTTGTGTCATTTGAGTTTTGCTGATCAGCTCCACAGTTTTAAAACTAAAAACTTCTCCATATCTCCTCCCTCTATTTGTATAGCTGATTCACTTTGTTATAAAGCAGAAACTAACACACCATTGTAAAGCAATTATAGTCCAATAACAATGTTAAAAAACTAAAAACTTCTCTTATCTAACTTGACAAGGTCATTTTTTGCAGACTAAGTTTCAGGAATCATTTTTCTAAGTCATCCTGTTCCATGTTTATTTCACTGGACAGATATGACAATGAATGAGATACAAACTAAGAAGTATCCTGAGTTCTTAAAGAAAAGTTTAATATGAATATATGATTTTGGATTTTCCCAACTAATCTATAATGAAATGTGAAAATGTTTCTTCATGTAGAAGTCTCATTTATTTTTGATTACTTTTTAATCAGTATTATCTACATGGATTCATTGCATATTTAGAATCAGAAAAGTAATATCAGATAACTAATGGCACAGAGAATTAAACAGAAATAGTAAAAATCAACACAGAACTTCTGAGTTCTAATATCAATAATCAAAAATACTTACTCAAATTTCTGTCTTAAATCAATCCTAGGTAAGACTTACTATCTGATTTGACATTATCAGAGTGATGGGTTTTTTTTTCAAGTGAAGACTATCAATTTGTTTTTACTGTAGGCTAAAATGTTGATTCATCATATATATATATTTATATATATATACGTCATATAATACGTGTTGCTGATGATAAAGCATCAATAGCAATACAATTGGATATCATTTTTCTAGCATTAGTTTTCATTTTTTTCATGCAAAGTGAACATGGCAGTTGTACCATCTTATATTTTATGTTCAGTCATATCTTTAGGAGCTGCTAGGAAATTTAAATTAAGTGAAAATTGTGCTCTAAATGTGGAATTTTCAGACATTTTAGACCTCTGTTGCTTTTCAAGAAAATATTGGCATAAAGAAGAACAAAGGAATTTGGAGATAGCACCTTTAACACCGTAAAGTGACTCAATGAGTCTCAATTTTTTCACTTTGCTTATTAAAATTCTATTATTTTGTCAATATTTTAAGATTGCTAACTTCATTTTGCAAAATTGATGATATTTCTTTTGTTGTTGGAATGTCAATTTTCTATAGTCCCAGTTTTAATAGGGCATTAGCATACTTCATAGCCAACTCCCAGTTATTTTGGAAGCAAATTAACCAGTCTTCTGATTATCCATTTTTGCATTATTTCTCTTCATGCTTACTTAGTCTCTTTAATGCTTAAATAAGGAACTTCAGATTTACAGCTTATTCACAAAAAAAGAATAATAATAATGATATTAATTTGAGTGCTTTCTCTGAGCTACCATCTATTCTAAGCACTTTACATAAATTTGTAAATTTAATCCTCATAACAACTCTGAAGTAAAAGCTAGTATTATTCTCAATTTATAGGTTAAATAATTTTCCCAGAGAAAGTACCTTCAAACAGTCTTCTCATATGATCCTCAAACTACTATGTGAATTAAGTCTGCAAATAATGAAATTGAATCTCATTAAGAAAAAAATGAATTATTTTGGTTCTACCCCTCCTACCTCAATTCTGCTTTTTTTGTGCTACATTATCAAAACAACTGATAAAAAGAAAAAAGAATGTGTGGTGTGTATATTTATGATACCTTAGGAATAAGTACAGAGAAGTTAAAACTATTTACAAGTTTTAATAGCTTGATGAAAATCATAGGCCAGGAACAATTGTTTAACTCCTGCTTATCTATCTCTTTCAAGCCCAGTGAATTATTGAAAATAAAATCAGTGAAATCAAAGGAGGCTCATGAGACATCTACAAATTAAGAGTGAACTTCTCAAAATAGAATCCAGTGCTACGAATGGGGGTAGTTCAATGTACACAGAGAAGGCTTCAGTGAAGATGGTGTCTTTTCCCTGTGGTGGTCATATTCTTTACCCTTCCCAGAAAGGGAGTGGAAATCTAAGTGATTGGTTGAGACATTATTTTCCTAAAGCTGTACAGATTGGTCTCCCTATTTCCCATTGGTGTTTGCTCCCAAATAAAGCCAAGAAAATACTCTCAAAGGAAACTTTGTCATCTGCCTGTCATCACTTAAGGTGCAAATTAATACCACCTTTCTGCCCACTCCCCATCTATGCTACCTGGAATAATGCCTGAAACTTGCCCCACCCACGTATGCAGCAAACCCAGAACTCTTGCACTAAAGAGGTTGTAATTGTCAGGCAAAACCTGGGTCATGGTACCTGTGATAATCAACATTGTTCTTTAGTTATAAACATAAGGGTCTTTTAAGGATAACCAGTCATTGGAGAAAAGCCAAAAATACAAACACAAAGATGAATAAATAGAACTGGCCTGAAAAAGTTACTTTCTAGGGAGAGAAAGTTTGAAGGAAAAACTCTAGTTGATACCTTCAAAGAGATTCTCAAAAATTTTGCATCCTAACAAACAAAACAAATAGAATAGGCTTCTGTGTGTGAAAGAGCTATTATACCAGAAAAAATACTTTCTTCTTTGGTATATCCCATAACCTTTGTGCTACTCAATTCCTTGTACCTCCTTTATCCTTTTATTCATTTCCTTTTGTAGAAATCCATCAAGACAATAAACTGGTAAAATTGTCAGTAATGCAAGCAATTCTTAAAAATCACCAGAAGATTGAGACTAAAGTCTCTATTCCTGGGTTTTCTCTCCTATGAAAATGATCACACACCGAACAGGGAAACTACAAATTTCAAATTTTCTTACACATCAGTAGAAGATACCCCTGGACTGCATAAGTCAGGATATTCTTAAGTTCATCAGCTAAGCACAATCCCCCTTTTTATAATAACCCAATTTCACCCCCTTGTGATCTTTTCCATTATCTCTGCCTACAGCTCTCCCAAATTCCTCCCCTAGTTTATCTCAAAGGTAAAACAGGGTAGTCAATGTGTCTTTTGACCCTAATTCCATGATTTGCTGGTAATTTTTCACATTATAATGTCATTAATATGGGGATAGAGCCCATACTTGGTACCCAGGAATAGTGCATTGTTGTTGAAGAACCTCTGCTCCATTTGATTGAACTCAAACTTTGTTTTTGACTTACTTATAAATTCTGTGGTTATAATATTGTAATTATCTGCAATTTCCAACCTATGTTGTTTGTTTTCCCTGAGTAATTTCCTGAATTCACTGGCTAATACTCTTGAGAGTTCATACAAAAAGATCTATTTTTCTCCTCCAATAAAATATATTTATCTTCTGATCTATGTTACTCCCAAATTGAGACAATAACGTGCAATAAAGCAGCAGAAAAATAATACCCAGAGACTGTAGAACTAAAAGGCAAAGATGGAAAATACGAGAGCAACATGGAGAACCTAATATTCATCTAATAGAAGTCTTATTAAAGTAGGATCAGACAAGATTTAGCAAAGGAAATAACAAAAGATATAAGACAATTTCCCATAGCTTAAGAAACACCTGAGTCTTCAGTTAAAAGAGCCCTCTAATATTCAACTGTCTTTTGCGTAATATGTTTGTGCCTTGCTTCTCAGCTTATGTTTAAGGAATACCTATTGATATCATGCAATAAAAGAAGAGTATAGTTTACTTCATAACCTGTCATTTTTATTTATACATTCAAAATGTTTATTACCTTTGTGTACCTAAATAATAGAATATATAGACTTCTTCATTCCTGTAGCATAGGTGAAAACCTTCTCAAATCATGGGGACAGAGTGAGAAAAAGTACTTTTCAAGACGACAGTTGAGTGGCTCTTAGCATCAGGAGAGTGAATAGATGCGAAGCAGCCAAAAATCAACAATGACCACTACAAGAAGAGTTTCTATCAATCCTCTGGGCCTCCATGTCTACATCCATCTACTTTCATTTAACCCTTTTCTGAGACTAATTCTAGTTTAAGAAAGGAGGGGTATATTTTAGAAATACTGTGATATTACCCCATCATCTAAAAAAATAATTACTACATCAAAGTCTTATCTTCCAGGTGCCCATTATTGGATCCCTTTCTTATATCCTTGTATCTCAATAACTGGGAGCAGCCCTGTAATTTGAATACTCCTAGTATGCCATGCCCGAGTAACTAAATTCTCTGATAATAAATTCTCATATGACTGTGATGAGGTCTCCAAGCTTGTTATGTATATTCTAGTCCTGTTCAACTGGGACTGTTATGGTAATGGTTATTAATGTCTCTCTCAGCTTTAAAATTCTTTGATTCTGTTATTGTGAGACTTTTATTTGGACTGTAGTCAATATACAGTTCATCTACTTTTTGGGTAACTAATGGATTTTCGGCTCAATTTAAAACATGAAAATGAAACAGATATGGATTTTGGTCTCTTGCCTCTAACTATCCTTCTTTTTACTGCGATCTCTGGAGCTGGCATGACCAGTGCAGGTGAGGCTTTCATCTACTGCTTGTGCTACCTTCTCCCTATTCATGGCCATAACACCATCATGATATTCTTTTCTGCTGAACCAGGATGTGACCTCAAAGTTCTTCTCCAGGCAGATGTTACAAATCAGTAGAGGCAGGCACATAAATAAAACTTATTTTCCATTATTTCCATTATTGTTTTCTCTGGTGATTTCCTCCTTTGAAAGGAACTTCTGGACGAATCTTCAGTGAACCCCCTGTATTAGAGTGCTAAAAAGTAAGGTATTACATAGAAAATGATCAGCAGGAGAAGTGCTATATCAGAGTCACCTGAATCATAAAAAAAGAAACAAGAAGGCTATAAACCTTGATTTTTATATTTGGTCCCCTCTGGGAAAGGTTTAGTCACTGTTGTATACAGTTGAGAGAACCCCTTTTGAATAAAATGATACACATATTCGTTATGTGGGGAGGAGGGTTATGATTCATGTGATTTTATACGTACCATTTAATGAATAATCTGGAACAAAATGCTACAAAATAGAACTTGTCCTTGTGTTGCAATTTCAAAAGAACATTGATGATTGTTTATTTTTAACTGTGATGAGCCAGGGATGTTGAGAGTGGACTTGATCAGAGGGGCAGTCTTCTCAGCTGGAAACCTGTAGCTAAATTTCTCCATTCTGAGGATTTCATATAGTTCCAGGCATCAAAATACTTTGTGTCAGACAATAAATGGGACAGGATAATCAGCTGTGTGTGTGCTCAGGAAATAAATCAGGCACTTTCAATGTTGGAAAAATTATAAACTGAGATTCATTGTCTAAAACTCAATACACGTGTCACTTTCTTTGCAAGGCCTTTCTTATTTCTATATTTTAAGAATAATTGTTTGCTTTTTCATCTTCTCATAATTCATTTTTTATTTTTGCATCAATTCATGATATCGGAATAAGTGTTGATGGAGTTTGCCTGCTTTTTTTTTTTTTAACATCCTTTTTGGAGTATAATTGCTTTACAATGTTGTGTTAGTTTCCTCTGTATAACAAAGTGAATCAGCTATATGCATACGTCTATCCCCATATCCCTTCCTTCTTGCGCCTCCCTCTCACCCTCCTTATCCCACCCCTCTATGTGGTCGCAAAGCACTGAGCTGATCTCCCTGTGCTATGCAGCTGCTTCCCACTAGCTATCGATTTTACATTTGGTAGTGTATATATGTCCATGACACTCTCTCACTTCATCCCAGCTTGCCCTTCCCCCTCCCTGTGTCCTCAAGGACAGGAGTAAAGACACAGACATAGAGAATGCCTGCTTTTTAATAGTGCCTGGGGAATCCCAACAGTGACTGCTGTTTGAGGAGAGTAACTAATTCTTATTCTTGAGTGGATCTTTGGAAACTACCAAAATTCCTTGGATCCAATCTGTAAAATACTATGGATTGTTTTTGAGTGGTTACTCTGATTGGTTGGTGCCCCATTCTTATTGTTCCTTGCCTATGCTGAATTTATTAAGACATTGTGGGTGGTATTCCTGCTTGCATGAATCAGCACTTAGATTTGCTTGAATTCTATACATTGTAAGAGACCCATATAGCAAGATTACATTAGGTATAATCCCATCCCAAATATTTAGCTGTAAATAAAGACTATCCATTATAGCCAGATAGAAAATGTGCATGAATGATCAGTTTGCTTAATAAACTTCACATTGGTTTTCTCCAAACTGTCTTTCCCTATTTCATTTTGAGTGATCAACTGTGCAAGACTGAATTTCCATTAACTTATCTATTCCTCTTTTGAACATTTTCCTGAATTAGGAAGCAGTATGTCCTAAAGCAGGGACATTTGCAATATTGGCACTAATACCTTGTGATGACCTCCTGTTTTTGAAGCACCCTGGTCCTAATCTTCAGAGTCCCAGGAGTCACATTGACTATGGTATTTTTTTTCTGCATCTGATGTGTCACATATGCTGTTTTCATAGAAATCCTAGTAATTGTGAAATTATTAGCACTTAGAAAAATGATATTTTCATTTCTAAGCATATTAGTACTTTGTTCTTTCTTTAATTTCAAAACAGAATTTTATTCTGTGTTGTTGAAAATATCTGTCTCACATTTATCACTCTTTCCCATGAACTAATCTTTTTAAATACAACATTAAATGAAGCTGTAATTAGTATGTACAAAGTGAAGGACAAATTTTATTTTGTTTTTTATCAAACTCTAAATTTGATTAAATAGAATAAATTATCACATGAATGAATTGGGAAGAAAAAAATATTCTTAATCTCTGTAACTTTAAATTACTTCATTAGAATTTTAATACCTCCAATATATAAAGATTATGAAGAAAATATTGTCTTCATCTACAAAAATGTTGTGTTTAATTTTAAAAAATGTGTTGTAACCCTTCCTAAGAGTTATTCACTTCCTTGATTTAGGAAACATTCTTTTCATGCTCTCTAGCAGTGCTGAAATCAACTAAAAGAGCATATGTTTAGGAGGATGTGGGAAAAATGTTTTGAAAAACTCTGATGTATTATCTCAGATAATTTCTTCTTCTTGTCTTCTTGAGATATGATTTTATATCCCATATTTTACCAACCATCAAACTGGTGCCAAGAATCTGAATTTATAATTAATCGATTTTTTAATTTGTTGGTCAGCTGTATGAGATAATACCACTATGTAGTGTACATTATACAGCATCTGTATAAATGTATCAAGCATTTTGAATGTTAAAAAACAGAACAAATCATATTTGTCTGCCTTGAAAGTTGTGATTTTCTGGATATTAAAAAATTAAGGCAGTATTACTGATACATTTCAGCTGCTTTAACTATTTTGGTCCATTGCCATTGAGGGAAAAGGTACCAGGACTTAAATTACTGTAGTCTCATGTGTAGTTGTGGGTAGAGTGAGAATAAGGATTTTAGGAGGAAAAAAAATTCTGTTTAAAGAAATTGGAATATAGAGAAAGAACTCCAGCACCTGAATAATAGACGATGGTATCTTATATTCAAGTCAAAGAGTTTTCATTAAGAATGAGATTATTTTGAGTGTCATTGGCCTGAAAAGCTCGATTCCTGCCAAGTCCCTTTAAATGGAATTTACTGCACGGTAATGGTATTTCCCGTATTAACGTGATTTTTCCCACAATGTTATGTTCTGATAATTTATATTACCAAGAAATCTGGATTAATATACAGTATCAGAGATTCTCTTTATAACTGTTTAAAAGTTCCCAAACAAATTGCTAGAAGATAGAATGCCGGACTGTTCAAAGCCTGTACTTATTTTAAGGAGTAAATTAATACTTTGGTCCTTCATTTGCCATGGAAAAAGATAAAGACATTCTCTAGGAAGATTAGAATCCAGCCAAACATTGTAGGCTATATATAGCATACAAAGCCTTGTGCCATTTGTGAAAATGCTATCAGGGGGAAAACCCAATGAGTGAGTTTCTGTACTGTAAGTTTTAGGGACACAGATTTAATTTAGAGATTATGGTTTGAAAATAAAATTTACTGTAAGAGTGTTTTTAGCTGATAAGAAATTGATTTTGTGACCTTGTTACGCATTAATTGAAATATCTGGCAATATGCCTTGACAAGGTTAAGGAACCATACACACTTGGAACCATATCATTCCTTCATGTTGAACTTGCTAGTTAACATTCCTTCATGTTGAACTTGCTAGTTAATCACTTTGTTACCAATCACTTTGTTACCATTACGGGGAAGGAAACTACCTTTTGTGTGGGGTCTGAATAATCTTCTATGGCGTAACAAGTGGTTTTTATGTAATTGACATTATATTTAGTTGTTTCACTATATTGAAGTTGCAGTCATTTAAGAGTGTTATCCTTATAGATTAACGTGGTATTTTGTATTTTCTAATACTTTAAAGGTTATATTTATAAAATCAAAAATAAGAATGTGTGCCCATGAGCACAGACATAAAAATTATTTGTTATTTAAATTATTCAGTGAATTTTAGAATGTAGTTTTTAAGAACTTACAGTAGAATGAAGGTAGTCAGGTTATCAGTGTTCTACATGTCTTACATGCTAGCTTATTTAACAGGTGTTAACTCAGGATATATTTACAGAGGAAAAAATGAATTGCAGAGGAGAGTTCAAACAAATTGTGAAATTTGTAAAGTCTTACCAAAGAACACCAAAATATATATATTTTTTCCTTGAGATTCTTTGGGTTGACTCACCAGGTCAGTTATATATGCAATAATTACGCAGAAAAGTGGGCATCTCCACTTTATTTCTCTTTTGTGGATATAACCTCAGAACTAAAATTTGGGTCATGTTTCTTTAGTGATATCATGCTGTTAGCCCTCTGCAGATCAAGAACACATACTGAGTCTTAAAGAATTTGTAATTAAAAATGTCACTGGAGTCATGTTTAACATTTAAGTGGAAAGAAATGTGCTGTTTTTTGTACATTTTTGATAATTAAAGTTGACTTGTGCAGACAACTAAATCAATTTTGACGAGACTGAACAGAAGTTGAGGTGGTCCTGACACTTGCTTGATAGTTTTGTATTTGTGGAAAAATTTTGATATTTTGAAGTAAGAGAGTTCTATATCCTTTGTGTCAGAAAGGTTCTTATGCTAGGTTTCCTGGTGCCGTATGGAGGATCTGTTCTAAAGATAATTTCTGGACCTTTATAAACACAGAAATCTATTGAGAATACTAAAAATAGTACAACAAATCTCTGTTGTATATGCAATGCAGGAAAGCAAGCAGATGCTTGATTATAGTGTTGTGTTTGTTCAACGAATGTTATGTTCCCTGCAGCAGTTTCATAATGGAATACTATGTGGAGAAGACTGTTTTTTTAAATATGTTTTGGACTTTGAATTTCAGTTTATTAGTAGACAAATATGTCAGAAAATTTTCAATAGAGGCAGTAATTGTTGTTTTATAGTCAATAATCTCTTTATACTTATCCTTTTAAACAATCAGATGGTTGCTTTAAGAATAAAGAAGTATGAAGTTAATATGAATTTAAGCAAGGTTTTAGATTATAACCCATAATACACTTTATTGTGTTTAGAAAAGAAAACTTAAGTCTTATTGATTATTGGAGATACAGTTTTCAAAAAAAGATTCCAGCGATTCATAAATTATGATCCAAGGACTTACTACTACTAATGCCTTAATATTTGCAGATCAGTTCCTTTATTAATTGAAAAGAAATTGTCCTTACAACAATATTAAAACCGAATGACACACTTACAAATATGACACACTTAGAGAATAGAATTTAAAGCAAAATTTTGACATACGGTAAGTATTCAAATCTGGAATACCAAGTACAAATAATAAATACAGGAGGGGAAAAAATGGCTATAGTTTATTTCAAAGTAGATTACAGCAGAGGAAGGATTATAATGGAGACCTGCTTTGAAAATCTGTACCTCAACTTTTTAGATTCAGACACTATTGACACTTTGAACCAAGATCGATCCAAAGAAGCAGAGCTATAGAAGAAGCAGAGCTTCTGAGGAAGGCATCCCTGGGATCGAATCCTGGTTCCATCATTTGCTAGCTGTCATATTTGGACCAGTTGCTATGTCTTTGGTATATAAATAGTCTTATCAACTTCAAAATATTTTTGAGGATAAAGGAAGATAATAAAAATATAGCATTTAGTTATGATACTGGCCATATAGAAAGGCCTCAGTAAGTGAACTGTTATTAATGTAAATCTGTCAGTCACTTTCTGCCACATTGTTTTGGATAGGTTCATTCTTTTTCTACTTTCCCAAACTATCCAGAAAATCAGATGAAAATCATCTAGGCAGTTATGTTATAACAAGGTGCTCTTCTGCTTTTCCTAAATTCCACGAACAGCAACACATATGAGCACTTAACCATATACCTAGAATAAGGGTATATTAGTCCCTACTTGCTAATAGTTTATTAATCCTCAACTTACATTTTAGGCTTTCTGTGTCTGAAGGGAAAAAAAATAATCATTTACTTATTAGTAAGCTTTCTTTTTTTTTAAAATACATCTTTATTGGAGTATAATTGCTTCACAATGTGGTGTTAGTTTCTTCCGAACAACAAAGTGAATCAGCTGTATGCATACACATATACCTTCCCTTTTGAGCCTTCCTCCCACACTCCCTATTCCATGCCTCTAGGTGGTCACAAAGCACCGAGCTGATCTCCCTATGCAGCAGCTTCCACCAGCCATCCATTTTACATTTGTTAGTGTATGTATGTCAGTACTACTCTCTCACTTACATCCCAGCCTCCCCTTCCCCACTGTGCCCTCAAGTCCATTCTCAATGTCTCCATCTTTATTTCTGCCCTACCACTAGATTCATCACTACCATTTTTCTACATTCCATATACATGCATTAGCATACGGTATTTGTTTTTCTCTTTCTGACTTACTTTACTCTGTATAACAGACTCTAGGTCTATCCACCTCATTACAGATAACTCAATTTCGTTCCTTTTTATGGCTGAATAATATTCCATTGTATGTATGTGCCACATTTTCTTTATCCATTCTGTCGATGGACATTTAGGTTATTTCCATATCCTAGCTATTGTAAATAGTGCTGCAATGAACATTGTGTTACATGTATCTTTTTGAATTATGGTTTTCTCAGGTATATGCCCAGTAGTGGGATTGCTGGGTCATAGGGTAATTCTATTTTTAGTTTTTTAAGTAATCTCCAAATAGTTCTTCATAGTGACTGTATCAAGTTACATTCCCACCAACAGTGCATAAGGGTTCCCTTTTCTCCACACCTTCTCCAGCATTTATCCTTTTTAGGTTTTTTGATGATGGCCATTCTGACTGGTGGGAGGTAATACCTCATTGTGGTTTTGATTTCCATTTCTCTAATGATTAGAGATGTTGCACATCTTTTCATGTGTTTGTTGGCCATTTGTATGTCTTCTTTGGAGAAATGTCTATTTAGGCCTTCTGCCCATTTTTGGATTAGGTTGTTTTTTTCTTTTGATATTGAGCTTCATGAGCTGCTTGTATATTTTGGAAATTAATCAGTTGTCAGTTGCTTCATTTGCAAATATTTTCTCCCATACTGATGGTTGTCTTTTTGTCTTCTTTATGGTTTCCTTTGCTGTGCAAAAGCTTTGAAGTTTCACTGGGTCCCATTTGTTTAGTTTTGTTTTTATTTCCATTACTCTCGAAGGTGGGTGAAAAGGATCTTGGATTTATGGAAAAGGATTTATGGCATAGAGTGTTCTGCCTATGTTTTCCTCTAAGAGTTTTATACTGTCTATCCTTACATTTAGGTCTTTAATACAATTTGAGTTTATTTTTGTGTATAGTGTTAGGAAGTGTTCTGATTTCATCCTTTTAATGTAGCTGTCCAGTTTTCCCAGCACCACTTATTGAAGAGGCTGTCTTTGCTCCATTGTATATTCTTGCCTCCTTTGTCAAAGATAAGGTGACCATACGTGCATGAGTTTATCTCTGGGCTTTCTATCCTGTTCCACTGATCTATATTTCTGTTTTTGTGCCAGTACCATACTCTCTTGATTACTGTAGCTTTGTAGTATAATCTGAAGTCAGGGAGCCTGATTCCTCCAGCTCCGTTTTACTTTCTCAAGATTGTTTTGGCAATTCAGGTTCTTTTGTGTTCCCATACAAATTGCAAAAATTTTTGTTCTAGTTCTGTGAAAAATGCCATTGGTAATTTGATAGGGATTGCATTGAATCTGTAGATTGCTTTGGGGAGTATAGTCATTTTCACAGTGTTGATTCTTCCAATCCAGGAACATGGTATATCTCTCCATCTGTTTGTATCATCTTTAATTTCTTTCACCAGTGTCTTATAGTTTTCTGCATACAGATCTTTAGCCTCCTTAGTTTTTTTTTTTTTTTTGTACTTAATGTATTTATTTGAAACTTTGTACATGTCTTACTAAAGCATACTAATATTTTGTTAGAGTGTGATAGGCAGTATAGCAGGCACCTCTGTGCAGGGGAACAGAACATCTTTTACAAATATACCATGTTTCACTGCACTTTCCCCTGGAAGAGCAGACTCTTCACTTTTTGGCGGCACTTTTTTTTTTTAGTCCTGTTGGTATTATTTCCTCTAGAATATTTTCTTTTATTTTACCTGTTAGTCAACAAGGTGAATCTTTGCGGGGGTTTCTTTTAGAAATGCCACAAGGAGGACCAGGTGCAGACTACCACTATGGTCATCAAAAAATATGGAACGCTTCACAAATTTGCGTGTCATCCTTGCGCAGGGGCCATGCTAATCTTCTCTGTATCGTTCCAATTTTAGTATATGTGCTGCCGAAGCGAGCACTCCTTAGGTAGTTTTATTCCTAGGTATTTGATTCTTTTTGTTGCAATGGTAAATAGGAGTGTTTCCTTAATTTCTCTTTCAGATTTTTCATTGTTAGTGTATAGGAATGCAAGAGATTTCTGTGCATTAATTTTGTATCCTGCTACTTTACCAAATTCATTGATTAGCTCTAGTAGTTTTCTGGTGGCATCTTTAGGATTCACTATGTATAGTATCATGTCATCTGCAAACAGTGACAGTTTTACTTCTTCTTTTCCAATTTGGATTCCTTTTATTTCTTTTTCTTCTCTGATGGCCATGGCTAAAACTTCCAAAACTATGTTGAATAATAGTGGTGAGAGTGGGCAGTCTTGTCTTTTCCTGATATTAAAAGAAATGCTTTCAGTTTTTCACCATTGAGAATGATGGCAGTGGGTTTGTCATATATGGCCTTTAGTATGTTGAGGTAGGTTCCCTCTATGCCCACTTTCTGGAGGGTTTTTATCATAAATAGGTGTTAAATTTTGTCAAAACTTTTTTCTGCATCTATTGAGATTATCATATGGTTTTTCTCCTTCAATTTGTTAATATGGTGTATCACATTGATTGATTTGCATATATTGAAGAAACCTTGCATTCTTGGATAAACCCCTCTTGATCATGGTGTATGATCCTTTTAATGTGCTGTTGGATTCTGTTTACTAGTATTTTGTTGAGGGTTTTTGCATCTATGTTCATCAGGGATATTGGTCTGTAATTTTCTTTTTTTGTGACATCTTTTTTCTGGTTTCGGTATCAAGGTGATGGTGGCCTCGTGGAATGAGTTTGGGAGTATTCCTCCCTCTACTATATTTTGGAAGAATTTGAAAAGGATAGGTGTTAGCTCTTCTCTAAATGTTTGATAGAATTCACCTGTGAAGCCATCTGGCCGTGGGCTTTTGTTTATTGGAGGATTCTTAATCACTGCTTCAGTTTCAGTGCTTGTGATTTGTCTGTTCATATTTTCTATTTCTTCCTGATTCATTCTGGAAGGTGGTACTTTTATAAGTATTTGTCCATTTCTTCCAGGTTGTCCATTTTACTGGCATATAGTTGCTTGTAGTAGTCTCTTCTGATCTTTTGTATTTCTGCATTGTCAGTTGTTACTTCTTTTTCGTTTCTAATTCTGTTGATTTGAGTCTTCTCCCTTTTTTTCCTGATGAGTCTGGCTAATGGTTTACCAATTCTCAAGGAACCAGCTTATAGTTTTATTGATCTTTGCTATTGTTTCTTTCATTTCTTTTTCATTTATTTCTGGTCTGATCTTTATGATTTCTTTCCTTCTGTTAACTTTGAGGGTTTTTGTTCTTCTTTCTCTAATTGCTTTAGGTGTAAGCTTGGGTTATTTGAGATTTTTTCTTGTTTCTTGAGGTAGGATTGTATTGCTATAAACTTCCCTCTTAGAGCTGCTTTTGCTGCATCACATAATTTTTGGGTTGCCGTATTTCATTGTCATTTGTTTCTGGGTATTTTTTGATTTCCTCTTTGATTTCTTCAGTGATTTCTTGGTTATTTAGTAGCATGTTGTTTAGCCTCCATGTATTTGTATTTTTTACAGTTTTTTTTCCTATAATTGATATCTAGTCTCATAGCGTTGTGGTCGGAAAAGATGCTTGATGTGATTTCAGTTTTCTTAAATTTACCTATGCTTAATTTGTGACCCAAGATGTGATCTATCCTGCATAATGTTCCACATGCACTTGAGAAGAAAGTGTATTCTGTTGTTTTTGGATGGAATGTCCTATAAGTATCAATTAAGTCCATCTGGTCTAATGTGTCATTTAAACTTTGTGTTTCCTTATTTATTTTCTGTTTGGATAATCTGTCCGTTGTTGTAAGTGGGGTGTTAAAGTTCCCTACTATTATTTTGTTACTGTCAATTATCCTTGTGGTAATTTTTCAGACACCTCCTGCTTAAAACCCCAAAGGTCAGAAGAATTTTGAGGCCCCATCTTCATGCTCTGTATTCATACTGAAAATCAAGATCGAGTGAGCTTTTGCCCTTCTGCTCCACAAGAAGTTTCTGTCCTCCCTGAACTCCCCTTAGGACACCTACATTACCATTTGACAGTTGTACCACCCCAGTCAAACTCCCCACCTGGCACTGTCCCTGGAGTGGGTCACTCATGGCCAGAGTGTGGCCGGGCACTTGGTTCCAGAAGCAAAAGCCCCTCGGGGCTAGCCCCCCTCCCCCCCACCTCACCAGGTCAGTGAAAAAACAATCAGAGTAGTGGTATTTCACTGGCAGCCTGCAAGTCCGGTGGACCCCGCCCCACCCTCTCACAGGGACCAGAGTGTGCCAGGGGCCTCCCACTTATTCTACATCTCTCATTCTTTTCACCATGCCAGACTAGAGTTAAGCTCTACAGGGTCTTCTTTCTCCTCTGATTCCACCAAGCCTGTTCCCTTGGTTGTGTTTTCGCTGGATAGTAGGTAGGGACAGTGGGAATCTCATTCATCCATTCATGTGCACCACTAATTAGATGACAAGGTATTTGGCTACCTGAAGAGAGTCATAGCTACTCCCACCATTTACCCAAGCTTCTTTGAATTTCTTCACTTTGACATTCAGAGCACTGGGCAGAAATCACATCATGTCAACACCCATCACTGGCCTTTGTGAAGTAAGCTTTCTTTAAAGAGCAATTTTCATTAAATTACCTTTGTACCAATCACCTGGTCAGCTTGGTGGAAGACTGAATTTAAAGTAGAAGCACATTTAAAAAGAATATTTAGGAACTAATTACTTTCAAATTTATATATATATGCCAATAAATTATTTTTATAATTTATTGGCATATATAATATAAAATGTTTAGCATTGAAGATGTGGTACCTAGTGGAAGATGTTAAGTACAGTAAGAAACATTTAAAAGTGTAAATTCTGAGAAAACAGTTTAGTCCACTTACTATGAATATTTATCATAGTTGAGTAATAAATTAATATTGCTTGAAAACACAGGATTTACATGAAAACTTGAACAAATCTACATATTATGAAACTCTAAATATTTTTCTTTGGCTTAACAAATCTCCCATTGAAATTAGCTATTTAAAAGTATATGAAGATTGTATAAAATGTAAAGGATGTTAAAAGACCCCCCCCCAAAATAAAAAAATAATAAAGAGAGAGCTTCTCAACCCTGCTTACATATTAGAATACACTCTGGAGCTTCTAAATTGCCATTCCTGGGCCCCATCCATGGCCAATCAGAATCTCTGGTGGCAGTGGCACAGAAGCATTGGGAGTTGTTTAAACTCCCCAGGTGATTCTAAAGTGCATGAAGAATTGAGAACCTTTGTGGTAGATGAAGCTTTAAACCCTTATGACTCTTAACCTTCTGGAAGTGAAGCTGCTGGTATGGGAAATGAATATAAGATTTTGCCTGATCCTAATGTTAAGCTTTTGCAACTTTCAATTAAAAAAGAAAAATAAAATGGAAACAAACAAATAAAAACCCACAAGCATATAAGAGAACCAGAGAAAATGCTCTGGGGACATTCTCATAGCTTATGGAAAAGTGACCTTAAGAATGCTTATATTAAAAAAAAAAAAATGCTTAGGGCTTCCCTGGTGGTGCAGTGGTTGAGAGTCCGCCTGCCGATGCAGGGGACACGGGTTCATGCCCTGGTCCGGGAAGATCCCACATGCTGCGGAGCAGCTGGGCCCGTGAGCCATGGCCGCTGAGCCTGTGCGTCCGGAGCCTGTGCTCCACAACAGGAGAGGCCACAACAGTGAGAGGCCCACGTACCACAAAAAAAAAAAAAAAAAAAAAAAAAAAAAAAAAATATGAGGATTATAAATCAACTATATTTCAATAAAAATTAAAAAACAAAACAAAAAAATGAACACTGATAAACAGATACACAGAAAAATAGATATTTCTCTATATGAGGTTTCTTTTTTTAATTTAAATATTTATTTATTTAATTTATTTTGGCTGCACCAGGTCTTAGTTGTGGCACACTCAGTCTTCATTGCGGCATGCAGACGTCTTAGTTGAAGCATGCGGAATCTTATTTACAGCCTGTGGCCTCTTAGTTGAGACATGCATGCGGGACTTAATTCCCTAACCAGGGATTGAACCCGGCCCCCTGCATTGGGAGCATGGAGTCTTATCCACCGTGCCACCAGGGAAGTCCCAATATATGAGGTTTCTTTTAATTATTATTATGCAATTTTTAAAAAAGACTTGCAGGATACTTTAGCTTAAAGCTTATTTGAATAGAGAAATATATCTATGTGTGTATATGAACAATAAGATCATTATATATAATAACAAGATCACATATATATGATGCTTATATATAATAATAAGATTCATTTGCCATTGAATAAGATCATTCTGAAAGAAATATAAAGAAAATAATTCTGCAGAATGGAAAGATGAAATATTTGGCACAACTTTGTTTCAAGGATGGGAATTTCAATATAATCTCTAGGTAGAGTCTTAAACTCTGAGAGAAATCAAGGATCCATGGAATAACCTCCTAGGACAGCAGCTATCAGGATTTTCAGTGCTTTGGAGAAATGACATGTGTTCATTGACAAGAACTCGTTGAGAGGAATGATTTGAATTACTCTATTATGATTCTGCTCTTCCAAGGCTGTTCAAGCATTCATCAAATTAACATCTCATTCTGAATGAGGATAGATTTGAGTGAAAATGTGTCAAGACACCTTTATTCAGTTCAACATTTCTGAGTTATGGTTTAACTTATGTCACCCCAAGATGATCAAGTATTTACTCACTGCATTTGAACCATCTTTACTTTCTTGGAAAACTTTCCAACAAATGAAAAGTAAGCTAAATACAAATTCATTTGATTAAGAATGAAAAGTCATCTTTCTGAAACTAAATCTCAAATAAATATTTTTTAAAAGTCAAAACAGGGCTTCCCAGGTGGCGCAGTGGTTGAGAGTCCGCCTGCCGATGCAGGGGACACGGGTTCGTGCCCCGGTCTGGGAAGATCCCACATGCCACAGAGCGGCTGGGCCCGTGAGCCATGGAGGCTGAGCCTGCGTGTCCGGAGCCTGTGCTCCGCAGCGGGAGAGGCCATAACAGTGAGAGGCCCGCGTGTCGCGCAAAAAAAAAAAAGTCAAAACAAACATCATAGCACTTGGCCAGTGGTGAAAATCTCTATCAGTCTCTCCTAAGTCTAAATTTAATCCTCTCTATTTTTTTTAAACTTGTCATTTCAAAATTATTGTCAAGGAGCTGATGATGAATTTAACTTTTAAAAAATGTGATAAAGTGTTTAAACCCTTAATATAATAACATTTATTTTTTTATTACTTTTATTTTGTAACTTGGCAAGAAAGTATCAGGATATGTCATAATTCTTCACTTTTAATTTTTTTAAAATTTTAAGTTCTAATACATTTGTAACTTTCATTCTAATTTTTCAATATTTCTAAATTACAGACACACAAAAAATACAGCTGCTATTAAAAATATTTTAAAGAATATGATGATAGCTTATCATAAATTTAAAAATCCATACTGTAATTAATGTAGATTACCTTTTTTAATGATAGAGCAATAAGGTTGAATCAAATCATGTGCTCGTTTATATAGTTTACCATTCATTAATTCATGCATTCATTCACTCAAAAAATACGTGTTGAGCACCTATGATGTGATAGGCACTTTGTAGGGTTAAATATAAAGCAGTGAATAAGTATATGTGGCTGTTATGGATTCTAGAAAGATAGAGAAACATTAAAACCACTATTACACAATGATTACTTAATCATTTGAGTGGTTCCAGTGATCATGGAAGCTTCATAAGGAGACAATGTTTAAACTGAGAGTTGAGCTGGGAATTAGTTTGATGAAGCATGTGCTTGAGGATAGAAATGGCAGGTAGGAATGAGCATTGTATGCACATATGAAAGCTGTAATGAACGATAAGGAAATACAAATTCTAAGAACAAATATAAGTTGCTGAAGTAGTTAGTGAAATGCTATAGTTGTAGAACATGTATCTAAAATGTAGGTCAGTGGTCATATTATGTAGGGCCCTGATGTTATCCATAGAAAAAAATGGATTCTATTTTCAGATATTCACCTTTTCTTCTACAAAGTAAATGAATTGAAGGCCAGCAAAGTGTGGAAGCAGGCTCAGCAAGTGGAGGATATCTCATGGGTCGGGGATAGTGAATTTTGGCTTAGTCAAAATTAGTGACCAAAAAGATGGAAGAAAACAGATAGGAGTGATATTTAAAATATAGACATCTATAGGTCTTGATGATGAATTGGATGTTCCAGGTGAGAGACAGAGAGATGTGAAGGATATCTCTTAGGTTTGTAGTATGAACAATTGGGTGGATATTGATGCATTTGATGAGAAAAGGAAATATATATGGAGAAAAATCATTAGTTTTGTTTTGTATGGTATCACTGTCATGCTATTCATACATCTAAGTAGAGACAACAGTACATTTTGGTCTGGAACTTAGAGAAGTCTTGAATAGACAGAAAATTTTTGGAATCATTAGCAGAATGTTGGTGTTAATGGAAACCATGGAAGTAAATATGATTACCTATAGAGATGACATAAAAGAGATCATCGAATGAAAATAAAGAAGAACTAAGCTCAAATCTTTAATCAGCAGAGAAAGGAAAATTGACGTAAGGAATTTAGAAATGTGGCCTTACAGGAAGGGAGAACTTGTGTGTTATTGTTAAAACTAAGGGAATGGGTATTGCAAGAAAGAAGAAGAGTTCACAGTTTCAAATGCTACTGAAAGGCCCAATGAAAATTAAAAACACTCAATAACTGTTTTAATATAGAGATCAATGGTGGCATTAGCAAGAACTACTTTGGTGAAATTTTGGTGACTGAATCCAATCGAGAATGGGTTGAGTAGTGCCTGAGAAGTGAAGAAATTATTTTAAGTAGTATAGCTGTGAAAGTAAACAAAAAAGCCAGTGTGGAAATTGACCAAATATAAAGGCTGTTGGAAAGAATTGAGCAGAAAAAGAGTAGAAGATGAGAGAAAAGACTAGAAGAAAGAATAGGTTCAATGAAGATAAAAATGGGTGGGATTTTGAGCAGAGAAAACGTGAGGCTAAATGAGGGTTTAGAACAAAAGATTCTGGCTTACTTGTAGACACAGGCACAGGTTTGTCATCTAGAGCATCCTCATATGCTATTTCAAATCCTTGAGTGGTGGGGGACGGAAGAGGGAATAAATGTGGCTTATCTAGGAAAATGACAGGAGTCTTGGAATATTGAAAAGGAAATGATAGAAACAAAGAAATTATCCACATAAATTAAGCAAGCAGTATTATTTGCCAGTGCCTAGAGCAGGATGCCAGATTACCATTCCAATGATGCCATGCTTCCTGTTTTCTCCCATAGATAACTGTCATGATTTCTGTCTTAATCAATTCTGGCTGCCATAACAAATGCCATATACTGAGTGGCTTAAACATCAAACATTTATGCCAGAGGCTGGAAAATTCACGATCAGTGTGCCAGCAGAGTAGATGTTTGGAGAGAACACTCTTCCTGGTTTACAGATGGCCAGTTTTTGTTGATACTCTCACTTGGTAGAGAAGGGACACTCTAGTCCCTTCATCCAATTAAAAGAGTGCCAATCCCATTCGTGAGGGCTCCACCCTCATGAACTAATTACCTCCCCAAAGCCGCACATTCACATACCATCACACTGGGATTGGGGCTTCAATATATGAATTTTGGAGAGATACAAATATTCAATCCATAGCAGTATCCCTTACCGACACTAACTGAACATTGCCTTGGAATTTTCTCAAAACAGTGTACTGATCAACAACTACCAGATAATTAGAATTGACATGGAAATCAATCCCATTCTAATTAATAATGGTGATTTTTTTGACTCTGTTCATGCTGTAAATTAGAATTTTTAGACTGCACATCCAATATATATATACATTTACTTATAAATTATAGCCTTCTACATTATGATCAATAACTGCTGAACTGTAAAAAGGAAAAGGTATTTATAAGTGAAGAAATGTTAACAGTTTTCCTGTATATCAATGGATTGTTTTTCACGTGCTTTGCGGTGCATTTCCCCCACTGTAATTTGGAAACAACTGGTACTGATGAGGTCCTCTTTGACAAGTATACCGTGATAGCCTGTCTTATATATACCATGTAACTATCTGAAGTCATGCATGGAAATTATAATTATTGTACTTTCTGTTAAATATTGATTTAGATATTGAGATTTGAAGCTACTTTTAACTCATGTCCTTGGTAGTAAAAAAATTCATCTAAGATTGAAAATTTACTATTAAAAATAACACTGACAGCTCCTTCCAAAATATCCCTTTTAAATTATACCATCATGCCACCGTGATTTATCTGTTTTTGTCCTGTGACACATATATTGAGATTAAAGTGCCTTCAAAGCATCTTATTGCTACAGAATACCTCCCTTATGGTCAAATACATTTTTAGATTTTCTATCCAATCTCTTTTGCAAAATACATTTTTTTCTGTTTTGATAATCTTCTGAGGTGTTAACTTAAATTGTTTATAGTCATTTTGAAAAGGACACCAGCTGCTTTTTGTTATGATGAGTCAACAACTTGGAAAATATTTGAATTTGAGTAGAAACCTAGTTCACATTTGGATTTCAGTTGTATTTTATTAGTTGCAAATATTTCATATCACATCTTTTGAAATTCTGAATAAAAGAAGAAAAAATAATGAATACTGCTTTTTAAAAAAATTGATATCTTTGTTGCAGATTTCATTGCCAAAAAGACAGTCACTTAGTCATATTTCTGTCATATAAAAACTTAAATATGAACCATATTTTTCACATATTGTTTAAGCTTTGCCACTCATGTCTTCTGCCATCTGAGGATGTTATTATGTGTAATTTTTGTTTTTCATCTTCATTTACATGAGTAATGAGAGATTATATATGATAGCTATTAACCATCTGAAATTACCATTGGAGGAAGCATATTATGTTAGTTGTGCAAAACAACTAAAACAACAAAAAGATACTGCTCTTAAATTTATCAAATCAGGAACAAACTCTAATCTTTTGTTTATAAATATTATTTTTGTTTTATAAAAGTGATATATATATATATACATATACTCATTATAAAAATTTCAAGCCATTTAAAAAGTACAAAGGAGAAAGCAAAACATCACTAAAATCCCCAGCCCCCCAAGTCAGCCTTTATGTGTTTAATGAACACTATTCTGGAGATCTTTCTATAGGTACCTATAAAAGGACATGATAGATAAGGGAAGTGATTGATAAGTGATAGATAGATAGGTAGATAGATAGATAGATAGATAGATAGACAATTATAACAGTTGGATTATTATTTTACTGAAAGGTGTCCACTCTCATTTTACTAGATTTAACAGAAGAAAAAGAATAGACTGTTATAACTGAAAGTATATAATATACTATATACTGAAAGATGCTGACTCATTTTACTAGAAGTTAACAGAAGAAAAGGAAATTGAAATGAAACTGAAGGAATTGCTGATTGCAGATTTCTTTTTTTAACCACAAGAGAAATAAATTTTAAAGTAACTGTGTAAATATAAGAAAAAATATAAATAGAATCAGCGTGCTGAGATAATTTTTTAACTACTCATTTTAATTTCAAACAGTACTGGTTTGCCTGTTGCTATAAAAGATTAACTGATTATCACAGTAACACTTCTCCCTTACTTTCCCTTTTTACCTGGTTTTTCTTGCTTATCCTATCAAGGCTTATACTATTGATATTCTGTTCTACTACGATGCCCATAGAAGTTTAGTCTTGCTTTTATGTTTAAAAGCTTTTAGTGCTTCCCTTGAGGAATTTTCACTATCGATGCTGCATTTCTGGGGATTAAAAAATATCTTCTCTAATTAGCTGAATTTCATCATTGAATATATTTTTTCAAGAAGGTTTCTGACCGCTGTGTCCTTTATGCTCCTGTATATTTGAAAAGGTTTAATAGCTCCTTTCATACTTGAAAATCTTGTCTGGACATACTATCTTTAAACCAAACAGTCTTTTCTTTAGAATGTTGTACACCATTTTTTATATCTTCTGACACTGACTGCTCTCATGTCAAAGATTCAGGCTAGTGTGACTTTTAACTTCTCATAGATGACATGCATTTTCTGTCCAGATGGATACATTCAAAATTTATCCAGACTATTTGCTAGAAGACATTTTCCTTTTCTATGTATTTTCCTTTAGTAGTATCCTTAATCTTTAGCTTGCATAATTAACGAAACGAGACAAAGATAATCATTATCTCTACAGACATAGAGGACAGACATGTGGACACAGGTGAGAAGGGGAGGGTGGGACAAATTGGGAGATTAGGTTTGACATAAATACACTACCATGTATAAAATAGATAGCTACTGGGAACCTGCTGTATAGCACAGGGAGCACAGTTCAGTGCTCTGTGACAACCTAGAAGGGTGAGATGGGGGTGGGGGGTGGGAGAGAGGTCCAAGAGGGAGGGGATGTAGGTTTACATACAGGTGATTCACTTCATTGTACAGCAGAAACTAACACAACATTGTAAAGCAATTTTACTCCAATAAAAAAATTTTTTTAAACAACTACATTTAAAAATATATATATATGACTTTAATATTTCAACACCTGTCACTCACTCTTATCTGAATTATTACTATAGTCCTATGTTTTAGTTTGATATTTTTTGTCCCTTAAATTAGGCACTATTATTTTGAAATAATAGTGGTCATATTTACAGAAATATTAAGAGCTATAACTTGCTCATTTTGTGCCTGGAACTATTCTAAGATCTTAGCTTATATTAACTCATATAATCCTCGTGATGCCTATCTTTCAGATGTGGAAACTAATATATTGCCAAGGATGACCCAGCTAACTAATGACTGAATGGAATTCAAAACACAGGCAGGCCAGCTTCTGAAATGTTCTGAACCACTGCTCGGCTGTCTCTTTAAGTGTACTATTGTATTTACATAGTAATGTTGTTTTAAATTTACCTGGTTATTTGTCCATTTATTTCTCACCATTCTGTCATGTTTACCATTCCTTCTTTCTGGGTTCAGTATTCTTTGCCCTGAGGTTCACCATTGGTGTCACATTTTACAGTATTTATTTGAAAATGTCTGAATTTTGTCTTGTACTTTAACGTAACATTCTGAGTTAACATAATTTTCTTTAAGAAATTTGAAGGTATATGGTATAGGATTTGTTTGATGTCACTGTTTTACAAGTCTGTTGTCATTTATCTTTGTAGGTCATCTATCTTTTCTCTATAGTTGTATGTATGAGTCAACTCAGGCTGCCACAACAAAATATCATATACCGGTGGTTTAAACAGCAGAAATTTATTTTCTCACAGCTCTGGAGGCTGAAAATCAGAGATCAGGGTGTCAGTATGGTCACGTTCTGGTGAGAACTCTGTTGCTGGCTTGCCGATGGTCACCTTCTTGCTTTGTCCTCACATTCACCTGGTAGAAAAAGAGAGAGAGAGAGAGAGAGAGAGAGAGAGCTCTAGGATGTCCCTTCTTATAGGGGTCTAATTCCATTGGACCAGGGTTCCACTGTCATGACCTCATCCAACCCTAATTACCTCCCAAAACCCCATCTCCAAACATCATCACATTAGGGGTCAGGGCCTCAACATACGAATTTGGGGGCACACAAACATTCAATTTATTACACTGTTTATAAGAGCATCTGTTTATAAGATCACCTCCGATGTTTCACAGTGACGTGTCTGGGCTTAGATTTCTTTCATTTATCTGGCTTGGAATTTTATTTCCTGTATTTAAACATTCTTATCTTCAATTCTGTAACATTTTATTTACTAACTCTTAAAATAATGACTCTTCCTCATTTAACCTCATTGGAATTCCAGTAGAATGTTCTCTTTCTATCCTTCATGTCTCTTAAACTTTTTTTCATTACCCATATCTTTGTCTGTATACACCACCTGTTAGGTAACTTCATCGGATCTAGCTGTACATCAATATTTTTTACAGATAGAGCTAATCTGTTGTGCAACGGTCTGCTAAATTATTAACTCCAACTAGTATTTTTTATTCTAGAACTTCTACTTGATTCTTTTAAACTTTCTTGAGTCCTTAATAGAAATATTTTTATTGCTTTTAGATATTTTAAATTTCATCCCTTATCACTTTATGTTTTAAACATAGTTATTTTATATATGTATTCAATAATTCCATTTGTAAAAGTTCCTAAATTTCTTACTTGTTGGTGCTGATCCTCAGAAATGGTGTGTGTGCGTGCATGTGCGTGTGCATGTGGATGTGTGTGTGTTTAGTTTTAGTGGTAGAACTTATTTTAGCCGCAGTCATTATGTGTGGGGTCCTGTGATGCCTGTGTCAAGGATCTTTCTATGGAGGAAGAATATTCATTTTTGCTCCTTGCAGCTACCATGCCCCCATCACTGCCACCTCAGAGTCACTTTCTACTATTTTGTCAGCTTGGGGTTCCTGCAGACAGAGAGGCATGTAGCTACAGATTCTGAAATGTGTTTTTGCCCCCCACATATTGCCTAGGTCAAGACAGATAATTTTTTGTCTCCCCTTTTCCCTGGTGAAGACCTTGGTAAATCCATCCTATCACTGAGTATGCAGCCCTTTGATGATCCTGACTTTATGCAATGGTTTTAGTCCTGGCTTCCCCTTGCGCAGGCTCAGTCCTTTCCTCCCAGAGAAGTCATTGAAAATTATCACCCCTAAAAAGTGTTTTGAGGCTTAATTTTACATCCTAGTTTTTATCTTTCTCTTCATTTTTGTCTCTGAGGATTTCTTGTACTTTCTAGTATTCTCGGTTTTACCTTTAAGAGTACATTTGTTTTCTTTGTCATATTTTATCTAGTATTTCTATTGTTGGAGACAGATGTTAAGATTATCTAGTCTTTATATAGTTACAATAAAAATTCAAAATTCTTTGTAAGGCATCTTATGACTATGAAGAAATCTAGCCTGAGGGAAAAAGCATCAATTCTGGGAATGACAGAGCAGAATGAGGAAATAACCTTGTAGTCACTCTACTGCTGCACTTTTTCTTTTGTGAGATAATTAATTACCTTATGGTTTAAGTCACTTCGAAATGGGTTTTCTGTTACTTATAGTCAGAAGCACCTTACACGATCTATAATCAGTTTGTTTGCTTTGATTTCTCAACCCTCCTGACCTTGATTGTAAAGCCGTATTGGTGTGAGCTGTTGCCTTACCTTTCATAGAAGAATGTTAAAGCAAGGTGTTGTCTGGCTCTAACAGAAATGCACACATATTTTGAAATGGTGCTTGCAAATATGGGAAATATAAGTGAGATTTTCAAGGTAAACTGCTTAAGTTTAGAATTGCAAAATGAATCAGAAAAATATTCAAAAAATAATATTTTATTAAAATATATGAATGCAAAAATTATATAAAGCTTAAAAAGAAGAAAATTATGCCACTATTTTCTTAGAAGACCCTGAACTCAAGAGAAAGCAAAATAGACAGGTGAGGTAGATTGCAAAGAAGACTGAAAATAGAGGTAAAAGGTGAAAGTGCAAAATGAATTATAAGATATGTACAACACAAAGTGAAAATAGTGAAATCTTCTGTAATTAAGGACATTAAGGGACATAAAAGAATGTTTATGTAATGATTTAAATAATTTAATTTTATTAATTTTTAATTTTTGTTTTGCATTATTATATGAACATAATTCATAACACAAGAAAGAGACATTTTAATAAATTTTAGCAGCCACTTTTATAAAACCAGGGAAAACTAGGATATCAAATAGACTTTTATTTGTTCCTCTAAGACAATATCCCTAGTCTTTCAGGGCTTTTATGAGAATTAAAATTATATTATGTGGCTCATATGTTTAAAGAGAGTAAAAGATAATCAATAGTACTGTGAATATTACTAATAATAACCGCTAACAATTACTGAGCACCTACTCAATACAGTTACTTTCATTTCACTCATATCATCCTTATCAGTCATGTGAAGTAGGTGCTCTTATTGTAACCATTTTATAAGTGAAAAAATTGTTATAATTTAGCTTTTATACCTGAAGCAGCAGTGGAATAAGCAGACACAAAATAATTTGAAACATCATGAAGGGAATGGGCAGGATATAATCATGGCTTCCTTGTAACCAGTCTTTGTATTAGTCACTTCATATTCACCTTTTTTACTTTCAACAGACATTTTTTATACTGTCTTCTTTGAAGTTTGCATGTTAATGTGACTGCTTTTGGAGAAAGGGCTTGTTGAGGGGCAGGAGTGAAAATTAGAAGGCTGTGGTAGAGAGGCTGATGCCTTTGGCAAGAATTCTGAGAGGTGTCACAAAGATCAACACAATTTTGGAAAATGACTATTCAACCAGAGACAAAAGGAGTACTCAGGGCTCCAGTAGTAGGCTACAGTGTATAAGCTGCTTACATGGAAGAGATTAACCTACTGTTCTCAGGCTTAAACAGTGATGGTGCAAGTGGAAAGGGGTTTAAACTCTAGCAATAGAAATTTAGGTTACATTAAGGGAGAGATTGTCAGGGTAAGAGGTGTCATGTACTAGAATGAGTACAAAGAGAAGTTGTCATATCTACTTTTCTGGAGGTTTTTACAGATAGTTTAGCTCCTCATTTATCTGGGATGATTTAAACATGAGAGGTGAACTAAGTGACCCTTCTGGTTCGTTTCCAGCTTTGTACTTCTTTAAAGAAATAAAATATTTCTTCAGAACTGCTCATAAATTCCATTAGGCTGCAGTTAATACTCTCAGTGGTAAACTAGTTACTAAAGATTTCATCTAAATTTTCTGACTTTACTATATAAATAAAGCTTTAACTCCTCAGTGGCTATAAAATTTTGTTTTAAGAATATTAAGTAAAACTTTTATTTTATTTTTTTCGGTACGTGGGCCTCTCACTGTTGTGGCCTCCCCCGTTGCGGAGCACAGGCTGCTGACGCGCAGGCTCAGCGGCCATGGCTCACGGGCCCCGCAGCTCCACGGCATGTGGGATATTCCTGGACCGGGGCACGAACCTGTGTCCCCTGCATCGGGGGGTGGACTCTCAACAACTGCGCCACCAGGGAAGACCTAAGTAAAACTTTTTTAATTGTAGAAGTTAGAACTCTTTTTCAGTGGAACACTCAAATGGACTTGATATATAGGTCTCTATTGGAGACTGTTATATTGGGAAAAGCAGTGTTTTTTAAACTAAATATTTATTGTGTTCTTATCTGAAAAAGTTGGAAAGAAACAAAGATGTCTGTACTCTTCAGAAGAAAGGCCAAGTGAAAAAGTCTACAGTAAATAAAAAGGATTGAAACTCACTATGAATAAGCATTGGAAGAAGAGAGAGCACATGGGAGAAGGGAATGCCTTCCAACTGGGGACTGTGTGCCCATGAGTAGTTGAGAAATTAGCAAGGCTGGAAAAAGGTTAAATCTGATTTATGTCCGAAAATATTAGTACTTCTTGTTAAAGTGAGGTTAAGAAGAATAATGTGTCAGAAGTAATATGTTAAATGGTTCTGAAAATGAGAGATATGAGTTTGAAAATCTTCAAGTATTTTGTAGATCTGAAATATTGGCTGCAAGGGTAAGGTGAGAAGAGAGATATAGCCAAGGGCTGGATCGTGAAGGAACATCAGTATCAAACGATGGGGAATGGACTGAAATATCAAGCTATGGGATTTGAAGTTAGTTTTGAAAACAAGGCTTTTTAAGCAGGGAAAGGCCATGATGACATTTATATTTTGGGTCTGTAGCTCTCATGACTGTGAACGATGTTTATTCTTGAGGGTTATGTTAACCATTTAAATTATCATAAAAGTTCTGTTTCTACTTTCTTAGGAAGGCCAGCCACATTTGAGAGATAATTATGTGAGCTATAGATAAGACTATGGTGTTTTCTTGGTTTAAATTTTAGGTGTATTTGGACCTGTGTTTTTGTTAAATTTTACCCATAACTGACTCTAAAAATTGCTGTTGCTGCTAGTGGTAAATGATAAGTACTGACAGTCCAAAATTTATATTAAAATACTTAAAATATTAAACATTATAAAATAAATATTAATTTATTCATTTAAAAATATTAATGTTAAAACATTAAAATGTAGAACATCAACATTAGATTATCAATCTAATATATAGAATAGAATATGTTAGGATAGAGATGAAAAAAAGAATAAGATCTTTGGCATTCGATTAATTTAGTCCTAACTCCAAGCTTTCCAGGTTTGTAAACTTTGAAAAGTCAACCTCTTTGATTCTAATTTTACAACAGGTAAAATAGAACTAATAAAATCTAACCCACAGGAATTTTTGTGAGGATCAATTGAAACAACACATGTAAAGCACTTACAGATTTCAGTACCTGGAAAGTACTTGATAAATGTTAGTCTGCTCTTGTGCATATTTATAAATACTCTAAGGTTTCTTAGGAAATCCTTCTCAAAGGGAAGAATATATCATATACGTTGAAGAGGAAGGTTATAAGAAAAAGATGATAATAAAAACAGAAACATCTGGCAACAATGGCCCGAAGAATTACACGGGAGAGGAATTGAGGCATTGATTAGTGCAGGCAATTCTCTACTTGGAAATTGTAGCTTTTCATCTTCCATGTTATTGTGGGCAAAGATAGTGCCTTTCACTTTTACAGTGTCAGCTGTAGGGTAGGCAGTAATTTTTTTTTTTTTTTTTTTTTTTTTGCGGTACG
The DNA here is from genome assembly GCF_963455315.2 of Globicephala melas. Taxonomy (NCBI): domain Eukaryota; kingdom Metazoa; phylum Chordata; class Mammalia; order Artiodactyla; family Delphinidae; genus Globicephala; species Globicephala melas. The sequence continues at coordinate 119,271,587 of NC_083314.1, forward strand.
CGGGCCTCTCACCCGCTTTGTGTTGTGGCTTCTCCCGTTGCGGAGCACAGGCTCAGTGGCCATGGCTCATGGGCCCAACCGCTCCGTGGCATGTAGGATCTTCCCACGGGACACAAACCCGTGTCCCCTGCATCGGCAGGCGGACTCTCAACCACTGCGCCACCAGGGAAGCCGGGCAGTACATTTTCAATACAAACATAGTTGTGTAGGTAACAGAACCAGTGATGCCAATAGATGGTCTGCCCTGATCCTTTGTAGAGGGCAAGAAAATTCCCCAGGAGTGCCCCAAGCTCCAGAAATCTAGAACCTGATTAATAGCACAGAGATTAGAGTCATGAATATAGATCACAATGGGTACTTTTAAACTTGAAGAGAACTGGAATGCTGATGATATGTGATTTAGGGTCCAAGAACCAAGTGGAAGTCTTAACTATTTTGGATGGCAAAGAAGCTGATCCCAAACTTTTTTCAAATGGCCATTGTAATAGAGGATGTAGAGCAGAGTGGGAATTGTTATGGAAATTTACATGGTTGCAAAGTTTGGTGGGGAGAATACTATTAATTTAGAAATGTTAGTTATTTGTTAATTTCTGATTTATTTAATGAGTTTATTTTCTGGTCTAGTGGCTTATACTTCTTAGGTAATATTTTCTACCACAAATACATGATAGGGGTGACTGTCTACTATTTTGATTATGTTAGTCTTTGCTAATTAATTCCAAGTAAAGGTTATACCTGTGTTGTAAAATGTAATCACTAGTATAAATAGTCTATAGCCAAATTCTAGTAGTACCACAGGAAAAATAGTACTTATTCTCCAAACTACCCACCAATCCACACACATAGTATTACTACTATTACTATTACTGCTACTACCTACACATATATTTGTACATGGATCTGTTTCTTGGTTCTCTGTTTCTTTGGTCTCTTTGTCTATTCTTGTATTAGCACCACATGGTCTTAATTACTGTAACTTAATTACTGTAAGTCTCTACTGATAAAGTCATTTTCTTCTCTTCAAGAGTATCTTAGAAGCATTTAGCCTTTTGCATTTTTAAAAATCAACTTTACTGAGGTATAATTTGCATACAGTAATAGTCACCCATTTAAAATTTATATTTGATAACTTTGATAAGTTTATAAAGCCACATACCCAACACCGCAATCAGTATATAAAATATTTTATCACCCCCAAAAGTTCCCATATAATCTATCATAGTCAATCTTGTCCCCACCCCCAAACCAGACCTGAGGCAATCACTGATTGACTTTCTGTCACTTTAGATCTGATCTATCTCAAATACATGCATTCTTAAATACATACTTTTTTGAATATGACTGCTATTTTTAACGTAATGATTGAGATTTATTCAAGTATCAGTAGTTTATTTCTTTCTCTTTCTGAGTAATATTTATAATTTATTAATCATTCACTTGATGGACATTTGGGTTGTTTATAGTTTGGGGTATGAATAAAACTGCTATGAAAATCCATACTCTAGTCTTATTATGAACATATGTTTACATCTCTCGTGAGTGCCTAGAAATTGAATTGCTGGTTCATTTGGTACATATATGTTTATAAGAAGTTGCCAAGATGTTTTGCAATATGATTGAACCATTTTACTTTCCCACAGATAATGAGAGATCCAGTTGTTCCACATTCTCATTGACATTTGCTGTGGTCCATCACTTTAATTTTAGCTTTTCTATTAGGTATGTAATGGTAGCTCATTGTGGTTTTAATTTGCATTTCCCAAGATACTAGCAATGTTGCACATCTTTTTACATGCTTCTTGTCAATCACTATCTTTGCTGAAGTGTCTGTTCAACTCTTTTACCCAATATTATTGTTTTTTCCTGATTATTGCATTTTGAGAGTTTTTAAAATATATTATGGATTGAAGTCTTTTCTGAGATATATTCTTTGCAAATATTTTCTCCCAATTTTTGACTTTACATTATCTTAACAGTGTCTTTCAAAAAGCAGACATTTAAATTTTTGGTGAACTTTAGTTTATCAGTTTGATCATTTATTGATTTTGCTCTTTGTGCTGTATCTAAAAAATATTCTTATAATTCAAGCCACAAAAATTCATCCTATGTTTTATATTGTGGTCTATTTTGAGTTATTTTTTTTAATATGGTGTGAAGTAGGGGTTAAAGTTCATTTTTTTTTTTTTACATATCAATATCCAACTATTTTGTCACCATTTTCTTAAAAAACTATCCTACAAATAAAAAGTGTAACTTCTTCCCCTTACTTTACCTCCTTTTACTTCTTTTTATTCCAACCTAAATGCCCTTTTTTCTTTTTCCTGCCTTATTACACAGGCTAGAACCTCTAATTTAATGTTGAATAAAAATAATGAGAGCAGATATCCTTATTTTGTTATTCACCTTAAAGAAGAACATTCAGTCTTTCACCATTAAATATAATTTAAGATTTTTTTTTGTAAAGTCCTTTATTAGATTGAGGAAGTTTCCTTCAATTGCCAGTTTGCTGAAGGTTAGTTTAGTTAGGTTAGGAATAGATTTTGAATTTTGTCAAATCCTTTATCTGCATTAATAGAAATAATCAGATTATTTTTCTTTTTTAGTTGGTTAATACAGTGAATTATATTGATTGTTTTCAAAAGTTAAACCACATTTATATTGCTAGGATAAACCCATCAAACCCAGGTCATGATGTGTTATGTTTTGTATGTATTATTGGATTAAATTTGCTACAGTGGTGTTTAGAATTTTTACATCTGTGTTCATGAGGGATATTGGCATGTAGTTTTCTTGTAATGCCTTTATCTGATTTTGGTATCTGGGTAATGGTGACCTCATAGAATTAATTGGAAATTATTTTCTTGGATTTTCTGAAAGAGTGTGTGTAGCATTGGTATTTATTTCTTAAGTTTTTGGAAGAATTTACCATTGAAGCCATTTAGGCCTGGAGTTGTTTTTCTGGGAAAGCTTTTAATTACAAATTCGCCTTTACCAATAGTTATAAGGCTACTCAGATTATCTTTTTTAGTGAGTTTTGATAGTTTGTGTTTTTTAAGCAATTTTTCCATTTTATCTAGGTCAAGGATTTGCAAACATTTTCATAAAGACCAGAAAGTAAACATTTTAAACTACACAGGACAAAATCGAGGCTTTTATGTATGAATAGTATTTATGTAATTATTTAACATGTACTCACTTTAGATTATAAAAACCATCCTTAGCTCATGGGAATACAAACAAAACTAAACTAAATTAAAATGAGAACAGACATGAAGTGTATTTTTCACCTCAAATACTGAAGATTTTATCTTGAGAATTTTTAAAATATTCTATATCTGTATGTCATTTTTGCACATATGGGAGAAACTGCTGAAGCCTAACACTATTAAACATACTCCCTAATGTCCTGTTTTCCATCTGGCTTGTGGGAACAGAACTGTTGCTATGTGAGCAAAGGATACTGTTCTTCTGCTCTCTCAGATGGTTTGTTCTTCACATGAAGCACTATTCAGTATTTTGCTAAATCCTCAACATGAACTTTGCAGTTCTTTAGGATTCTCTCTCTCTCTCTCTCTCTCTCTCTCTCTCTCTCTCTCTCTTCTTTACCTGTTCTGCAAACTCTAGCCACCTTGGTCTTCTGGCACTATTAGCTCCATCTGCTCAATTCAGGGAATTCATGAGGCTGCTCTGGGTCATGGCCAATAAATTTTCAAGGCAGTAAGCTTGCTTCACTTTTTTTACTCATCTCACAGGGATTACTGTCTTTTGATATCTGTTGTACAGTGCCTTGAAAACCATTTATTCATATGTTTTTCCTGTTTTGTTGTTGTTGTTGTGTTGTTATTAATGTTGGTTATTTCTGGCAGGAGAGTAATAGGATCTCTGATATTCATTTCTAGCTCTTTGTGTTTTTATGTAGATTGAAAGAACCAGCATAACTAGTTCCACAAAAGCTAATTTTCTGTGGTTGGGATTTTGTTTCAAAATGCAGTGAATCTATATATATTTGAAATGAATATTTTGGTAATGTTGATGTAACCAATCCATGGACATGGTATATGCCTGCTTTACAATAATTTAACATTTCTCAGTAGTGATTAATGATATTTGTAGTGAGCTTGCAAATTTTTTTAGATTTATTTCTAGATATCTGTTACTTTTCTGTATTTTAAATTATATTTTGATTTTATTGCCTATTTCTATAAAAAGGAATGCAAATGATTTTTTATCTTGATGTTTTATCTGATGAGCTTGATACATTTATTTATATTTCTGATAATTTATCAAGTCATCTACTATTTTATTTTGTTCTTTTAATACTTATACCTTTCATTTATTTTTATTGCCTCACTGTATCGCCAGTACAATGATGAATAGATGTGGTAAAAGCAGACATCTTTATCTCATTTCTCTTCTCAAAGGAAAACTTTCTTTTCACCATTAAATTTTGTGTTTATTGTATTATCCCTTTTATTACTTGCTTATAGAAATTTTCATCAGGAATAGATGCTGAATTCAATAAAGTCTTTATGCTTTATCTATTAAGATGACCATGCTCTTTTTTCTTTACATTACTAGTGTGGTAAATTACATTGATTTTCAAAGTTAAACCATCTTTGTATTCTTGTAACAAGTCAGAGTTAGCCATCATATGTTATCCACTTTTGTATTTTACTGGATTAGATTTGCTGCTATTTTTTTTTTTAGCATTTTGGCATTATTATTTATGAATGAAGTTGATCTGTAATTTTTCTTTCTCATAATGTCCTTATCAGTTTTTCAGATTTTTATATTTTTCTGGCTTCTTAGAATTAGTTAGATAGTATTCCATCTCTTCTGTTCACTGAAAGAATTTTTGAAATGGCATTATTTCATTATATTATCCAGATGGTGCACCATACAGGCCTGGTGTTTTGTTTATTTTTAATTACAGATTCAATTTCTGTAATAGTTAATTTTATATTTTTATACTTATTTTGGTTTACAATAACACAGGTATTACAGAAAATGGAGAAAGAATGGTCTTTTCAGTAAATGGTGATGAAAGAATTAAATATCCATATGGAAAAATGAAAAGCATACCCTCTATTTACATCATACATAATAGTTAGCTCTAGTTGAATTGTAAATCTTTATAAGAAATGAAAATCAGAACAGCTTGTAGAAGATTAAGAGGATGTTAAGAAATTATGTCTTCAACAGGACAAAATAGTAGTAACCATAAAAGTAAATATAAATGGGATTAGATGAAAATTAAATACATTTTTTTCTTCAAATGACATCATTAATGAAAAGGCAAGCCATATAGTGGGAGAAAATACATGCAACACATATAATTTGTCAATGACTGTTACATAGGATATGTAAAGAACTTCTACAAAATAATAATAAGGCAAAGAACCCAATAGAAAATGAGCAACAGACTTGCATAGGCAGTCCATGAAAGAAGATATTCAAATGCATTGTGAGCATAAGAAAATATGGTCACACTTATTAATAATCACAGAGATTAAAAGTAAGTCAATACTACACACCTACCAGGATGGGTAAAACGTTTAAAGATTGTCAATATCAAATGTTAATGAAATTTTTGGACAATGGGAACTCTCATCAGTGCTAGCATGAAAATAAATTGATATAACTACCTTGGGAAACAGTTTGGCATTTTCTAGTATGCTTGAAGGTAAGCATGACCTGTAACTCAACAGTTCTACTACTTATGCACCAAAAGACATAAAAATATTCATAGAGAAATATTTCTAATAGTTAAAACTGCAAACAATCCATTTGACCATTATCAGTAGAGTGTATAACTCAATTGAGGAATATTCATATAATGGAATAATTTTCACCATTGTTTCTATATTATAATTGTCATATCATTAAGTTATCATGAGATATTTATTCTAAGCAATCATTAGTGTTTCCTTCATCATAGTTACAACTCAGAAACCATTTTGGTCCTATTAATGAGAGATATCCAGAAACATAGTAGTCAAGAGTTAGGATTACTTTATAATCATATAAAGAAGCTTCCAATTTCAATTTGGAAGCTCCCAATTTCAATTTGGTGCTAGAGAGAAAAGTTGATCTATTTATTCATTTTTTTTCTCTCTATGATTGTATGATTGTAATAGGATCTGAAAAACAAATGTTTTCACATGCCCACTGCAGTCTATTTTCTAGTCTTGTTAGTGTTTCTTCAACATATTAAATAGGTGACTATTGGCAGGAAGAATAATGGCCTGCAAAGGTATCCATGCCCTAATCCTTGAAACCTGTAAGTATATTATATTACATGGCAAGAAGAAAGTAAGGTTGCAGGTGAAATTAAGGTTGCTGATCATGTGACCTTAAAGTAGGACAATTATCATGTAGTATCTGAGTGGGCCCAATGTAATCTCACAAGTGTCCCAAAATGTGGAAGAGGAAGGCAGAGGGTCAGTGTCAGAGTAATGAGATGAGAAAGACTCAATTAGCCATTTCTGGCTTTGACAATGGATGGGGGGGCATGAGCTAAGAAATGCTGATAGCCTCCAGAAGTCAGAAAAGGCAAGAAAATAGATTCTCTGCTAAGGCTTCCTAAGGGGAACTCACCCCCAGCAAAATATTTTAGCCCAGTGAGATCCATTGCCATTTGTGCCATTACCACCAAGTCTGTGGTAATTTGTTATAGCAGCAATAGGAAATTAATACAGTAACTGAGTATGTTTCCTTGGGTATAATATTACATAAAAGTGAAAAGCATAACTGAGTACATTATTCTTTTTTTTAACCTCACAGGATTTTGGAGCCATATTTTTAAAGAGACACTATAATTTTTTTTAAAAAAAACCAAATGGCACAATTGGATTGCCAAGAAATACCTGGAAGAGTAGAAGAAAATAGATCATGGTACTCAAATTCACCTGTATCTACAGGGAGACATAACACAAGGTTGTGATTTTTAGCCCCAATTTTGTAGGTAATTATTAAATAATAATTTAAATCAGAGTACTTACCTCAAGAGTGCACGTGTGTGTGTGTGTGTGTGTGTTCAATATGCTGATTGAGCTAGAAACGAGAGTGTATTTTTCTCTAAAAATTGTTGTCAATATACTTCAATAATTAAATAAATCAAAGTTAAAGCTCATGGATAACTACCTAAAGATTTTGTCAGTTGCCCTAAGCTTAATTTTTAATTAAATTAGTCAAAAGTCTTCTTGGAGTTGTTGAAAAGGAGAATTATAGAATATGAACATATATGAGGAAAACAACATAAAACAAAAATCCTTTAGTAGTAATGGATATTTTAGCACATTTTACAAGTGGCGAGGGATAACAAGCAGGTCAATTTATCATAAAGATTTTAGATGGCAAAATTTGTTGAAAAATGTGTTTTACGTGTTTAACATTATATAAATAGACTTCCTTCCTTACTTATTTCTTTTGACATTTAACTATTTTCATATAAGATACATCTCACATCACTTAGGAGAAATTGATATATGTTACATTTTATTCAAATTATAGTTTCCATATGTTGTACTTGCTCATAAAATATCCCTTATTTGAAACTTTAAATATAGTCGTAAGAATACCTTTTAAAACAATATACATTTACATGATAGGTTTTAAAATAATATTTTTAATTATAAGTAGAACAGTCACTCAGAATCTTTCATTTCTTTAGAAATGAAGGCCATCTCTCTCTATATATAGCTGATATATAATACCTACACATATATGAAAGGAGTTACTAGATATTTGCTCTGTTACATGGAGCAAAAATAAACTCATTTTTAAAAGGCATATAAATTAGGGGATAAAAAGAGTTCTTGGTTTAACTCTAAGATCTGAAACAAAATTAAAGAATCTGTTTTTTTTAAATGCTTTGAAACCAGCTCATAAAGAAAGAAAAGAAGACTAAATTTGGAAGTAAATCAAAGGAATAAAGTGGAGCAAACTGGATATATGAAAATGAAAATGCTAACCATCTAAGAATGCGACCTGTCTGGCTTCTTTTAAAACCACAGAAATATGTGCTTTGCCGATGAATTCAGTCTGACATTCAAAGCTGAGAGGCCCACACCTGGTGGCAACAGGGTCCGCGGGCAATCTGACTCCTCAGCCAGACTTCCCACACTTTTGGTGAACAAGTGAGGTGGCAACAACAGCTGGAGTGTCGTTGTGGAACAAAAAACATTTGGGGGGAAACGTGCAGATGTATGCCGGCCATGAAACTATGTGAAAGGTCTTACAATTTGAGACATTAATTAGAAAACAGAACCGTTGCAGAGAATTTGAAAAAGATTTGGCAATAAGATTACATTCGTGAAACCAAATAGCCAATACCATCCTCCTCATCTTCAAATAATGCATTTTATTTCCCAGCATGTTCCATTTCTAATTCAACAAACTCCTATCAGTGTGCTAGTTGTGAATATGTACAGTTCTTACATGATAAAGGTTTGGTATAGGAACAAAACTTTTTTTATATAAGTTCCTTGTTCTGGATTTTATTCTTTTTAACATATTTATAATTTCCATTTGTTCTAAATATGCTACATTAGAAAACTTATGAGTCAGTAAGATTTACAATGAAACCTACTAATTCTGATCTTAGAATTATGCAGTAATGTGTTTCTGTTTACTGTCTTAATGAAGATTTGGCCATAAATATTAGAACTTAGCATTCATACTGATATAAAATCCAGTCAGACTTGTCATCCTATTGGTACAGTATGGTGATAAATACATGCTTTATAGAAACAAAGGTAGGATCCCATAACCTAAGCAGTGGGCTAAAAATAATTATTTACTTTCCTACATATTTACTCAACAGTTAGAATGCTTTGTTATCCATAGTATTTGTACAGCACCTTCAATGTACCAGTTACTCCCGGAGGACATTTGCTGTTTTATTTTTAAAGTCTTTACATTTAAAGCAGATTTAGGTTCATAGCAGATTGAGAGGAAGATACAGAGATGTCCTGTCCACCCCCTAAGCAAACACTTGCACAGCCTTCTCCATTATCAACACCCCCCACCAGAGCGGGATGTTTCTTACAATTGGTGAACCTGCACTGACACATCATTACCACCCAGAGTCCATAGCTTATATTAAGGTTCACTCTTGGTGTTGTGCATTTTATGGGTTTGAAAAAATAAGTAATGAAATGTAGCCACCACTATATTATCATGTAGACCATTTTAACTGCCCTGAAAATCCTCTGTGCTCTGCCTATTCATCCCTCCCTCCCAACTTCAATGGATTTTTAATGCTTACAGTTACTCTTCAGTGGACATTATTAATTCCGTTTTGCTGATGGGGAATTTAAAGTGTGGACAAGTCACATAAGATTCAAACTTTATTATACATGACTTTTCAGTCTGTGTTTTTTCTCAATCTCTTATGGCTCTTTTCAACCAGGGTTCCAAATAACAGCTTCATTGTTTTGTTTTGTTTTTTTCTTTTTTTGATTCTGTGCTGTCATCACTGTTAAACTGAAATGAACTTTACTTTCTCATTGGAGAATAGTTTTTTTGGCACTATATTCATTGGAGATAATATAAATCTTGCTTAATATTTTAGAGTGTCATCTCAGCTGTCAGATTTATAACCCAACTCTGACCCTCCAGTGTTGTGCCCTTCAGCCTGCTGCTTAACGTCTGTCTCTGTGCTTTCAGTATTTGCATCTATAAAATGGGGGCAATAGTTTTCAAAGGTGTGTTTTAATATTTAAATGACACAGTTAATGTAACTGCCTAGCACAATCATTATTATAATATCATTATCATTATATGTCATTATATATCATTATATATATCATTGTGTAATCATTATTATAAGAGATAGATGGAAATGGGTATAGTAGTTTTAATGCTTACAGTCTCTTGTTCTTTCCAGCTATTGGTTTTTAGAGTAGGCTATTTAAAAGAGGATTCTGGTTATACTTGTTATTGGGAAATCATTTTATTGTTTGCTACAGAAATGTTGGACTGTGAGATAAGGAAGTGCTCCATTTTTTTCCTTAAATGAACACTTTATGGTTTGGGTATCTCCAAGAATACTATAAAAACTGAAATGTTAGCACATTGTTCTATATTATTTATTTTTATGTTAGCCTACAAGTTTTGCCGGCTATGAACAGGAAAGTACAAGGAGTTAGTTTCCAAATATCTCCTTTTCTAGCACAGTTAAAATTGAATCATCAGTTAATATTTCACTTACATTTTATTCTTATAACAAAGTAGTAAATATTATTCAGATTATAGGGGGTTTTAGTCATATTTAAGTGTGATTATTTTTAAAAATTAAAAATTTTAGCCTTTACATTAAAAAAGGAACCTCCAAAAATATATATTTGCATTTTATCAGAACTGTGGACTGTACTGTTATAAGCATCAATTAGATTTCTATACTATGACTTAGGTGAATTTCTGTTTTTAAAGGTTAAAATACTAGGAATAAAATAGCTTCACAGATTAACATTCAAATCCATTACAGTCACTATCTGATTTATTGCTGAAAACAATTCTACAGAAATTTTAAAAGAAGTAATTATAATATCACCCCTTTGTAGGTGAGAATACAGAGACACAAAGTAGTACTGAGTGACTTGCCTGGAAAAAAAGCCACTGGTGGTAAATAAATGTTTATCTTCTTGATTTAAAGTCTTCATACTTTTTAACACACCAACAAGCAGAACTGTATTCTGATTACACATCTTTTCTCTTCCAGAATATCTGGTACAAGTCATTTAGCCAGAACCAAGGAGTTCCCATTTTCAATGTCTGTACAACAAAGGCATTAGGCATAACTAACTGCTATCACAGGCATCTTTAAATGGGCTTTGAAAGAGACAGTTTTGATACTGTAACAGAAAACATCACAGAAGCAGAAAACAGTATTTTATTTGATGAGTTTAACAATATCTGAACTAATAAATTAGCTGTCATCCTTGCCCCGTGTGGCAAGGATGGGGCCACACATGTGGAATTTCTGTATTCCTTTCTTTTAAAAAATAAAAACTATGTATATTATATATTCACACATACATATATACATATATATTAGTTATAAAACAAAATACATAAATGACATATTTTTGAAGAAAGATCAATATGATTTATGGGAAATACTTAAAGAAAAAATGTCATCCTGACATTGTCAAGATAAAGTTTATTCTTGGTTGGAGAAGACAGGGAAGAGAAAGGAATCAAAGATATCTTCAACATAGGACTGCAGGAGGACTCATGAAATGATGGTGTAGATGCAAAGAACTTGAGGGAGGCAGAATGGCTGTCATCTTTGAAGAAGGAGATAATATATGAAAACTTCCCATGTTTAGTATAGGGAAATGCTGAGAGAGATAAGTGGGAGTATCTTGTAGCTGTTGAATTAAAATGCAGAGAAAGTTCAAGGATGTAGGGGAAAAAAATGTAAATCCCCAGGGGTAATAGTTGAACACAGAGAGTGAATGATGTCTAAGGAGAAGCACAAAGGCTGCTTGCTGACTGAGGCACTTTAGGGATGCATTAAATGTTGATTACAGCATAGCCTGAAGTCTTGCCCATGTTCTGCTCTCCAGGCCCTGTTCCAAGATGCAGGGCTGGTTTCACACGGAGGAGGGGATGCTTCTTACAAATTGGTGCAAAGCTTTCATGTGCTCACTTACTCCCATGCCTACAAAGCCGTGTCCACTCAGAGAGGGCACATTTTTCTAATACGTACAATGGCGCCGTATCAAGGACATATATACAGTGGTGCCATGTAAAGGCTATACATGCAGCCCTGATGGCCTGGCTCCAGGGTTGTTGTGACTGCCAGTAAAAAAAAAAAAAAAAAAAAAAAAAAACATTGCTTGGACTTTGGCATACAGTAGGTCATCAACACATGGTGTCATAAAATGTGGAACTGACACTAAACAGAATCAAGTGACTCTAGCCATCTGTGCTTGTTCAAAAGATAGTTTAAGGGGCTTCCCTGGTGGCGCAGTGGTTGAGAGTCCGCCTGCCGATGCAGGGGACACGGGTTCGTGCTGCCCTGGTCCGGGAAGATCCCACATGCCGTGGAGCGGCTGGGCCCGTGAGCCATGGCCGCTGAGCCTGTGCGTCCGGAGCCTGTGCTCTGCAACGGGAGAGGCCACAACAGTGAGAGGCCCGCGTACCACCAATATATATATATATATATATATATATATATATAGTTTATGTAGTTAAAAGGCGAAACAGTCGATGGAGTGGATCATGACCAGCTTTTTAAAACATACTGAAATAATATAGAATTGGAAATATCAAACGACGGTAAATGACAGAAGGGTAAATATTTTTTATGAAAAAGTTGTTTCACTGTATTTATAAATATATCCAGTCATGGGGATGTATGCATTTCCTACCATAGGCAACTGTAAAAAAAAAAAAAAAAAAAAAAAAGTTTGCAAACCTTAACCTAGGAAATATATAGTAAAGTAGAAGAGTTATGACAGTATCAAATTTTCTAACTCCACATCCAGATCACAGTTGGCTTTGCAATCTATATGGTCTGGGATAGAGGTAATTATGTTAGATCACTCAATATGGGTGTCAAGGTATAGTTAATGTTTCAAGAGCAAAGAGTCATTGTCAGATTTATGGTCTATTCCAAAGGCTTATGGTTGCCAGAAACCTGATTTAAATATTTACTATGGCATTTGTGTGATAATTTTAAACTCTAGGTATTATTTACAACATATATAAAATCATAAACTGCCCATGGGCACAGATATAGTTAAAAAAGTCTGAATAACTGTTGTAAAATTTAATAGCTTTAGAAAAATCATGGTGCAAGCAGATGCTTTACAAAAAAGCCACATTTTTATTTCAGTGAAATAATTCATATGAGGATATGCCTCCAAGTAAGCATCTTTCTTAAAAGGTGTCAGAGATATTTCAAATAATTAGTAAGCAATAGGAGGTGGGATTCATCATTGTGTTTTTCAGGATGTCTCACTTATTAAACTATAGATGTTATCTAAAGTTAGCCAGTATTCTTCAAAATATGATTTTGAATGGCTGTAAATTATCACATAATTCAAAATATTTGTAATGGGTATTTAGGTGCTTGCTTATTCTTACCATTATATAACTTCAGTGAAAGTTCTTGAACTAAATTTTGTCGTATCTTTGAACCTTAGAATTATTACCTAGAAGGGAAATTCCTGGGGAAAAAGATGTTGTCATTTTTTCAGGCTCTTGATTTAACAGTGAATATACTTCTGTTAGCAAGATATGTGAGTGCTCCACCTCTGGTTCAGTATTCTCTTAAGTTCCTCTATTTTTTTCTTTACAGTTATGGGAAATTGTTGAAATGTTAAAGTAATGTAAAAAGAGTTCAGACCAATAAAATCAAAGGGAATACAAGTTGAACTCCATTACTTCTGTAAATTGCTACTTTTTGAAAAAAAAAAAAAAAAGGTCATGATACCAGGTTGCCCACCAGTCCATACACTGTTCTAATACACTGTTCTAACACTTTTCCCAAGAGAAAAACAAATCAAAAAATCAGAGTGGAGGCAGAATCGGAGTAAGATGTTATGGAAGATGTTCATGGATCTTTGCTTTTTCTGCCCTATTGCCCCAGTCTAGTTTTAAAACTTTAGTAGTAGCAAATAAGGAATACAGTGTGGGATAGTGTCATAACCAATGACCATGGACTATTTATTGATCACGAAATAACAGCAAATCTCTAGCTTTAATAAAAATGGTGGTAAGAATTTTTAAAGGTATCATGCTAAATTTATAGATGATAATTGACCTTCATTTGCTCTTTAATTTGAGTTTCTTTATCAGTAAGGATAAATATTTATTTGCAATTTTATATGTTGAGTTTCTTTTGTGAATTATATACTCATTTCTAGTGTCAGAAAGGTACAAAATATCCATTATAATTTCTGATTTCTTCTGTCCTGTGCATTATTTAGAAGTTTTTGGGGTTTTGTTTTTGTTGTTTTCTAAAACTTTAGATAATTTTAATTAAAAAATTTCATTAACTTTTAATGCTGTTGATAACTAATTTAATTCACTGTTGTCAGCAATACTATTTTATATTATATATTTTGAAAAATAATAATGGGGAAACCTAATTTAGCATGAAAGAATTGAAAAATAAGGAAAAAGTAAATTAGATTGAGGAATCTGAAAAATGAGCGTTAAACTCTTGCCTTCCCCCAAATTAAAATGTAACATAGAATTGAACATTAGACAAATACTGCTTTTCATTGTTAGTTTGATATCAGGATGAACTTGTTGGCTGATAGAGAAATAAGTTTCAAGTCTGTTGCCATTTCTTGCTCAGATATTAACACATTTAGGAATGGATAATACAATGAGAAAACCTAGGAGAAGTTGGTATTACCAATGTGGGCATCAGGAACAAATATTACTCAGGCATGAGAAATCTGTCAGAGCCTAAAACTGAGTGCTGAGAAGTTATATAAATGTTCAGTGCATTACAATGCAACAGAAGCAAGCAAAATCCTAGTTTAGCTAACAAGAAAATGCAGGCAAAACTCTGATAGCTTTTGCATTTCAGTAACATCTGCCACATCTAAATGTAGTGAATATAGAGGTGAAGGTTATGATCACAAATTAGGGAAGGCATCATATTATCATAACATATGTACTGTTGGATACTAAAGGTAATTCCAAATTATATTAGAATATAATGTGTAAAAAGATTAGAGTCAATTTTATGATAAAGTACTATGTATTTGTAGGGTAAATGTTTAAACTTTTAATAAGTGTAGATTGGCTATAGTTTTTTCCCAAAATATTTTATCACATTGATGAAGTGACAAAATTTATGACATCTTAAAATTAAGGAAACAAGGTTTCATAATAATTAAATCAGGCTGGCAGTAATGTGGGTATTTTTGATATTAAATGTGCCATCCCTATTTTCTTTGTCCTCTGATTTATTTTCAAGGTTGCTTTAATTTAAAGTTTAAGTGTGTTTATTATTAACAAAATAGTTGGATTGCAACTGTAAACTAATCTAACAAGCTGTGTCTTATAATGGGGAAATATGAGTCTTTTCCACTTAGAATAACAGTTGATATATTTGATTGATATTTTTATTCCATCAAAATTATTTCATGTTAGCTGTTTTATTTTTACTTATAGTTTCATTTTTTCTTTTAATTTTTTCTTAATCAGTTTACTTTTCATCCCCTTTCCTCTTGTTTTTCTTTTAAAATTAAATTGTAAATTCTCAGTCCATTTCCTTTCTCTACTCATAATCAAATTCACATTTTTGTACTTTACCAAAATTAGGTGCACATTTTGTACTTTCTTTTCTACAGTGTGCTTTACTTGCCACTGTACTCTATCCTCAGCCTGACCATGGTAATATGAACCCACTATATCCAGACTCTTAGGTTTTCCTTTCAGTAAATTTTTATAAGAATCCTAATTATCTTTTATATTGCACATTCATAATCATACAGTCATCATTCATTTGAATTTACATATTGCAGGTTTTGCTGTCTACCATTGTTACATCTCCATCTCATTTTCCCTTGTTGAGCTCTGTCTCCTAAATTCATTATTATTTGATTCAAAGGTATCTCGAATGTTTTCTTCACAGAGTGCATGGGTGATCTACTCGTTGAATCCATGTATTTCTACAAATGTTTTTCATCCTGATGAGTAAAAGATTTCTTTGCCTGGTTAGAGAACTAGAGAACTGGTCTCACAGTCATTTTATCTCAGTGACTTACACATGGTATCCTACTGTCTCTCAGTTATGTTAGCAAGAACCTGATACTATTATAATTGTTTTTCCTTTGTAAACTGGCAAATTCTTTTGCAACTGAGAGCTTGTTACTGAACCAAACTTGGGTCATCTTGCCCAAAGTGTAGCAAATCCAATCTGCTGACACCAGGTTGTGGTGAAGGAAAGTACAGCGTTTATTGCAAGCAAGAGAATAGGCAGCTCATGCTCAAAAGACCTGAACTCTCTCATGGCTTTTAGACAAGGGTTTTTAAAGATAGTGATAGAGGAGAGGGTCGTACGATGCACGATCAGGGCTTCTGTACACAGAAAGGCCCCCCCGCACAGTCCTGCTTGGTTTACGTCCCCTCTTTTCTTTGATACTCATCAATCCTGAGGGGAACAGGGGTAGGACAAGAAGGGGATAGAGAAATTAATTGTAAACTCAGCAGGGGAACTCAGTTTTAGGGGGACTCAGTTTCAAGTTTGTAAGATTTTTCTATCATGGATTTGATTTTCCCCGGAATATGTATCATTTAATGATTAGAAACAAAAATCAATAAAACTAGTTTCTCAAAAACTATTTCATGGCCATCACTCAAGCACCAGAAGGACTATATATAAGAGTATTATTCATTTTTACTGTTACAGTTGATAGATACAATGAAATGAAAAAACTTTAGAATAGTTAATTTATAATGTGAAATAAATGTATGAGGATTTTTATCCTACCGTTTGTATCAAACGAACAAGAGAAGTGGTTTCCAGTGTCTAGTGATTTATTTTTCTCCTGTTTGCCTACTCTGATTACACTTGGTTTTGCTTGTTTGCTCTAAAATGTGTGTGTTAATAATTCCTACCAAGAATGGACTAAAAAAGTGACAGTAGTATAAAATGAGAATATTTTCTTAAGTGCTACATTTCCCTTGGAAAATAAGTAAATGCAAAAGCAGCAACAGAGACCATCCTATACGTTTGTTTGTTTGTTTGTTTTTCCTGGCTTATATAGCCTTTGCAAAATCTGTTCCATAGTCAAAGGCACACTTCTTTCATAAAATTTTCAAGTGATACTTGTTGCTTCAAACAATGAAAAAAACACACATTTCCACTAAATAATTTTTTTTCAAATAATAAATACCCAGCACGGACAATTTATTCTTATGTAATTCTACTTTCTTTACCATGGTAAATTCTAACATTTTGCATTTGATGTGTCTGACTTTTCCTTTACTAAATTGGACTTATTAATTTTACAGTTATGGAAAACATACATTTTATACTATGTGTTTTATAATCAACAGTGGTAACGTAGGAAGTATATCTTCAGCACTGGATTTATTTTTTTCTCTGTCTTCTTAATAATTCTGCATATGTCAGTATGTTTATGTGGAAGGGTGGGTTATGTGTGTATCATACTCATATTCTGGGCTGCACTTGAAGAGTCAGGTGCAGAAGAAATTCCCAGAGAGGAAGAAAGATATAATTCCAAGTGTCTCCTTTGATACCTTTCCTTGTCTTGTATAGCGGTTGGTAATGGCAGTTCCAGCGTGGAAACAATAACTCCATTACTTTTCTTGACTGACTGAACCCATTCTGGTTTCATTGCAGCTCTCCTTTTTTTCTTTCCCTTCTGCTGACCTTTTTCTCCCCCTTACCTCCATGACTATGTGTTTACCTTCATATTACCCAGAAAAATATAAACCATAGGAAGTCCATAATTCAGGGGGCTCGTAAGGATGATTCTTCTAAGTTCATTAAAGAATGCTGGATATGAGAAGAGAATTACCAGTGTTACTGAAAACAAATGAGCCCAGGAAACTGCCTTGGGGAGAAATAGGAAAAAAAGCGTGTGAGTTGCCCCATCTTTGACTTAGAGGGCCTGTTCCACAAGTAATCACACAATGGTTATAGTCATTTTAGTGTTCAAATTTACGGAGCAATACTGGCAATCATGTCCAGAGGGAAAATGTGTATAAGAGTGATGCTGCTGTTAAAGTTCTCTGACTTTCAAGTTGTTATAATCAATTTGAGCCCAGCCAATAATATTTCAAGTGCTAGAAAAAGAAAGGGGAATATTTTCTCTTTTTTAATTATTTTTCCCCATCTGTGGTCAATAGATTGAAAAATGGAAGAAAAACTAAAATCTTATTCAGATTCTGGAATGCCAGTGACCTATAAAGCTAGTAAAATTCTACATTATTGTACAGGAAGTAATATAATTCTATGCTTTGTTGCCAAAAACATGTCATTACTAGGGTACTCAATATCACTCTTGAATTTGGAGAATTATATACCCACTACTTATGCCTTGTTTAGAAGCACACTTTACAAAATACACCTCACTCTACAATACAAAGATATAACTTGGTCTTTAGAGCCAGGCATTCTTAAATATAAAAACCACATCCAACAGATTCTCTAAACTAGCATGATGTAATGCATCTGGGCTTTAATTTCCTAATAAATAGAATGGGGATAATATCAATTATTGTGTTATTGTAATGATTAAATAAACTAAAATGAGCCATCTAGCAGAATGCCTGAAAAATGTTTCCTCTCTTCTTTCAGATTATTCGGTATAAATCATGCTGATCTAGTTTTTAATGTAAGCCAATAACTAAATATAAGCCAATAACTAAATCAGTAACTAACCATCAACCACAGGAACAGGCTGCCCAAAAACATATTGACAGAAGATATTTCTGGTATATTCATCTGTGTATTATTTTAAAGATTTGTGTAGTTTTCCAATAGGCTGGACTGAAGCAAGTGGAACCCCAAGGAATTTTCTGGTCAACACTGAGACCAAACACAGGTTAAGGGGCTTCCTTGGTCCTTTCTCTCTACCCTCACATCCTAACCTCTGGACTTTATCACTCAGTTGGTAGGAAGAAGCAAACTCAAGTAAGTAGAAGCTACAAAGAACAACAACAAAAAAAAAAGGAAGAAAGAAAAGAAAAAGGAATAACAAGAGAGTGTATAATGCCCGAGGCAAAGTTCATTTAAACTACTGAGATCAAAGCAGGAGGAGTCAGGAGAAAGGGTCCATCTAGAGATAAGGGCAAAGGAAGACAGCAGGCTTGTTCCCTGCACTGGAGCCTAGTAAATGCCAGGCTCTTGCTTCTGACTCACCCTCTGGAAAAGAAGGGAGTCTTGAGCTCCACCTTGTGTTTAAACAAGTTATGGCTTCATGGTTGACTATCCAACTGTGGATACTCCCATCTGAATGTCCTAAAGGCACCTCAGTCTCTCCATGCTTAAAAGTGAGTTCACTCTCTTAGTCCCAAAGTAAGCTCCTCCTCTGCTTCTCTCTGTCCTCGTGAGTCAATGTAGCCAACAAATCCCTCCAAGTCAGAACCTGGGAGTCCTCACTTCCTCTCCAACTAACTCATATCCAGTTAGTCTCCAAGCTGCACTAATATTTTAAAATCATTTTATTATGAAAAATTTCAAAGTCACAAAAATAAAAATAAGAATGTAAAGACCCAGGGACTTCCCTGGTCGTCCAGTGGTTAAGACTTTGCCTTCCAGTGCAGGGGGTGGGGATTCAATCCCTGGTTGGGGAACTAAGACCCCACATGCCGCGCAGCATGGCCAAAATAAATAAATAAATGTAACTTTGAAAAAAAAATACAACCTTAAAAAAATATATAAAGATCCACATGTTAGTCATTATCCAGATGACACAGTTTTCAGTTCATGCCTAATCTAGGTGAATCCTACCCACTTTCCTTTCTCTCCCCAGATCACTGACTTTTAACATGAAAATATTTCTGATCTAGCCCACCCTCCCCCCTTTCTCCTTGACTCTGTTTTGTTAGTTTTTCATGTCTTACAGCGTTTTAGCAGGTCTACCTGGATCTTAGCTAATTTTCCTTATATTTCAAAAATTGTTTTGAAATTCAAGTCCAATCAGACTTCTCCACTACATAAAATCTGATGATGGCCATCCTTTACCCACTGAATTTAGTCTGAAATTCTTAGCAAGTGTTTTCCCAGTTTAGACCATATCTGTCTGCATAGATTCTGGCCCTACATCCTCTACCTTCATGGCCGGTGTTCCACAATATAGTTCTCCTCTAAAGTATGATGCTTCTGCAGGCTTCAGGCATTTGGGTGAGTTCTTTCCTTTGTCTGAATGGATCATTGGGGCCCCTTTTGTTTGTCTGAATTCTTCTTACACTTCAGTGCCTGGCTCAAGCATCTCTTCCTCTTTTAAACCTTCTGTGTGAATAACCTTCTCGCTTTTATCCTGAAAACTTGCTGAGGAAACCGTCTCTTCTCTGAGTTACTAGTGTACCGCTAAACACCTCATTTATTTGTTATACCTACCGCATCCTAATAATTTGGGTTTTTGTCTGTCTTCTTCAGCAGCCATGGATCCTGTTATGTGACAGGCTGTGTGTATGCCTTTGTTCTTGTAGTGCTCAACCTGGTGTATTAGGCTTGAGCCAGTAAGAATTTTTGCTGAAGGAATGCTGAATATTTCTCCTTATTAACATTTTTTGATAATTTTTAAATAATTTACCTTCTCTTTAATGGTGTTATAATGAATTTTTCAAGTGACATCCTAATCTAAATATTTATTTTATAATCCCACAAGAAGTATAAATATAGAGTCACAGAGAGTGGGTAACATAACTGCTAAATTGATTTAAACAATGGAAATAAGAACACAAAAGAAGCAGACATATATTTTCCTATATTGTACCCATTCAAAGAAACTTTCTCCTTGAAACTTAATTATTATGGAGTTAGACACTGGGAAGTTTAAAGCTATTTAAATAATTCAGATTTATATATTACTTCAGAAAGATAATTTTTTTGCCTGTCTCCACTATCTTGGGGGGAGAGAGGCAGTTACTTTCAGATAAGTGGTATTTCAAGGAACAAGATTGGAGTCAGACCATTTAGGGAATTCGCCTATATTGTATATCCAGTCCAGAAGATTAGGAGATAGATAAGAAAATGTTTTTATTTCCAAATTCTTGATAAGGAAGCTAAGAGGTCAAGTGCTCAAAACTACATAGTAAGGAGAAACACAAAAATCAGTGTCAATCTTTGTTTTTTTTTCTTCCAGTTAATGTGTTACCCAAGACTTAAAAATATATTGGAGTCAAATACCATATCGATACATTAATTTGTTTTTAGAAACACAATCAGGTGATATAAAGTGGCTCATTTTCTTAGACTCGACCAATAACTCAGACCTAGTGAATTCTTTTCCTCAGTATTTTTGCATATCATTTTTGCAGTTATAGACCACAGGGATACAATCTTCATCATTCTCTGTATTACCAATAACTGATCTGAGAGCACAATTTCTTTTAAAATTAATATAAACTTCTCCCAGTATGCAGTGAAGGGAGTCAAATTTTGAAATAAAAATGGAAACTTTTATTTTAATAAGAACTCAATTACATGCTCCTATGTTAACTTGCTTTAGAATGTGAACTCTGACAGCAGGGCACAGATCCTGACTTTTTGATTAATTTTTACTTATTTCCCAGTGTAGACATACTCACATTTGGGAACTGGGAAACTCCATAAATATTTGAGTAACTGAATGATTGAATCAAACCCAAAGTGTGTGAAATATTTTTCTTTAACTTGATTTAGGTTCTTGTGTGTCAATTTGTGAGATACTCTCAGGTAATTTTAATAAACTAGTCTAATTTATTTTGAATGCATACATAGACCTATATGTTTGCTTTCTCAGTATATATGTGCATATAGTCATATAGAGTTGCATAATATCTCTGTATACAGAATCGATAAATTAATAATACACACATGTTAATAAAGTATTAACTCTTCAACATTTTATATAATGGCCATTCATAATTTCTCTTACTTGATTATCATATTTTCAGCAATTTTCCTTAACTCCTCCAACATTTATACACTTTAACTTAGGGGTGACAAATGCCTAACCAAGTGCTGAATGTGAAAAAAAGTTTTAAATATGCTTTTCAAATTTAAAAAATTTTAAATCCTCTAAGTGAAGTATGTACTTCCTTATATCATAAGCCACACCACCTTCTATTGTTTGACACTTGGTGGAGTCAGACTTTAAGTTACCCGCCTGCCTGGCCTAAACAAGCTTTTTGAGAGCTCAACCTTTGCACTTACATGTCTCCAAGTAGTTGGCCTCTAAGGGGAGCTCAAAACTCTTCTCTTGCTGCTCTATCTTTCTACTCACCCAAGAATAAATCAGGTCACATGCTGGGAATTAGAACTTTCAAAGGGGCAAGGGATTGAACCCAAAAGAGGCGCCAGTGGGAAAGTGGAAAGAGACCTGATGCCATAACATGAAAAACTATTAGGTGAGAGCCTTGGCCTAGCTTTGCTCTAGACATTGGAGAAAATGATCTTGCTTCTTGGGGACTGACCAGTTTTCTCATGAACTGGTTTTTCCAAGCAATTGAAATGGTCTTGTACCAAAAGTAGAGTCTGGGTCCCTGAACCATTGTGGGAGAAGCCACACCATCGACCTGAACACTAACCTTGGCTTCTGACTAAAGCAGCAAATAATCTTTTATTGTGCTGAATCACTACATGTTGGGATATATTTGTAGCAGTTGGCCTATTATAATTAATGTAATAAGTGAAAGTGATAGAACATATAAATATTAAAATAAAATTATGGAATAGAGATGTATAGTTTGAATATATTGCAAGGATAGGATTTGCAAATCTTACCTGACTGTCCATAGTAATCATTAAAAAAAAAACAGAGAGAGAGGAATTCACCTCTAGTTGTCTGTCATATACTAACTTCTATACTTATATCTATAATGTTTGAAAATGATTAAGTGGAAATAAATTTTACATTAGAGATAGAATACCAATAGTTTTTATTTTCCTTCTGAAATCTCTACCTCAATATCTTTTCTTCTCTCAAAATAGACCCATAATCCATTAGATACATTCTTACCTTATATATTTGCTTTTTAAAATGATTCTCACAGAGGCAGCAGGATGCAACAGTTAGGAGAACAAGCTTTGGACCAAACTATTGGCTCTGTAACTAAATGGCTGTTTGACCTTGACAAGTTACATTTCCTCTCTATGGCTTATTGTCCTCATCAGTTAAGAGAATAATAATGGTACCTGCTTCCTGGAACTTATGTAAGGATTAAGTGAATTAGTATTTATATAACACTTAGGAAAATCTCCAACCCTTAGGTATCAATATACATGTTCAGTAAGCTGTGTTTAAATTAAATGTTATACAAATCATCCTTTTAAAATAAATTAACCTTAGTTTGATTAAAATGGAGAATAGAAATTCAAGACATTTTCCAAACTCAACTCGTACCACTATCCCCCTATGATTTCTCCCTGTGTCCCTGATTAGGGTTCCCTCTACCTTCAGAAACATCTCAATCACCCTTAGACTTGCATGTTTGCCCAAAATTTTGCTTTCCTCTTAGTGATTTTCTTCTCTCTGTCTAACAAATACTTATTTACCTAAAATTAGCCATTTCGGGTCTGTTAGTTTCCTAGGGCTGCCCTAAGAAACTAGCACAAACTTGGTGGCTGGAAACAACACAGATTTGTTCTCTCACAGTTCTAGAGGCCAGAGGTCTGAAATCCAGGGGTTGGAAGGTCCATGCTCCCTTCGAAGGGTCTAGGAAAGAATCTTTGCTTATGCCTTTCTAGCTTCTAGTGGTTGTTAGGTGTCCTTGGCTTTTCTTGGCTTGTAGCTACATCACTTCAGTTTCTGGCTCTGTCTTCACATCGTCTTCTCCTCTGTGGCTCCATGTCTGAATTTCCTACATAGTATAAGGACACCACTCTTGGGGCCCTGCTAATTTAGAATGACCTCATCTTAACTTGATGATATCTGCAAAGGTCCTATTTCCCAATAAGCTCACACTCACAGACACTGGGGATTTGGACTTGAGTATATCTTTTTGGGAGACACAGTTCAGCCCACAGGAGGATCTAATGTCTCCTCCAGCCCCTCATAATCACTTCTGAGAAACACTTGTTTTCTATTTCATTTATTTGACAGATAATATAGATCTGATTTTTAAAAATGGTTTATGAACCTATATATATATCTTTTCTGATAAATTACAGTATAAGAGTATAAGGGTAAGGACCATGGATCATCATGTAATTATTTTTGTATTTGTGTACTCTTCCATATACAGTACAATACATATGATAATGAATAAATGAAGGGATGCAAACCTAGTAACACAAAATTCTTCTGGGGAGTAAGTGACAAAAATAAATGGCACATGATTAGAGTATATCAATGTGTAATCTCTGATTTTTCATTTTTAACTTATGGTATGCTTTTGACTGATTATAAAAAGTATTATAATTTCACAAATAAGATATTCATTGACATAATAATTGAATTATGTGTAAAAATTTGAAAAATAATCCAATATAGATTCAATAGCTATGTTTAGTGTTTTTGAAGTAAGAGATTCTATTTTGCTTTGCAAGTGCAAAGGTTTCACATTTAAACAAGAATAACCAAGTATGGAATGTGGATTCTTTTTTTTTAATTAATTAATTAATTTATTTATTTATTTGGCTGTGTCAGGTCTCAGTTGCAGCACATTGGCTCTTCATTGCAGCATGCAGGCTTCTCTCTAGTTGTGGCACACAGGCTCTAGAGTGTGTGGGCTTAGTTGCCCCGCGGCATGTGGGAGTTTAGTTCCCCAACCAGGTATCAAACCCACGTCCCCTGCATTGGAAGGTGGATTCTTAACCACTGGACCACCAAGGAAGTACCTGGAATGTGGATTCTTATTATTAACTTCTCTTATAAATAAACATCACATACCTAAAACTATTTAACAGGCAAAATTCCCAAAAACTGATGGAAACTAGGAATTCATCTCAATTATATAAAAATAATGTTTTAAATTGATTTGTCCACAGATGATAATGAGTGTGGAAATTTAACGCAGTCCTGTGGTGAAAATGCTAACTGCACGAACACAGAAGGAAGTTACTACTGTATGTGTGCACCTGGTTTCAGATCCAGCAGTAAGCAAGACAAGTTTATTACTAATGATGGAACCATCTGCATAGGTAAATTCAACTATATAACTTAAAATTTGTACCTATCTCTTATTGCTTATACCTCCAGAGATTAAATAATATTCAAACCAAGTTCTGTCAGTCCTTGATTGTACCCCGTTGTTAATACTATCAAAAACTTCATTAATTCCCTTAATTCTCCAGTATGGTGTCAGTTACTATGGTATATTTATCCAAGGGTATAAGAAAAATATTTTTTTTTGAGAATATCAACCAGTTTACCAAAAAATAAATAAATAAATCGTGAAGTTATGAAATCTAGCATGGTGGCAAACAACACAATAAATGTTTACACTTTAAAGTAATATATTAACTCTAGAAAATTATCATTGGTATCACCAGATATTGATGCTTATATAAATATGAACTCTGAGATGGGCCCTACATTTTTCTAGAAGGTGCTCAGGAAAGCATTACTTGTGAAAAAATTGTCCTAGTGCTTTTACTGCTGCCTGCTGAAAGTTTGTCACACATAAAATCTGCATTCTGTTTTTCTAAACACTATAGTCCTATTTAGAAAATCATCTCAGATTCACTAAAATGTCTTCTGGAGGGTTATTAATTTCAATTCAATCCCTAAGTGAAATATTGTGAGTCTGAAGAGAGTATCTAGATTTTTTTTTAATGTCCTTCTGTTGTATTTTGGTCACACACTTGATTTATCAGATCCTATAGTCTGAGAAAAAAATAATTGCATAGAAATTTCAGAGACAAATTCTCTGGAGCCAAAGACTTTAACTTTGAAAATAAATTATGAATCATCTTAATCATGGTTTCTAAGAAACTGTCCAGTTTACCAACAGCTAGTGTAATTATGATTGATAATAATCTACAAAATTAACAGATGAACCAAGGCCCTGAGAGTTAATTACATAACCAGGGGTAGATATGAGACTTGAACTCAGGACTGTACATGCAACATGGGCAGGAGTAAGGTGCTGCTTCTACTTTCCATAGTTAGATGAATGAGAGATGTCTAAATCAATATAGATCACCCTAAAGCCTTTGATGAGCTTCTAGTGAGGTTCTCATCAGTGAGTTAAGGAGAAATCTCGCAATGTTATCATTAACACACATGATAGTCAGGAGATAATGTTCAAAGAGAATTTATCAGTGAAATGTCTGTATCAAAGAAATTATCCTGTCTTATGTACTTATGGTTCATAGCATTTTCTCTGCTACATAAACCAGGTAGATTTTATTCTCATATTATAGCCAAGGGAAGTGAAGAGCTATTCCAGATTCACACATTTAGGGTAAAGGGAAGATTAGAATCACAGTCTTGTATCTAGAAAGCCATTGGTATTTCCACAGGAGTCTTAAATGGGTGGCCATTTAAATCTCACATGAATCTGGATCATGCAAATGCAGTGGATCAACTTTGCAAGGGCATAAATGATTTAAAATATGAGAAAATAATGCTATTTCTGTTGAATTATAATTTTGTCTTTATTGTTTGCAGCAAAATTTTTATTGGATTATAACATTACAATATATGCAAGAAATTAGAATTTTCCCAGAAAACCTAGTACCCCACTCTTTGTTCTTCTCAAACCTAAACTCTTGTCTCTAGTTTTAGAATGTTATATAATGTGTGCCTATTTTATCTATAGTAGATAAGTTCGAAATATGTACCTGTATAAGCTTTATTAGAAAAGTTCTAGTTAATGAAGAAATGCAACTTATGACATCTTAATCACTGGTATTTAATACAAATTTAACTGTGCTCTCCATTCCCTCTTGTCTCTAGAAGACATCTGTCTTTTCATCTGATAATGTTTACTTTTAATATGCCTCAGTTCACAAAGGGATATATATTTCCCTCTCTGTATTCCTTGAAAGTAAAGAATTCCTGTTTAGAAAAAAATTAATCACAGATACAGAGAAAACACACACACAAAGATAATTGAAAGCCAACATTTTATGGGGTTGTAATATATTTGTAATATAAGACTCTTTCTCCCAGTACTCAATTATTATTGAGATACTGTGGAAGGGCCCTGCATTTTTGCTAATTCCCCTTTTAGCTATTTTAAGTAATCAGTAAACAATAACTTAGATTAAAACCCAATACCCAATATTGAGTCCTTCAATTTCCACCTGTTTTGTTTGATGGATTATTTGGTGAAAAAAGTCATTCTCTGGAAAATTGTTATTTCTCACCAGTTTTGTTTTCCTTAAAGATTAAACTTTTTTAAGAAGCAGAACAGCTATTTCTTTTCCTTTTTTTTCCCCAGTACTTTAGTAATTTTCCTTGTGCACTGTGATAATCCTCAGGGAATTTGAACAGAGAACCATAATTCTATTTCCTTTTTACATTAGTGTATCACCTTGTAGTATATTGTTTCTGATTTGAAAGTTTAGCTGATCCTTAAATTTGACATGTCTGGTAATTATAGTCATTAAGAACCTCTATAAAAACATAATGAGGAGGAACCAAGATGGCGGAGTAGAAGGATGTGCTCTCACTCCCTCTTGCGAGAACACCAGAATCACAACTAGCTGCTGGACAATCATCGACAGGAAGACACTGGAACTCACCAAAAAAGATACCCCACATCCAAACACAAAGGAGAAGCCACAATGAGATGGTAGGAGGGGCGCAATCACAGTAAAATCAAATCCCATAACTGGTGGGTGGGTGTCTCACAGACTGGCGAACACTTATACCACAGAAGTCCACCCACTGGAATGAAGGTTCTGAGCCCCACGCCAGGCTTCCCAACCCGGAGGTCTGGCAACGGGAGGAGGAATTCCTAGAGAATCAGACTTTGAAGCCTAGTGGGAATTGATTGCAGGACTTTGACAGGACTGGGGGAAACA
This sequence comes from Globicephala melas, assembly GCF_963455315.2. NCBI lineage: Eukaryota > Metazoa > Chordata > Mammalia > Artiodactyla > Delphinidae > Globicephala > Globicephala melas. The sequence continues at coordinate 119,299,212 of NC_083314.1, forward strand.
GAGACTCCACTCTTGGAGGGCACACACAAAGTAGTGTGTGCATCGGGACCCAGGGGAAGGAGCAGTGACCCCAGGAGAGACTGAACCAGGCCTACCTGCTAGTTTTGGAGAGTCTTCTGCAGAAGCAGAATGTGGCTGTGGCTCACCGTGGGGACAAGGACACTGGCAGCAGAAGTTCTGGGAAGTACTCCTTGGCGTGAGCCCTCCCAGAGTCTGTCATTAACCCCAACAAGAGCCCAGGTAGGCTCCAGTGTTGGGTTGCCTTAGGCCAAACAACCAACAGGGAGGGAACCCAGGCCCACCCATCAACAGTCAAGTGGATTAAAGTTTTACTGAGCTCTGCCCACCAGAGAAACAGTCAGCTCTACCCACCACCAGTCCCTCCTATCAAGCCTCTTACATAGCCTCATCCAGCAGAGGGCAGACAGAAGAAGCAAGAAGAACTACAATCCTGCAGCCTGTGGAACAAAAACCACATTCACAGAAAGATAGACAAGATGAAAAGGCAGAGGGCTATATACCAGTTGAAGGAACACGATAAAACCCCAGAAAAACAACTAAATGAAGTGAAGATAGGCAACCGTCCAGAAAAAGAATTCAGAATGATAGTGAAGATGATCCAGGACCTTAGAAAAAGAATGGAGGCAAATATCGAGAAGATGCAAGAAATGTTTAACAAAGACGTAGAAGAATTAAAGAACAAACAAACAGAGATAAACAATACAATAACTGAAATGAAAACTACACTAGGAGGAATCAATAGCAGAATAACTGAGGCAGAAGAACGGATAAGTGACTTGGAAGACAGAATGGTGGAATTCACTGCTGTGGAACAGAATAAAGAAAAAAGAATGAAAAGAAATGAAGACAGCCTAAGAGACCTCTAGGACAACGTTAAATGCAGCAACATTCGCATTATAGAGGTCCCAGAAGGAGAAGAGAGAGAGAAAGGACCAGAGAAAATATTTGATGAGATTATAGTTGAAAACTTCCCTAACATGAGAAAGGAAATGGCCACACAAGTCCAGGAAGCGCAGCAAGTCCCATACAGGATAAACCCAAGGAGAAACACACCGAGACACATAGTAATCAAATTGGCAAAAATGAAAAGCAAAGAAAAATTATTGAAAGCAGCAAGGGAAAAAATGACAAATAACATACAAGGGAACTCCCATAAGGTTAACAGCTGATTTCTCAGCAGAAACTCTACAAGCCAGAAGGGAGTGGCATGATATACTTAAAGTGATGAAAGGGAAGAACCTACAACCAAGATTACTCTACCCTGAAAAGAACTCATTCAGATTCGATGGAGAAATCAAAGCTTTACAGACAAGCAAAAACTAAGAGAATTCAGCACCACCAAACCAGCTCTACAACAAATGCTAAGCGAAATTCTCTAAGTGGGAAACACAAGAGAAGAAAAGGACCGACAAAAACAAACGCAAAACAATTAAGAAAATGGTCATAGGAACATACATGTCGATAATTACCTTAAACATGAATAGATTAAATGCTCCAATCAAAAGACACAGGCTTGCTGAATGGATACAGAAACAAGACCCATATATATGCTGTCTACAAGAGACCCACTTCAGACCTAGGGACACATACAGACTGAAAGTGAGGGGATGGAAAAAGATATTCCGTGCAAATGGAAATCAAAAGAAAGCTGGAGTAGCTATACGCATATCAGATAAAATAGACTTAAAATAAAGAATGTTACAAGAGACAAGGAAGGACACTACATAATGATCAAGGGATCAATCCAAGAAGAAGATATAACAATTATAAATATATATGCACCCAACATAGGAGCACCTCAATACATAAGGCAAGTGCTAACAGCTCTAAAAGAGGAAATCGACAGTAACACAATAATAGTGGGGGACTTTAACACCTCACTTACACCAATGGACAGATCATCCAAAATGAAAATAAATAAGGAAACAAAGCTTTAAGTGACACAATAGACCAGGTAGATTTAATTGATATTTATAGGACATTCCATCCAAAAAACAGCAGATTACACTTTCTTCTCAAGTGCGCACAGAACATTCTCCAGGATAGATCACATCTTGGGTCACAAATCAAGCCTCAGTAAATTTAAGAAAATTGAAATCATATCAAGCATCTTTTCTGACCACAACATTATGAGATTAGAAATCAATTACAGGGAAAAAAATGTGAAAAACACAAACACGTGGAGGCTAAACAATACGTTACTAAATAACCAAGAGATCACTGAAGAAATCAAAAAGGAAATCAAAAAATACCTAGAGACAAATGACAATGAAAACACGATGATCCAAAACCTATGGGATGCAGCAAAAGCAGTTCTAAGAGGGAAGTTTATAACTAAGCCTACCTCAAGATACAAGAAAAATCTCAAGTAAACAATCTAACCTTACACCTAAAGGAACTAGAGAAAGAAGAAAACAAAAACCCAAAGTTAGCAGAAGGAAAGAAATCATAATGATCAGAACAGAAATAAATGAAATAGAAACAAAGAAAACAATAGCAAAGATCAATAAAACTAAAAGCTGGTTCTTTGAGAAGATAAACAAAATTGATAAACCATTAGCCAGACTCATCAGTAAAAAGAGGGAGAGGACTCAATAAAATTAGAAATGAAAAAGAAGTCACAACAGACACCACAGAAATACATAGCATCCTAAGAGACTACTACAAGCAACTCTATGACAACAAAATGGACAACGTGGAAGAAATGGACAAATTCTTAGAAAGGTATAAGCTTCCAAGACTGAACGAGGAAGAAACAGAAAATATGAACAAAACATAATGAAAAACTCCAGTACAGGGCAAGAAATGACCCTAGCAAAATTCTATATCTTTAGTCTATATTCAAATACTATTTTCCATGGATGAGGTAATTTCATTGCAGAAGGCTTTGAGTGAGATTTAGCATCCTGCCTATTTTCCTTCTCCTTGGAATCAGAGTAAAACAGAACGTCTGGTGCCCAGCTCCCAAGAGACCTTGTTCTAGACTCACATTTCACAAGTAGGGAAACTGAGGCATCCAGTGGTAAAGTGACTCTCCCAAAACCAAATGAGTAGAACCCAAGAACTTCTTCACGTTTTCTGTGTGCTTAAGAGCAGTGTTCACTACTTGTAATTTTTTATGTCCTATTGCCTTAGGTACCCTGATAAATACAGATTTTTTTTCTGGCTTTGAATAATATTAACATTCAATTTTGTTTTTGCAAATTGCTTCCACTACATTGTATCTTTTCTTTTCAGTGTATCAGTTAAACAACATTAGAAAATTCAGTTATTGGTGAAAATTATAAAAATTATAAAAATCAAAACAATCATATGATCATGTTTTGAAAGAAGATTATGATAAAATACTGCTGTGTTGGCTCATTGTAGACATGAAAAACAAGCATAACCTTATTAATGAAAAAGTAGCTAATGAATTTTTTGACATGCAAAACAAGGAAATGTGTGTTATGATGTACTTATATTTAGCGAAATCGAGTTATTAGTGTTGAGTGTTAGGTTGGTAGTGGAAAAAGTGGATCAGTTATTAAATATAGTTTGTCAGTTGTAGCCTGACTGAAATAATTATACAGCAGCAATTTAGCTTTCATGAAAATGGGGGAAGGGGTTCTTTTTCTCTTTTACAGCTCTAGGAGTACCAAAACATGGCAATTTAATGAGACACTCATTATCAATGTGTTTTCTCCAAATCTACATACTCACAGGGCTCCTGCTATTAAGAAAACACACAATATGAGTAGAATCACTGGACCTGATTCCCAATTACAATATCAGGTACCTACTATATCTTAGGCATCCCTCCAAACACCTTTACATACATTTCCTCATTGGTTATGAAAAAGAACTCTTCTGAGTTAAGAGTATTTTTATAATACTACCCAAGGTCACAGAGCTAATGAGTATTAGAATCAAGATTTGAATTAAGGTCTTCTACAGGGCCTTTGCCTGTAGGAAGGAGGATACATAGTGGTTTTATTAGATTTAATTAGGCCCTACAAGAAATTGCAAGAGATGTTAGTATGGATCTCAATGTAAAATGGCGGTCACATTCATTTTGGCTAAGCCAGTTTCATCCCTTTTGGGCCTGGGATACTCTTTCAGTATTTTATGAATCTCTTTATATTACTAGGTAGCAAGGAGGCATAGAGTGATATGCTAAGGATAGTGGAAGCTCTTTGACTACCCTGACACACAGCCAGTTGTGGTGGTCACACACACTGTACCTGTTACTAGGTTAAACTCAGTAAGTTCTAATACTGAGGCCAAAATTGAGAAGGATATCAAATTCAGCAAACCTCATGTCTACATTTTAGTAAAAAGTTAGAGAAACAATAATGTAAACAAGGAAAGTATAAACAATTTAGAAAACATGTCTTTCATTAAGGATGATTGAGGTTTGAAAAACATTACTTTGGTAGGGTGATTGATATTCTTTTAGAATATTTGGAGTCAGAATATAAAAATTTGCATAATCTTAATCTCAAATGTTTATTTCCCAGAGTATGACCTCATTATTTTTACAGATTAACATTCTGTCACTTGGTGAATTCAGAAGCTGAAATACCCTAGTTGGTCCAAAGCTGATGTGCTGGAATAGGAGACAGCTGAGCGGGTGCTGGGAGGGCTGGAACCAGAGGAGAGACCCCAACATAATGACCTCAGGGTATGGAGGATGCACAGGGGAAAGCTGAAACCGTCAAGAACACCAAGACTGTGTACATCTGTGTCCAAAGTGCACGAGGGAGGATGCAAATGGAGTTTGTAAAGCTAAGATCAGTATGTTGCTGAGAGATTGGGCTTAGGACAAAGTTCCCAAGAAAAGTTGTGCTTTTGAAATTGGGAGAAATCAACGCTTCATTTTCAGTTAGCCATAGAAGGTATCCGAAAATATGAAGTGGGTGTATTCAGAGAACACAGCTTTCTTTCCCATGAAATAAGTTTTTCTATTTATGATACTTCATGGATCTCTTCACACCTTCACTGGGGTATCATCCACATTTGGGTACTGCACAAATGACTTCTTCAACGCTGCTCCACAAAAGACTAGTCTTTTGCTTTCTCATATTTTTTTCTCACTTCATTGATCTCATGAAAAATAATAATTCTAGTCTGCCCTCCCACCTGACTTCTTTACTTCAGCCCAACCTGGAATGATTTTGCTAATGATTCTCCAGATCCCAAGAGCCAACCTGCTATCACCTCCTCCTTTATTTCTGTCCTTTTTTGGTGTGGAGTGGCAGTTTATGAACACATATATATATAGAAATTCAAGGAAGAGGGTGAGGGTGCTAGGGCAGCATTTGTTTATTTAAAAGTAGAGAACTTGGACTTCTAGGCAGTACAGATCATGACTATGAAGACTTGGCAGAAGAACAAGGGGTTTTCTACCTCTTTTTCAGGGAGTTAATAGTCTTTCTAAGTCCAGTACCTTCACCTTCTTAGCTAATGGAAATTTCTTCAAGAACTGGCAGGAGACTTGCTGTCAGTTCCAGTTTCTGGTGGTGTGAGGTTTAGTGTTTTTTTTTGTGCCATTATTGCATTTTTAAAATGAGAAATGAGGATCAGCTACATTTCAGATAGCTTGCTAGATGACATTTTAATTGGACTTTGATTACTCCCCCTTATTATGGCAAACAGGATTGTGCCACTCTATGAGTCTTTAAAAAATCAAATTGTATATGCAAGATTACAGATTAATGCATTAATCTAACATAGAGAAGCTCTAAGATGTCAGGGCTAGGCTAGGAGCACAAAAATCTTTACATTAGTTTAAGGTAATGATCTGGACTCTTCAGTTCCTTGGAATCATTCCCTATTGGAATGCCTCTGCCTACTGGCAGAGTATTTATTCTGTATTTATAACTTAAGACATATTTCACTATTCATTATAGTATGTAAAATTTTAAATTAAGAATACAAATTATGTGAGTTTATAACTTACCATTTTTATTGTAGCTTTGATATATAGCTACTGAAAATCTAAGACTTAATTCTGTACAGTTTGTTACTTTACCTTTGACGACCATGTATTAAGAATCATAGTAAAATATAACCTGAACAAAAGTAATAAGTTCTGGTAAAATTTTAAGGGAGTTGAATCATACATTCTGCTACATCTTAATTTTTAGGTTTACTTATATGGAAAAATGAGGCTTTGGAAAGAAAATGGGCTACTCCTTTTTGCCCTGCAGATTACTCTAAACTGAGTTGTTACAATTAGTTTAATTTAATACTAGAAAACAAAGAATTCTAAATGTATTTTTAAAATTAGATCTTTAATTAGGAATAAATATTACATCATCAATGATTGAAATTACTCTAATGACTTTGTTGATGAATCAAGCTATTTAGAAAACAATTCAAGCGTTGGTCTATGAATAACATTTTCAATATATTGTCAAAATGAATTGACCAAATCAAAGTTAAAAATATATATGCAGGGCTTCCCTGGTGGCGCAGTGGTTGAGAGTCCGCCTGCTGATGCAGGGGACACGGGTTCGTGCCCCGGTCTGGGAAGATACCACATGCCGGGGAGCGGCTGGGCCCGTGAGCCATGACCGCTGAGCCTGCGTGTCCGGAGCCTGTGCTCCGCAACGGGAAGGTCACAACAGTGAGAGGCCTGCGTACCACAAAAAAAAAAAAAAAAATATATATATATATATATATATATATATGCAGCTAAGTTTGCTCTGTCATTTTCCAAATGATGAAATTTTTCTTGCTATCTTGTAAAACTCGATATGAAATCACTAACTGTATGTAATACTATTATCAACAAGGTAGCAACTATATGAGCACTAAATTAAAATTTTAATTTTTCAAATATTCCCAGATATAGATGAATGCAATGAATCATTTGCCTGTGGAGATCATGCAATGTGTGAAAATGTGGTTGGTGGATATTACTGCTCCTGCAAGGAAGGTTATACATCCACAGGAAACTCACAGTTCACACCTAATGATGGCACTTATTGCCAAGGTAAATTATATTATTATATTTTATGTATTATCAAAGCACCATATAAAATATGTACTACATGCTTGTGAAGTATCAAAGAGCTACATCTTCCAAGAAATGTGCTAGTATTCCTTTATCTATAAAATGGAATAAGAAAAGTTACAGTTTTATTTAATGGAAGATGTAGACCACATGTTTTATGTAATTACCATACCCTGTTTCCTTAGGGTAACTACAATATTCTATTTTCCATAAAATATTGCATTTTAATGAATAAAAATAAATGAATTTTTATTATGAATAAAATTTTAAAATAATGAATAATGAAAAAAATTTAAATAAATGAATTTTCATGAATAAAATAAAAATGAAACTCAAATGATAGGAATGTTTTTAATGTCTAAATAAGTGAGCAAAATCACTGGAATCAATATTATCTTAGGAAAAATATTTTTTAAGACTTAATATATAATCTTTTTTTCTACAGAAATTGTGAATCCAGACTGCCATTTAGATAATATCTGTATTGCGGCGAATATTAATAAAACTTTAACAAAAGTGAGTAAAGGTATTGAATTAAAAATACGTTCTATTTTGACATTTTGGTTTCAGTTTAATTCTTTCCAAAGTCACTTCTTTTATTTTTTTTCTTTTATTTTTTTATAAAATATGGAACACTTCACGAATTTGCGTGTCATCCTTGCGCAGGGGCCATGCTAATCTTCTCTGTATCGTTCCAATTTTTAGTATATGTGCTGCCGAAGTGAGCACTCCAAAGTCACTTTTTTAAAAAGAGTAACAAGCAGTTGGTCTTCATGTAGAGTTGAAACTGTTTACATATAGAGATCTAAGTACTTGATAGGATTAATTTGAAAATCCCCAAAGTACTGAAGAAGACTTACATATTTAATTTAAGTTACTTTTTCACTATTCGGTAGACTGGAAAGTTATTTTCAACATGTAAAGAAATTGGATGGATAAAATAGTAAAAACACACTTTGACCCCAGGCCATTTTCAAATTCTAAGGAGACATAGCTGAATGCAACTAGATTTTGTACACCAAAATAAATACTATTTTAAAGAGTAAACAAAGTAGGACATTCATAAAATTACTGTCCTGAGATTAGAAGTGTGAGTCTCACATGACTCATTAACAATGAGGTAAAAGCAAATTGCCATTTTATCATGTAAAAAAATTTCTCTGGTTAATTAAAATCTAATTCAAATTAGTTATAATTTATTTTAATTAACTTTAAAATGATAAATTCAAACATGTATTGCCTTTCTGAAGTAAATTCTATGCCTTTTAAGCTATTTGCTAATCCTTTGTAAATAATTTCAGGTTTCATTGCTTTGTATTATGGTTTAGGTGTAATCTGATAACTTATTAATGTATAAGAGAAAAAAAAACTCAGACCATATTTATCATGCAACATTTATTCTTGAAAAGATCTAGTAGTGCTTTAAACTGGTTTCCTTTCTCTGGGCTCATTTTTGTTCAGATTAGGCACATAGAAGAACCTGTGGCTTTGCTACAAGAAGTCTATAGAAATTCTGTGAAAGATCTTTCACCGACGGATATAATTACATATATAGAAATATTAGCTGAATCATCCCCATTACTGGGTTATATGAATAGCACGAATTCAGCCAAGGACACCCTTTCTAATTCAACTCTTACTGTAAGTATGTTGAGCTTTAACTCATAATTGAGGCTTAAAATTTTCCTTACATTTGTGATTAATGTAAAAGTCCAACATTTTTAAAAGATACACTTTTTTTCAACAGGAATTTGTAAAAACTGTGAATAATTTTGTTCAAAAGGATACATTTATAGTTTGGGACAAGTTGTCTACAAACCATAGAAGAACTCATCTTACAAAACTGATACATGCTGTGGAGCAAGCTACCTTAAGGCTATCTCAGAACTTTCAAAAGACCACTCAGTTTGATACTAATTCAAGTGATATAGGTAAGAAGCCAAGGTCAATTTCAAAGCAATCGAGTTTTCCAAACAAGCCACTCTCAAAAGAGAAGAAAAGTCTTTAAAATATTGCTAATTAAACTGGCAGTTGTTTTATCAATGTAGACATGAATGGTGATGCATATCACAAGAATAGTTATGAATGAAGTGTGAATAAAAAGGATGAGTGCCTAAGATTTGCCACCTACTTATAGCCTCCACCTTTTTCTATCTCTGAACTGTTTAGCATTTAAATGCTCAGAGACCATTACTCCCTTGTCATCTCATGACTTGGTAGGATCTGTCTTGACCGATCATAGTACAGACAGATTTTCTGGATGTAGTATATTTCATTTTTTTAAGTTTAATTTTTTTTGAAGTATAACAGACAGAAAAGTGCACATGTCAAATGAATATAACTTGACAAATTTTCACAAAGTGAACATGTCTGTATAAACAGCACCCCAGAAGACCCCTCATCCCCCCGGCAGCCACTCCCTGCCCCATAAAGATTATACCATCCTGACTTCTAAAACCATACCATGAGCATAATTTTTAGTGTCTCTGCAATAGTCTATGGATAAATCATATTTTATGTAACCATTCCCTGTTTTTCTAATGTTGAACGTTGAAGATGTTTATTTTTAACGTTGAAATCCTTTGGGCGTATATCTTTGTCCTGAATGTAGTATATTTAAATTTCTCATTAGGAATCCTTTGCCTTTCGATAATATAAAGTAATTAGCATAGCAAATTGGAATGTTTCCTGCTTTATGAAATCTCATACTTAACACATTAAGAATCTGGATCAAATTGAGGCTGCCTGTAAGTTGTTCTGAGGAAACAAAGTACACTTTCTGCAGTAATCATTGCATATACACCCCTATTATATTTCTGGTTGTTATCCTGCTGTGCACCTATAGACATACAAAAATCATTAACTCATCGAGATTTACCAGTTACTCAAAATTAAGGTAGCAAGCATTGTGACCATATATAGGAGCCTAAATTTCTATGATGTTCCTGCATGAAAAAGGTGAAAATGCACCAGGTAAGGAAATTATTACTCAAGAATTTAAGTCAATCACTCTGTATATAATAAATTATATTGTAGATATCATCCTCTAATACATTGTAATTGCTTGTCTGCTTTAGTAATTATGATTTATAGCTTCTTTGTGTACATACATATTTTCTTTTATTTTATTCAATAAAGTTAGAATTAAGCCATGAATGCTATAGTGAAATCAAACAAATAAACTTGAATCAGATTTTTAAATACAAATTATAATGTCCAAACATCATGTTCAGAATATGTTCATTCTACCTGCCGTAATTAAGAAGTTGAAATATAACAATGATGGATGAAATTGTCTCTAACTAAATAAATACATTGATTAAACTAATTTCAGAGAATTTATTATTTTCATGATTTTGTTTCAGCTCTCAAAGTTTTCTCTTTTGATTCATATCACATGAAGCATATTCATCCCCATATGAATATGGACGGAGATAATATAAAGATATTTCCAAATAGAAAAGCTGCATATCATTCAAATGGTAGGACTTTGACAATCTTATATACAATATTTCAATGTTTTGCAATAAATACCATACATTTGATTGTATCATATGTGCATATAACTTGTGTGGTTTTCTATAGAAAAATATTTTATGTTTATACACAGAATTTCCGTATTTATATTTGAGATTTTCATTATGATAAAAATATCTGGGTAGAATTTTAGCTGATGATACCTAGATCCTTCTTGTCCTCGATCCTCCAACTCTGTAACTGTCTAATAATGTTAAGATCCCAGTGGAAATATACAAAGGAACTGTGATTTTATTCCTCATTTTGCAGCAGTCAGATGCTATAATTTTCATAGAGTTCTTCTAATATTTCGTCTTCAGTAATCCTTCATATTCCTCCTTGTAAGACTGAATTTGGGATTGTATGAGGAAGATGAATAGAGGTAGTGTTCAAAAAGGTAGAAAGTTATTGTTTAAGCATGGATTTCTCTTCCACTCATTTCTTAGTTTTTGTAGACTAAACTCTTCAGCTAAACTAAAGGCAGGATTTCTTAAGAAATGGGACCAGAGAATGCTAGTACTAGCAAGTGACTTTATGGTTATCTAACCTAATGGCCTCATTTTATGGATAATGGAACTAAGGCACAAGAAGCTAACGGGTTTGTCTCTATGTACATCAACAGATAATACAGAACTAAGACTTGAAGAGAAGGAGGTAACAAAGAAATCAGCCCTGACCAGCTTTCCCTTGTCGCCTAACCACAGGCAAACTAGCAGCTGCTATTTTAATTTAAACATTTATCTGCTCTCGTAGTGCAATGCACTTAGAAAAAAAAATCTCTGCTGATAATAGAATTGGTGCTGTTCACATATAGGTCAAATATATTAACTATAAAACATGAATTATAATATTTCCACAAAGCATTGTGGGTGGTCATACGTACAAACGGAAAATATATACAATAACACACATATGTCACTTTTACAGACATCACTTCATTAAAAAATATGTTGTCTTTATTGTTAAAAAGCTTGTTGAACATTCCCTCTCAGAATACCATCTTTTAAAAAAAATTTTTACAGCGCTAATGTGGGAATTTTTTTCTAATCCATTGATATTCTCCTTTCCATTTTTTCTTGTCATTATTTATTCAAAAGTAAGAAACAGATGGCCATGAAGAACAAAAATAACTAAGCCATACTGCCATTGAACCCATGGCTCTTACCCCATTACATCATATTCTAATTAACCAAGCACACACGTAATATTTAGGAGCAAATCCAAAGAATGTGTTAAACTGTTGTATTTTCAAAGACAATTTGAGTAGTATTTGGAAGTTGAGAATAAAGACATTGAAAATACTTATCATAGTGACAGATGATGAAATTGTCATGGAATTAATATCTCGAAGAGATCATGTCTTAGTGTATGGTAGTTTTGTTACATTTCATAATCACGCATGCAAACGCTGACATTTGAAAGGGACAGTAATATCAGCTCTCAAGAAAGCAGAGGGAGAAAATTTATTTTCCTCAAGGTTGAATCTTCAAAATAAGGACAAGTGTAAGAAACTGATCAAACCCACTCAATGATGTCTACATGTGATTATTCATTTATTGACAAACTTCCTTAATAAAAACATTCATTAGTTAAAAGCTGCATAGTATCATTAGGAGGAAAATAAGGGTGGCACAGATGGATTTTTAATCTTTTTTATATACTGAATTTTAGTGCTTATCATTAGTGAATGAACCCCTAGTTTATTGAAAATAGGTACAGACCTGATATGAGAGTTAAAAGCTAGATCAGGCCTAGAATTAGTGAGAAATCATGGGAATTAAAATAGGTTCCAAATGATTTAAAAAGAATGAACAAATACTGGATCAATATTCAGAAAAAGATTAAAAAGGGATTTTGGACCATTCTACGTGGCATGAGTCTCCTTTTACCCAAAGTCAAAAATTGATGTTAAATAAATATTTTCCTTTAGAAAGTATCAGAGTGATAGATTTTTAAATCCATGTTATCTCTTTGGTGCTTCATTTGATTTTGGACCACCCACTACTACAACCTCCGAGAAGTTGCTGTTGCATGAACTGGTTCATCAGCTGGACTAGGTCAAGTTCCCCTAAGAGGTTTCCAGGTTCTGCTTCCATCCCTGGTCTGTCCATAGCAAATGCTGGGCTAGTTGTCATCTGAAGCCATCACAATTTCACTAGCCCAACCATGTTATACTAACATTATTTTTTTGATATAAGTTTTCTGTGCTGGCAGTTTAGGAAAATATGTAATGTATCTGAATTTCAGCAAGGCTCTTAGCAGTATCTTGGGGTGCCTTTTTACACTAAGATAGAAAACGTGAATAGTGACACATTTTTGCAACTTCTAGCTCACATAACTATATCCAAAGAATGTTAGCTATTAGTGTGATATTGTGATGTGGATGGTTCCAGCATTATATCACAGACCTTTGTTTTTGATGACATTATCAACATTTGTATTAATGATTTTGATTAATTTATGCTTTTCAAATTATTTGCTGGTGTCACAAACTTGAGGGAAAATGAATATGATAGAGTTCTTCCTAATTTGTCCAAGTATCTAAAGCAAACATATCTAGTTAATAAGTATAACAATAATCATATTAATATAGCATCTTAAATTTTATAGAAGACTCGTATAATTTCATTTGGTCTCCACCTTATCCTAGTAAATAGCTGGAGGGAATATCACTACCATCATGTTATACATGAGAAAACTCAAGTTTACCCAGGGACACACAAGTAGGAGAAATGACTAAAACCAGAACTTCTAACTCCAAGAGTAAATTCTGAATATAAATTCCTCAATTTACTGTCCGTAATTCTGTACAACAGAGAAGGAATGTGACCTAAGTGACAACAGGAATTTTAAAAGATAATAGTTGTCCATGTTGAGTTGTTCACACACACTTAATATCAGTGATAATGAGCTGCTGATAATGATCTCAAAAACCAAGGCAATTTGAGATCCGTTAAAATAGGTGTGGTGTCCAGGCTAAGGGGAAAATAGGCATGTGATAGTCTATACTGATCAGGTAACATTTCTAGTATCTGGTTATGTGCTGATGTGCTGCATTTGGGGAGTGTCAGGGGTTCAGATAAATGGCTGCCTCGAAAGGCAATAAATTCCCTATGCTGTGTCGGCATAACTATATGTCATGAATTTAAAGAGGAAGCATTTCAGTGGGCATGAGGTTGAACTCAGTGGCATCTCACAACTCTTTCAATTCTAAACTTTCTTAATACTGTAAATCTGTGATAATTTTCTCCCAATATCTTTCTAATTCATATATTCGCCCAGCAAAGTAGTAAGTCAAAATTTTATTTTTCAAGTGAATATACTTTACTCCTTGGTTCTTAGTCAGCACTTGGATGTAAATTTGTCTAGGACTATTTTTCTCCTAAATATAGTCTGTGCCAAGGGAATGCTACAGTCCACAATCAGTTTCAGAGTCACAGAGGTCAGAGAATATGTCTTAATATGGTTGGATGATGTAAGCATAGATATATTATGACCCACATTTCAGTATCTGGGAATTTGTATGACTCCCTTTGGTCAATTTTTATGTTTATTTTAAGAATTTCACTGAATACACTTATTTGATTGACAGGCAGTGTTGCAGTTGCATTTTTATATTATAAGAGTATTGGTCCTCTATTTTCATCATCTGACAACATCTTATTGGAACCTCAAAGTTATGATAAAGCTGAAGAGGAGGGAAGAGTCATCTCTTCAGTAATTTCAGTCTCAATTAGCTCAAACCCACTCACATTGTATGAACTTGAAAAAATAACATTTACATTAAATCACATAAAGGTAAGTTGTGTTTCTGTTGACTATGGATTATAATTGTGAAGCATTCAGAGAAATGAACATGTTTTTGTAGTGTCACTTTAATTGTATGTGAGTTCTTGAGTTTAAAAATGCAAATTCAAAATTGAAATAAAAGAGTAAAGTGGTTTCAACTAATTTTTCTATAAAATATTTTTGTACTTTCAGTGCTCTTTAAATTTTATAATAAATACCAAAGAATTTTATGTATTTGATTATCTGAAATTAAGCTACATTTTAGTTTTATTTTTAAGTACATTGTTCATTTTGGAAGTCTCCAGCCCTTCGAGGAAGAAGTTATAAAAAAGTATTAAAGAGATAAATGTTACTTGTATAATGAGGGAGGTGTTTGGTTAATTGTCATATAAAATAATACTTGCAGGGATTTGGGTGCTGATTAAAATAAAATCATAGAGAAGTTCATAATATTTCATAAAGAAATTATCTGAGAACACTTTACTCTTTTATTGTTATTCTAAATCTTTTTTCAAACCCATGTATAATTAAAACTATACAATAAAAAAAATGATTAGAAATAACTAAGTATTTAGGGTTTCTATAGACCTAAAAGTGAAGGGGAAACTCAAAATCATATTGTTTGCTGCATTTTTACAGTTAATGGTTTATTGGGCTTTCAATTGAATTTCAATCTTAGTACATAATTAAAGTGCCTCAGAAACTCTATTTGGAGAACCTTGAAGCTGGGCAATTGTATTTGCATGTTTATGGAAAACAGGGGATTAAAAGAACATATAGTCAGCCCTCCGTATCCACAGGTTCCACATCCATGAATTCAACCAAACACAAATGGAAAATATTCAAGGGAAAAAATTCCAGAAAGTTCCAAAAAGCAAAACTTGAATTTACTGCAGCCCGTCAACTATTTACATAGCATTTACATTGTATTGAGTTTTATAAGTAATCTAGAGATGATTTAAAGTATACAAAAGGATGTGCATAGGTTATATGCAAATACTCCATTTTACAAAAGTAACTTGAGTATCCGTGGATTTTGGAATGCGCAGGGGTTCTGGAATCAATCCTCTGTGAATATCGAGGGGCCACTCTATATGCTTCCATACAGTACAAATGTGTCACTGTAAAGACAGACATCTGATGTAGAGAGAAACAAAATGTATAGAAATTGCAAGTAAATAGTAGGTCAAACCTAGACAATGGTGGGCATTCTGTTGAGGGAAAAAGAAGGTGTGAAATGTTTTAAGAATGGAAACTAAATTTAGATATTTTCAGGTGCTAAATGCAAATGACCTTTTGATACTAGAAAACAAACATTGTTCTTTTACATGGTCTTATGGTTTTTCTACAGTTTTTACCAGTGGAATGTTTTGGCAGCTGAAGAGGTGCCAAGGACAACCCACTTCTCCCATCTCTGTTTGACACAGCAACAAAACAAAACACACATTTACACAAGAGTTCTTCACCATACTTAATGAGAAAACTTGATTGTCCTTAATCTTCTTCTCTGTTCAAATTCTTTTCCCATTCAAAGCAATGACCACTCTGAAATTTCATCTCTTTCCTCTGACAATACATTTACCTAATCAATTGCTTCCCTCTCAGAATAAAATTTGGATACCATTTTATCCTCTAGGAAAATCGAAGTTATTTCATATCTAACACCTTCCACTTCCTGATTCCCTGATAATTGCAACTTCACCAACTAGTATATACTTCATTACTTTAGAGGAATATTAATTATAGTTGTTATAATAATACAGATAATAATAATGATAATAATTATAGCAACCAATACTTTAATAATGCTTATATGGAAACACGCTTTGTTCTAAGTTATTTACTTTAATTTTCACAAGAACCCTATGAGGTAGGTACTGTTATCTCCATTTCACAGATGAGGATACTGAGACTCTGAAAGATTAAATGCCTTGCCCGTGGTCACTCAGTAACAACTGGTAGAACAAAGTTTCATACCCACAGTTTTTCTCCAGAATCCATTCTTCCACAGCTAAGATACTCTCCTGCCTGATGCTATTCTCTGAATCACTCCCCCACCTACCTCCCAAGAAATTAAGCTTTGTCCATTACCTCAACTTTCCTGGATGTCTCCACATTGGTCCCAGTGTCTCAGCTAACAAATAGGCTGAAGTTTCTGGCCTCCTACAAAATGGGAAAGCATTTTCCATTGACCCTCTATCTCCTTCACCCCAAACTTAATAACTCCTCTTATTTTTTTAAGCTTTTAAAAAATAGATATGATCTATTGCCTTCATCTATAGAAAATGTGGATTTAATTTTCTTATACATGTCTTCCCCTGTGATCCACACACTCCCCCAACTATTCATCCTCCCATGCTTCATCAAATTTGGGGTTAAATCAGTTTTCAATGCGTTATACACAGCTGAATCATGAGGCTGAACAATTTTCCTGGTGTTAGTAAATTCCCTTCATTTAGCTTGCTTAGATTTCTATTTATCCATTACTAATTAGTCCCCAAACTTTCTGATAGTACTATAAATCTCCTTATAAAACATTCAAATACATAAGATTATCAGCTAAATTAATGTTCTGGAGACATCCTTGTTAGGCCTCTGTGAACTTGATCCTGTCTGGATGGTCTGTCCTTTGCCTTCTGTATAGCTATCAGCCTGGACATCTCTGTCACCATCATCCTGGGCATGCAACTCTCCTCTCTCCTGTGTCAGATTCAATGTTTCCTTGAACCAACGATTCCTCTTTCTTGGTTTATCTCTATATTTTGGTGGCATATTCTCCAGTGACTCTTGAGAAAGGTGCCCAGAAAGTCAAGTTTTTGAGCTCTTGCATTACCTTTTTAGCTAAGTATATACTATATTTCTATCTTATCCATACACTTAGATAAATTCCATGGTATAGAGTTATAAATTGTGAATAATTTTTTCTTCAGAATTTTCTAGACCTTGCTCATTTTTTTCTAGCTTTCCAGGTTAACCTGGGGAAGTTGCATGCAATTAATATTTTACTTAAAATTTGCATTCTTTTGCAAGTGATCTGTCTCTTTCTCTCAAACTTTTGAGATCTTATCTTTATTCTCAGGATTCAATCAAAGATGAACCTTGGTGTGGATCTTTATTAATTGTACTAGGCATTTATGTGAGTCTGTTCAGTCTGAAAATGTATGGTCTTCAGTTTTAGGGAATTTTCTATTATTATTTCTTTGCTAATTTCTTTCTCTCCAGTATCTCTTGTCTCTTCTCTTGTTATTCTTATGTAAATATTGGACTCTCCAGCTGAGCCTCTAAGGTCTTTTTTTTTTTTTTCATTTTAAGTTTTCCTTTACATTTTTTTTTCCTGCTAACATATTTTATTTCTACTTTATACTTAATTATAACAGAGCACCCTTATTTTTTGAACTCTACTTTTGTTTCATAGGTGCAGTATTTCTCTGTGGTAGTATTTATATTTTAAAAAAACCTGTGTTCTACTCCCTACATTATGTTCATGATTTCCTCTGTTTGGCTTGTTGGCTTTTTGTTCTTTGTCTTTCATGGTAGAGTGTGTCCTCGGAGGTCTAGTGGTTCATGGCCATCCATCCATATCTAATAATGAGACATTTGAAAGATGATTGTGTGTTCAGGTGGCTTGTGGCAGTGGTGTGCCTCCCTAGAGAGTTATCATCAGGCTAGTTTCTGGCCATTGCACTGGAAGATCCTGAAGATCACTACCTAAAAGTCATTTCTCTTCGGCCTTTAGTTTCTCAGAAACCTTTTAGTCTCATGTCTAAAGACAGAAGCTCACTGCAAGGATTAGGAGAATAAAAAGACAGTGGTGGGCAATGGTGGGTGCTCAGCATGTAGACAGACCCTCACTTAACCCCTGTTTTTTGAGTGATGCACTCTCAGCTGACTCTAGTTCCTCAATTCTAGAGTCCTTCTGGCTCCTCTAGCTTATCTGTTTGTTTGTTTTTTAACAAGAGTGGGATTGGGTATTTTCCTGGCAGTTTTGGGGCAACTGGATGTAGAGTTTCAATTTTCTTCACATAGCGTGACCTCTTTGAAAAATTTCTTGTCATCTCTCCAGTTTTAGTTCAATCACTGTCTTCCTAGACGTACTCCAGTCAAATTGGCCAGTGCTCCAACTATTGATCTAAGTGTTGGATTTTCTATATAGGCCATTAAAGCAACTGTCTAATTGTATTAAAATCATCTAGGCTTCTGTCATCCTTGAGGGCAGATGCTTTATCTTTTCAACTAAGAATCCGTGGCTCCTAGCACAGTGCCTATATTTGATACTCAACTAATATTTTCTTTAATGAATAGTTGTCTGAAGATTTGCATTTGGTTCTGTTTTACTCCACTTATCAATGATTAGTCTTGCATATATTTTTTGACATCTCTTGGTCTCTCAACACAATACCCACTCACAGGGCTCTTTTGAGGATCAAATTAAACAAAGTAGGTAAGAAAGCACCTAGTTAACTATAAATTGTTATATAATTGTAAACAGTTTTTATTTCTACAAGACACAAGCATAGGTATACAGCATTCTATGAGTAACTTATTAAAACTTACAGTGCATTAAGTATTGTGTTATGATTAGTTAATATTAATATATGATAAGGAGAACTCTACTATTTATTGAACAACCTTCCTGTAGTCTATTTGATCAGCCCCTGTCTATCTCTGACCTTACACTCAGTACCCTTTACCTCATTCATTGCTTGAACTGCACTGGCTTCTAGATGTTTCTGGAAGACCTTCATTGAGTCTCACTTCAGAGGTTTTCCATTTTCTATTCAAACTGTACGGAACCCTCTGTTCCCAAGTCTTTAGGACTCACACTCTCACTTAACTGAAGTATTTGCTTAAATGTCATTTCCTAGGAAAAGCCTCCTCAGATTACTTCTGTTCTCCTTTCCCTAGCTTATTTATTTTGTTTAATAATTTCTTATCTCCTCATTAGAATGTAAGGTCAATAACGGAAACACGGAGCTTCCCTGGTGGCACAGTGGTTGAGAGTCCGCCTGCCGATGCAGGGGACGCGGGTTCGTGCCCCGGTCCGGGAAGATCCCACATGCCGCGGAGCGGCTGGGCCCGTGAGCCATGGCCACTGAGCCTGTGCGTCCGGAGCCTGTGCTCCACAACGGGAGAGGCCACAGCAGTGAGAGGCCCGCGTACCGCAAAAAACAAAAACAAAAAAAAAACGCAAACACTTTTTTTGTTTTGTTCAGTGCTGTATTTTTAGCACCTGGATCAATGACTAATATCTAGTGCACATCCAATAAACATTTACTGAAGATAATGAGATATGTCATGCACCATTCTAAATGACATACATGATCTCAATTGACAATAATTCTCACAAATGCGTGACACAGGATTGATAAAATATAGCATGACTGCAGTATAAACTTCAATTTTTTCACACAACAGTAGCATTCACTTATTAGCATTGATTTTATGCTTTACTTTTTAGGCATGGTTTTAATTATATTGCTATGCAAAATGGTATTTTAAATATAACCAAAACGATGTCGTATGTATAAATTTTTCTCTTTTTCCTGTCAGTAAAATGTCTCTTTTTCAGACCACAGATAAGTATAGGAGTCAATGTGCATTTTGGAACTACTTACCTGACACCATGAATGGCAGCTGGTCTTCGGAGGGCTGTGAGGTGACATACTCAAATGAGACCCACACCTCATGCAGCTGTAACCACCTGACACATTTTGCAATTTTGATGTCTTCTGGTTCTTCTATTGTAAGCCAATTTTCCAATTCATATTTATAAATCTATTTTTTCTTCTTCTTTATGTCATTCAAGAGAATATTTAATTTTTTATGTTTTCTTTGGGTATAAATAGCATATTTAATTTACTGATACAATCTCAACATTACCTTTTTTTAGTCTTTCTTTTCTTACCTGCCTTCTATGACATATCTAGTTTGGATCTTTGGTTATTCTTAGTGTAAGACTTACCTAATCTATAATATCTAGTAGATTGTGTATTAAATATCTATCCATTGACTTAGTTTTTAATGTGGCTTTTAAGGACCTTTTATACATTTTAAAGTATCATGGACTTCAAGGGCTTTTGCCTTTGTATTGAAACTTTATTTTTACTGATGACAAATTCATTAAAAATATTTAATACCTGGTCAATAAGTATTAGCACATTCATAACAAATACCATGTTTTAATAATGTAGAACCCCACAAGATTTTTAAACATGAAAAATCTTTCTAAGGTGAATAGCTTCATATGTATTTTACATCAGTAATATCTTGCTGTTACATTATATAGGTTTTTATTTTATATCCTTGTATTGGAATCTTTAGATTACAGGCTCATTTCCATACAATACTTAAAATCCATCAAATACATATCATGACTAAATAAATCTGCCTAACCCTAATGTCAGTAACAAAGATGATTTTTTTTCTGAATGTTAAATAAACAAAGATGCCTCTTAAAACCATCTGGTTAGAGTGAAACCATCCTTTCCAATTTCAAAGTCTCGCAACTATACTCTTTTGTTATTCTACATATTCAGCATTTCTAATACCTTTGTTTAATGTGTTTAAATGAATTACTGCATAGAAATTACTTGTTCTTACCACTGATAAAGCTGCTTTAATTAACCATTTTCACATTACAATAATGAATTGCCTTTCTAATATCAAGAAACTGATGGTGATAACATTGTTAAACCATGTACTAATATATACTATGCTTAGGGAAAAAAATCACTAATTACAGAACTTTTAAAGTGCTACATGATTTATATCAGATTTTCTGAATGTTGAACATTTTCAAAAGTACAAAATGTTCTCATCTAAATGCACATTTGTATTTTTACATTTTAGAAACAGTTTAATGTTTCACCAAAAAGGGAAGTTCATTATATGTTGTAGTTCCTTTGACGAGCTACTGAGTTATTCTTTTAACAGTTGTATTATTATTTTCCCTTAGGGTATTAAAGATTATAATATTCTTACAAGGATCACTCAACTAGGAATAATTATTTCACTGATTTGCCTTGCCATATGCATTTTTACGTTCTGGTTCTTCAGTGAAATTCAAAGCACCAGGACAACAATTCACAAAAATCTCTGCTGTAGCCTATTCCTTGCTGAACTTGTTTTTCTTGTTGGGATCAATACAAATACTAATAAGGTATGTAGATCTCCCTTACTCTCTATTTTTATTTTCTAAATTTTTACTTTCCTAAATGTATATGTCATAGAAACATGAATTGGAATTAAGGGCTTAATGGGGCAAATACACGATATACTTTGTTCTTAAGGTGTTTCTAAGTTTGAGAATGCTAATATATCTGAACAACTTGCTTAGTAATTCCATTAACCACAGTGGCCCTCATTATGATGAACTGCAAAAACTTGTCAACAAACTGAAGAAATAACCTTATTTTGTCTTTTTGTTTTGTTTTGGTTTGTTTTTCCATGGGCGTTAAACAAAAAGAGGGGAGAGAGAGGGGAAAGAGAGAGAGTTGGAAAAAATGTTTATCTCAAGACAGGGACGGAACACAAAAGTGGCTAAGGTTCATAGGTTGAAATATGATGAATTAGCTCAACCTAGTAAATGCACTTTTCTAACCATTTTCCACTATTATTGATTTAGAGCCTTATCAAATAGTTCCCCTCTTGAGCTAGTCTGGGTCATGCTCGAAGCAGACACTAAAGTGGGATAAAACAATATAAATTTATTAAGCGAAATGGCTGTGAGAGAAAACGGGAAGAGAGAGACTCGGAGAGCCATCAGATCAAGATGCAGGCCTGAGCCTGAGTGAAGGAAGGAAAGGTGAAAGGATGAGTGAGTAGAAGCGCTTTACACAGCAGTGCAGTTCTAAGGAAAGCCCAGTTTGCCTGTCAAGGAGTCCTTTGAGAAGACCCTCAGCCAAAGTCACCTGGCAGGTCTCTCAAGAACAGGAATGTCTTGCTGTGCTCAGTCAATGGCTGTCAGCAGCCATCAGGGAACGTGAGCACATCAGTGGCTTTCCTGTATAGCAGCTGCAGCCTGCCCTGCCGCTGGAGACCAGAGAAGTGCATCAACATGGCCACAACACATTAAATTGCCTCCATATTTCCATTCTTACTAGTCATCTTTCAAGTACTGAGACTAACCATCAGTTATCAAGGTTTTCTTCTGAAGTAGATGCCACAAAGCACCTATTTTAAATAGCCTACAGAAGACTGTAAACTCCGTATGTTTTTGTTTGTTTGTTTGTTTTGCAGTGGTATTTATAACACGTGTCAATTCTGTGTACCTCCCACTATCCTCCAAAGCCCAATTCCTCCTTCAGCTTCACCCCACCATCATCCTCACCACAAAACTATTCGTTACAGTGTTTATTTTCAATTCTATTTCACCTATCAAATTCTTCCCATTTTAAAGCCGTATTTCAAATCTCACTTCCTCACTGCAGTGGTTCCCAAATTTTAATCACCATCCCCAACCTTATATAGTACTCTCGAATATATTTTAGTAGGTAATCTCATTATGTTTCAATTATACTCTATTTTATTAAGTGCAGTAAGTATGTAAATGTTGTGTTATCCCACCAGTAATAGATTGTGTTAGTTCTGTTACTACAGAAGTGTATAACTATTACATTTTGTTATTTCTTATAAGTCTAACTCTAGTTCTAAGTGTGAAGTCAATACTAATAAATAATATTTAACTGAAATCCATCTCAAATTTACCTGATAATCAAGTGATCATATAATGGATATTTTTGTAAAATATATCATCATTTGTCTGTTTTGTAACTTCAGTGCCTTCTCTTAATTATTTATAATGTTTTGTTTAACATAGTATTAGCAGTAATTTTCATTCTTTGAGCATGATTAAGATAAAGGAAAGTAAAGGCAGCTCCAAAACAGAAATCAACTCAAATCATAACAGTTACTGTGAGATAATCATGTGACTAATCCACAATTTATCACATAATATAAGTGTATAAAAAGTATAAATCTCTGGACGAGAACAGCAACTTAGTTCTATTACAGGACTGGTGAATGTTTCACATTGATGAAGCACAGTTCTTTTAAATCAGTCGGAAATGGTACAATTTAAAAAACTGACACTTGACAAGGATATTTTAATGTGACCAAGCATTATAGAAAATGGCATAATTTATGGAGAAAGTCAAGATTTTATGTTGCAATAATGTTAAAGTACACATTGCTTATGGTTTCTTTCTTTGCTTTCTAGCTCTTCTGTTCCATCATTGCCGGGCTGCTGCATTACTTCTTTTTAGCTGCCTTTGCATGGATGTGCATTGAAGGCATCCACCTCTATCTCATTGTTGTAGGAGTCATCTACAACAAGGGATTTTTGCACAAGAATTTTTATATCTTTGGCTATCTCAGCCCAGCTGTGGTAGTTGGATTTTCAGCATCATTAGGATATAGGTATTATGGCACCACCAAAGTGTAAGTTAAGATGATCTCGTAAATATTTGGAATGCAATTCTGAATAAGCTTTGTATATCATTGAAAATTTTGCTTTGTTGAAGTACGTACAAGCATATATGTAGATTTTATCTCTTATTTACTTTTCAGATGTTGGCTTAGCACAGAAAACAACTTTATTTGGAGTTTTATAGGACCAGCATGTCTAATCATCCTTGTAAGTATACATAAAATTGCGGCTAGAATTCAAAAAAAGTTACAGTTTAAAGGTGCTTAAAATTCTCAACAATCAGGCATTACTTTGAGGGGAAAAATAATTTTGAGCACTTTACAATAAATCATTTATTAATACTGGACATATATTGCATCACTATTGAGAAAAAATATACATTTTAAACTCAAAGCTATTATAATTAATTTGCCCCTCTTGGGAGGCTGTATTTTTGCATTACATGTAGAAAAAGAATTTTTCACTTATCAGTAGTATCTCAGCATACTTCAATACTGAGAGTGTGCCAACCAGCTGATAATGTGGCATTTCAGATGTTTATGTTATTTAATCTTTTATCAATGATCAGTGATCTTTGAAGATTAGACTGTCATCTTTATAGTTTTATCATCCTTATGTACCCTGTCATCACGAAAGTGATTTTAAACTAAATTGCGACATCAGAGACAAGAACCCACTATTCCCCATGAGCAGGCAAGTCATGTATTGATAGCCCTATTTCAGCTGGGAAGAGGGCCTTTTAATTCTTATTGGAAGTGGTTTCAAACCTACAAATTTGGCAGGTGTTATATGTTCCATTCTAAATAAAGACATTTTTATGTGTCTCCAGAGCATTTCTAAGTGCCGTAAGTTTTCAAAGCCTCTCTGAATATAATAGTCTGTCAATGAATCTGGGAGGTCTGACAAGGCTCTACAATAGAATGAATTGTCAATGGAGGAGTTGTGACAGTATTTTGGACAACTTTGTCCCATATGTTTTGACCATCAGCTAGCTATCTTTTTTGAATTTTTTTCTTCTCCCCATGTGTTTTTTTTTGGTTTTCTTTTGGTTTTTTTTGTGGTTCGCGGGCCTCTCACTGTTGTGGCCTCTCCCGTTGCGGAGCACAGGCTCCGGATGCGCAGGCTCAGTGGCCATGGCTCACAGGCCCAGCCGCTCCGCGGCATGTGGGATCCTTCCGGACTGGGGCACGAACCCGTGTCCCCTACATCAGCAGGCGGACTCTCAACCACTGCGCCACCAGGGAAGCCCCTCCCCATGTGTTTTTATGGGTGTGAGGAAGCTGCTAAATGGAGAAAGACTTGAAATGCAAAGCAGAGAATTTTCTTCAAGGTTTACTTTTTAATGGTGTGGGTGAAATAAAGTGCATTCAGTAACTGTATTTCCTAATCATCACAGAAAATTGTTTATAATTCTCACAGTGAATCTAGTAATATAAAAAGAAAACATTGGCAAGATTTCAGCTAAAACAGTTTCAGAGTTAGTTTATTTAGAATTCCAAAATTTTCAACCCACATGAGAATAGAGGCTGAATGTGTCCCATCCATATATTTTCATGTGTTGCCCTGATATGAGTATTTTGTGTGAAAGCACTGTCTAAATTTTCTAATTTTACTGATTCCTTCTCTACAGAGTGGACCATCTCTCATATTGTTTTGTATAAGTGAAAGTTCTTTGGATCAGTGATTCTTAGAGTTTAGAGGAAAGTAGTGGGCTAGAAAGTTCCTGAAAACAGGAAAAATAGGAGCGTATTTCTCTAAAGTAAGAAATAGAAAGTGTTCCCTGAAATTATTTTTTTTTACTTTTGCTTCTATAAGGGAAAAGATAACTTTGGATTATCTTATAGTAAGATGGACAGACTTTAGATGGGCTTATCTAAAAATGAGTCCTGTAAACTTTCCTAGAAGCCTAAATGAACAATGTCACACTGTCCTAGTCTGAAATTAATGAACCAATATATCTTCCATATGGTTTCTGTATGATAATCATTCATTTAACTAGAGGGTCAGGCTACTTAAGAAATGGATAAGGCCTTTCGGTTGAGTCTAAAACTGAATACTGTTTATCTTTTTTATATCTTTGAAAACAGCAGAAATTCTTTAATTATTGAATGAAAGTGAATTCCTTTACTCTAGTGATCTCTGGATTTCTGTGCTAATGCTGGCCTATTATTACTATTATTATTATTATTGTTATTCAGCTGCATGATACAACATTAAGTAAAAGTTTTCCTGTTGTCCCAGAATAGTATTGCATTCAAAGATAAAGTAAAAGAAATATTGAGCACCCAGACATTTGAAAAAGAGCCACCAATAGTTTGGACCTGACACTTCCCATGGGTCTTTCAAAGAAACAGTAGGACCAGCTGTAGCCCAGTAAGGGGACTAAAGAGTGGGGCTGAGAGGGTCGTGTCTCAGAGTTAGGAGTCCTTGGCCTTTGAGGGAGTGCATTGTTCTCTAGAAAAGCTTTTCCTTACCCTGTCAGTCAAAAAAAAAAAAAAAGTACTCCCCCATCTCCATGAAGACAAGTTCAAATTGTGAAGGAGTACTCCAAAAGGTCTGTAAAGAATGCAATCAGAAATAGTAAGAGTAAAACTCTCATCTTGATCCCGGATTGATGTGACTGTGGAATTTTCATGTCTCCTTGATATACAAGAGCAATATATGAACAATTTTTATGACAGCTTGACATATGTCCCCTGACTTTGGGTCAAGTGTGAACATAGAGCCCAGACTTGCTTTTAGTTTTCTGCAGGCTGCATGCTTATTGGACTATCCCCTTGACAGCAGGGAGGAAAAGGATTATTATAGAGTGTGCCTGGGAATAAAATGACGGGGCGAACGCACAAAGGCTTCAGCTATCCTATAAGCACAAAAAAGTTAGAGAGGGGAAGAAAAGTTGTAGTGCTGCCCAGAAGGTTGTCAGCTCAAATGAAGTTATACACAGCAAGAAAATAGTCTGAGCACAGGTGATGTTGAATGGTGGCATGGCTGGCCCTCTCTGAAAAATGGAAGGGGCCAAGATGGAAATGAAATACTATAAACACTAAAAAAAATCGCATATACCATCTAAGTGTAAGCCATCACATAAGCCAAGATTACCGGCAGTAATAGAACCAACCTAAACCACAGTGATGTCGTGAAGCTCTCTCCATCCAAAAGAGCTGATCAGACCCTTCCAGCCCCCAGCAGCAGAGGAGCTGAGCTTTACCAATGAAGGAACATATCCTAGAATCAACCATGCCACCCCAACAGTCATCTATACAGATTTACTGAATTGAAAATTGTCATCCTATGTTTGGGGATATTCTGGTAGGACAGGATGCCAGTCCATATCATTAAGGTCACCATGTTAATTGGGTGGTCTGGGCATGATGGGAGCACAAAGGAAATATAAGAATTACCCCCTGCCCACTATAGTATCAATGAGGAGAAAGCAAGATGAAACAAATGACAAAGAATATCATATAATAAAATATAAGTGATACCAGTGAGATGTGGAAGAGGAAGTCGTCATGGAGATGAGGAACTCGTTTGTGGATGGGGAGAGAAGCAGAGTATACTTTCCATGAAGTAGATTCTTAGTGTGAACTTAAGTATCTCCCAAGCAGCCCTGTAAGCGTGCCAGATTCCTTTTGAAGGAAAACAAAGGGCACAGAAAAAATGTAAATAAGGCAGTACCAGAAATCACAAAATTATCATAATCTGTCTTTTATTAAGAATATTCAAGAATCATATTTTCATAGACTCATCACTCCCTAGTCTACATGTCATTAACTATTTACCAAATTTTTACCTCCATAAACTTATCCATTTCTTCTCTACTTTCACAGTCAGGCCTTTTTTATCCCTTTGAGTCATTGTTATTCCTTACTAAGATTATAGTATTAATAACAATAATAGGGATTTTTTTAAATTCACAGTTTGTTGAGCAGCTACTAATTTTAAAAACAGACAGCTAATACTTCAATACTCAGTCTCCTTAAATCACCTACATTGTCATCATCCCATTTTATGAAAAATAGAATTTGATTCAAAATGTTAGGTGATTGGCCCAAGGCACTGAAATCTACAAATAAATAATGAGGCTAGAACTTTAAACTAGTTCTGTCTTAATCTAAAGCTCACCTTTTCATTTTAACTTGCCACTTTTTCAGTTGCCTTCTAATCTGTGTTTCTGCTGCCATTCTGTACCATTTCATTTTAATCTATCCAGAATAAACTGCTCCAAACTCAGCTCACATAATGAGAGCAATTAATAAGAAAAATAAGAACATTAATATTAAGCTCTTGTATATTCCTGGTACTAAGCTAAACATTCTCCATATATTAGCACATTTAGTTTAATCCTTCAACAACTCAAAAATCTGTGTGTGTGTGTGTGTGTGTGTGGTTTATTTTATTTTGAAGTTGGAGAAATTGGGGCATAGAGCGGTTACACAGTTTGCCGAACAATTAGTAAGTACCTGAGCTGGAACTCACGTTCATGAAGTTGAGTCTATGACCTACCTTCTTCATCCCGTTGCTGATAGTTCCCCATTGCCTATAGTCCAAATACCATAGGTTGGTGTATAAGGTTCTCAGTACTTTAGCTGAACCCTGCCTATTTTCAGCCTTTTCTTACACTGCATATCTCCACAAAACAACTCACCTAAGAGCTTTAGAATATTTGCCGTTCCTTGGATATTTTCTTGGTTCTTTGCACTCAATAATCCTACAACCTTGTGTAAAACTCTGCTACCTGAAATCTTATCATTAATTACTGCACAACTTCATGAAAACCTTTCCAGATTTGTAGCTAATCTCTTTCTTCAACCTGCTCCCATAGAATTTTGAGTCAAACCCAAAATAGTACTTTTAATGCTTTGTTTTGTTTCACATGATAATTTTCTGTCTGCATTACACTACTCATCTCCCACATCCAAATACCCAACATAGAGCTGTGAGTCTCTTGATTCACAGACCATAACTTGTTCAATAATCAATGCCACTTATTGCATGACCTTAGGGGCCACAGCCCAATGAGTTGCAAATGAATTTTCTACACAGCCACATTCACAATGCATTCTCTATGTATGAGTGGACTCTACACTGTAAAACTACCAGCCCTCTTACTGATCACCCCAGAACACAGATGGTAGCAAATCCTTAATAATTATCTGTGTATTTTAATTGATCCATTAATAAAGACCATGGTAATAAATAAGGCAAGAAGAAACACCCTGTGATCTTTCTTAAGCTATATGACTGTTCTGTGTTCTGGATTCCTAACATGTAAGATGAAGATAATGATGCCAGCCCAACACAACAAAGATACAGTAAATACAAAACAATTTTTTTAGAAAAAGCATCTATTCTTTAAAAATTAAAAAAGGAAAATACACAATAATTTGGAGGACAATCTTCGGCTTTCTTAGCTTTACCTTTTGTATTAAAAATTAAGTTAAAACACTAATTTTAAAACCATAATTTGCACAGCAAAATTTTGTATGCAAGGTACTATATGTTCAGCCAGTATAATGTGTGTGTGTGTGTGTGTGTGTGTGTCTGTATACATATATATAAGCATAGGTCCTAATTTTTTAAATATTGGTGAAGATATGACAGCACTTGTTTAATTACAGCAAGATATTATTATGATAACCGTGCTTGTACATGGAATTTGTTAAAAGTCTCTAGTACACTCTGCTGGAAAACGTTAACTGAAATGAAACAAAGTGTGAAATGTCTTAAAGAGAAGCAATAGAAATTTAATAGAATAAATAGTATTTACTTTCCAGAATAAAGATAAAAAAGTAAGTGAGCCTTCAAATTTAAATAGATAATTAGTGGTGACTTTGTTATGCCTGGCTTTAAATGAGAGATAAAATTGCTTTCTCAGCTTTCTCTGAATAAATCTGGGAAGACTTGTACTTGGAAAAGACATTTTTATCGAACAACTGGCAATGAGTTTAATTCTTACATGGAATCCTTGCATTTCTTCTGTAGAGTAAGAACCAATTCCCAGTAAATGCTATTTGCTTGTTTTTATGAATGGAGCCCTGGGGCATGTCTGGTTTGGAGTTATAATGATGATGCCTTTAAGATAATATGTAAATGAATAAGCACTGAATTAGTTCGCACTGGTGGCTTTTTCTACCCCTAGGTATGTTGTTTCAAAGGAAGATTCAAGCTTTCAATCTACTCTGTTAAGTGTTAACTACTTAGGTATTTGAGCAGCAACATTTTTGGCATTGATCAAATAAAAGTACTCCTCAGGTGTTTACTCATTAATATTAAGGATCTCTTAGAATTCTGAAGTGTGAACCACTGACCCCACTGATTCTATCTACGAATCACTACATTTAGAATGTTAAGATTATAACTATACATGAAAAGACCTAGCCATGCTTTTGAAAGATTGAGCTGTACAAGAAAGAGATTTCTAAATCTTTGTAAAGCAAGCTGCAAACTGAAGATAATTTACATAATTTATTTCTTTTCTTCAGTATTTTTAATCTTTCATGCTGAATTCTTTCAACTAAAACTGTGCAAATGATTAGATTCAAGTACACAAATATAAAGAAGAGTTTGTGAAAATAATTTAACTTTTAAGTAGAAATTGAAGTTTCTCATAGATATGTTCAGTACTGAAGAATTTAATTTGCTGGATTGAGGCAAATACTAATTAAGCTGTGTCCAAATAAGGCATTTTCTTTAAAAAATGAGAGCTTTCATTTCAATTTAAATCACAACTCTTATAATTCAGTGTTTCTATATTGCTCCTTTACCCATGTCTTTTTAGGTTGCCCAGAATTCCACTCAGTTTTTTGTGATGGTCTCCTCTAATTGTTCTAAATTATGTCTACAATCTCTTAATTCCCTTTCACTAGGAAATAACTATTAAAACCCACTCAAAACTGAACTCCTCACATAAGCCTTACAAGACAGACCATGTCTATGTATATTTATTATTATGTGATGTATTCTTATTACTTTTTTTTAAATTTTGCAAATTGCCCAAGCTTGAAACAAATGCAAATATTACAAGACTATGTAAAGTAAAAAGTGAACATTTCAAAACATAGTCATATTCTTCATGACTGACTACTCTTTTGCTTAATATTTGCTTTGTATCTTTCCAGACCTTTGCTATGCATACAGACACACACACAAATACATATATACCACACATAAATATGCATATACATATGTATAAATGTAAGCAAGAAATTTGATTATAAATTCAAATAACCCAAATTATTTATAACCTACAATGTATCATATTCATCCTTCCTTGTTAGAACATACAATTCTACCATTTTTTATCATTGCATATTATGAGTATGATCTAATTTATTTAATCACTTTCTTATTGATTTTCTTCTTACAAATAATACTGCAAGAGAATCGTTTCAATACAGTTACATATACCCATTATATAAATTTGTTATGAAGTGCTTTTTAGAAGTATAATGTACAGCACAGGGAATATAGTCAATAATATTGTAATAACTTTGTATAGTACATAATGTATAAAAATATCAAATCACTCTGTTGTACACCTGAAACTAATGTAATATTGTAAGTCAACTAAACTTCAATTTTTTAAAAAGGTACAAATGCAAGTAGAGGCAGATTTTTAAATTTCCAAATTGCCTCCGAAACACTTACTTCAATTGATACTTCCATTGACAATATATAAGAATGTCTGTTTTCTGACATTTTTGCCAACACTAGATAATTTTATCTACTGTGGTGTCTAATGGCTAAATAGGAATATATAAACTGAAAGGAAGAATTATGATAGACCAAGATTCTGCAACAGTGGCATCATTAACACATAGGACCAAATCTTTGTTGTGGCACCTGTGCTGTATGGAAGTTTAGCCGCATCTCTGACTTCTATCATCACGACCAGCTCCACCATCACCACCTGGGTATGACAACCAAAACTGTCTCCGGACACAACCAAATGTCCCATGGGGGGCAATACTCCTAAATCTCTTGACTGGGAGCTACTAGTGTAGACTTGGTTTTTAAGTATCTTTTATAGGAGTGCATTTGCAGCTTTCTTTAAATGGCACAAATATAAGGAAGAGAATTAAAATCATAGTTTGGGCAATATCCTTTAGATGACCCCATTGAAGTTATATTAGAAACACTATTCATTGTAAATTTTAAATTGTGGATAACAATTTTAATTACATGGATAACATTTTAATTACATGTGTTAATTTAATGGCATCATATTTGTTAGATGCATCTTTAGTGACCTCTGTGGTTCAAGGCACTTCAGTATTCTACCCTTTTCTCCATATTATGTATTAATAAGAACTTCAGAGCCTATAACATTTAGCTACTTTTTCATATTATTCTGACCTTCTTGAAACAGGTAGCTGGAATTTTAAAAAAGGAAAAGTGGTGCTAAAAAAGAACTTAACATAAATAATACATTTGTAGTTTCCTGTGTATTCCCATTCATGGGAGTTATATTCTTATCAGAAATACCTTCACAGATAATCTTCTTGGAACTTGTTCTAAAAAATTTCATAAAATTTGAATAACTTCATAAAACTTATCAATCCAAAAAAATATCGAAAAAGAAACCCCTTGGTTCTCTCAAGGCCAATAAGAAATAACCAGCTCAATTAGAATTTCACCAGCCAAGGTGAAATTCATCCCTGGTATTTTCGTATAAATGCAGCTTTACATTGAGGGATGTTACATAATGAAATGGTGAGAGGGAAACACTAGGGATGTTGGTAGAGCAAGACAGTCAATTAGAATTATTGTTCACTTTACGTTTGTGTAGTCTTTTAATCTTTACAAAATCCTTTTAGCATCTCAGTTAATCTTCCCAAAAGCTTCAGTAATACATCGAAATTAAGGTAGGAATAGCATGTAGTAAGAGATAATGTTTTACTAGATTTTCACTAGATCTAGTAACTATAATCTTGACTTATCTATTTATAAATACCTATGGGGGTTCTACTATTTATAGCTTTTTAAAGAAGTGTACCAATTCCTTGAGAACTGGTTAAACTAAAGCTAATTATGTACATTCTTATGTAGCTAACAGATGAAATCTTCAAGCTACTACTCAGCAAGAATACATAAAAATCCTTAACCTTAGCCAAGAGCACACTACATATTCTGATCATTCTTCTACTTCTGCTCATCCTCTTAGTGTAACACAGCGTCCTTACCCAAGTTGGTCTGCAACAAGAGTGAGCCCTTATTTGAATCAGTCTTTGTTAGCATTTGCTGAGCTCTTGTTCTACACATCTGAAAATATTTAATCTTCCCTGTAAGTATGTATCATGTCCCTCTGTCCCCTTCAGTACTCTCTGCAAAATATAAACTACTCATTCTGAGAGAATGGACTATCTGTGTGGCTCTGTCTTGATTTCTGTTTCTCATATAAAAATGTTGTGTCTAGTTTCAGGGCTTCCCAAGAAAGGAACATTTAACAATTCCTTCTGATGAAAAAAACATGTCTCCTGATGGTTTCTGTTCAAAAAGAGAGCCCAAGTTGTTCAGTGTTAGTGCACAACCTTTATTCATTAGAGATTCATTCACACTCATTTGGGTAAGAGCCACCATTTTGACTGTATTTCAAATAAGTGGGAATTTATTTTAAGGCTTATAGAGATTAAGAAGTTTACTCAGGGTCACCCAGCTACTGAATGGTAGAGGCAAGCTCATGCTTTCCAAGTTTACATTCTGTGCTGTTTCCCTGTCATATATTCTTTCATCTTGCCTTGCCCAAGAGACCGAAGGGAGTAGATCTTTGTTAGGTCCATGAAAAACTTGTTCCCATCTCCCAGATTCCACAAATGGTTTCAAGGTGGGTCATCGGAGACGCAGCAACTACATTCCTTCTAAAAATTATTCATAAACTTTCAATTCTTTGTTTTACTTAGTGAAGATGTCAAAATAAATTATTTTTCACTGAAAATGATGGAGATCTCATCTACTATAGATGTCTCTTTCCCCATTTTGTATTGCCTTATCTAAATACTTGCCAAGCATATCTAACAACTAATCAAAAAATCCTACCTGAAATCCTGACTATACCAGACTATAGATCAGTATATGGAATACAGATAGTCTGGATGTATTCCAGACAGCTCTATTCAAAAAACTATTTTCAAAAGTAATTTTTTTTCTACAGAGTAACACTTATTTGGAACAGAGCACCACGTGCCTGATAGACATTTTGAATGATAATAATAGATTCCCAATGATAGACATTTTGAATCCTTCTTCCACTACCCCGATACACGAAGGAGGTGGCTGTCCTTAGCCACCTGTGCCTGAGCATATTTGGGTGAAAGGTGATGCTTACATCATACCTGGATAAGGTCTGGAAAGAGGTGACTTATTGCTGGTTATCTTCCATATTTAGACACATTTGAAAGTTAGAATGGTCACTACACACATGATTCTCACACGGTACCCCAGGAGCCATGGCAGAAGCTGGAGGTGGAGCTTGCCAAACATATCTGAGCTTATCTTAATAAGATGAAAACAAAAAACTCAAGTAAATTCTAAACTGAGCAGAACACTGGGCAACAGGAGTAACAAATACTGGGCCTCAACAAACATGGATAAAGTGGACACTGTCCCTTGCAGGCACTGCGTGTTCTGGCCCCTGTCTGCTGATCCGCCTCATCTCTCATGACCCTCCCATGGGCTTTTGTGTTTTAATAACATTGGCTGCTTTACAGTTTCTCAGAAGTTCTATGTACTGCCCATGTCAGCATCTCCACACTAAAACACTCCTCGTGGCTTTCCTCTGTCTGTCCTTCATCCAGTTAACTCCTTTCAGATATCAATTCAAACAACACTTTCTGAGGAAAGTCATCCCTGACTCACTGGTCTATAATGAATGTTTTTGTTATATGCCTACAAAGAAGCCTTTTTTTTTTTTTCTTTTTGAAGACTTTCCTCTATTTATAATTACACGGGAGTTAGTTTGAATGACTGATCAATAACTGATTCGTATCTGTCTCCCCCAGGAGACTGTAAGCTCTATAAGAGTAAAACCTTATGGATTTTCTCTCACTATATTATCCTTGAAGTTTGCCAAGTAGTAATCACTCAAGTAATATTGTTGGATGAATAAATAAATGATGCACCAAGTACAGTAGTTAGTCAAAAATGTTAATTCTTTTCTCCAAAGGAAATTTAAAGAAAGAAATCATCATCGTGGAAGTGGGGTTATTTGGGGAAGACTTCTCAGAAGAGATAACATGTGAAGCAGTCATTATAGCATATCACTTTTTTAATTGAAATATAGTTGATTTTCAGTGTCGTGTTTCAGATGTACAGAACAGTGATTCAGTTATACATATATTATATATATGTATATTTGTGTATACTCAGATTCTTTTCCTTTATAGGTTGTTACAAAACATTGAGTATAGTTCCCTGTGCTATATAGTAGGTCCTTGTTGGTTATCTATTTTATATATAGTAGTGTGTATATGTTAATCCCAACCTCCTAATTTATCCTCCCCCATAAATTTGTTTTCTGTGTGTGTGTCTCTTGCTGTTTTGTAAATAAGTTCATCTGTATCTTTTATTTTTTTTAGATTCCACATATAATCGGTATTGTATATTTTTCTTTCTCTGTCTGGCTTACTTCGCTTAGTATGATAATCTCTAGGTCCATCCATGTTGCTGCAAATGGCATTATTTCATTCATTTTTTACTTTATTTCTTTTCACCTTAGGAATAATTGCTATATCTATCTATCTACCTAGATCTATCTTCATTGGCATTTTAGGTTTAACTGAATAAAATGAGGTCCTAGCCAAATAATGTCAGAGTTTTTAAAAAGTAGTATGATTAGTAAAAAGCACATATTATGGAGTCCTTTCTATGCCCTGGATTTCTAATATGTACATGAGGATAGCAATGCCAACTCTATATATAGAGTTACGGTTAAAAAAAAAAAATTAAAAAGATAAAAACATCCTTTAAAAGTTAAAAAAGGAAAACTTTTAATAATTTGGGGGACAGTCTTATGTCCCTCTTCTATTTTTATCTTTTATATTGGTGATAACTAGATACATCTTTGAATTTAATTGTTAAAGTTCTATCAGATGCTAAATAACAGCTTAATGATTTATATGTTTGTATAAACTTTTTGACTGTTACTAACCTCTATCCTCATTTTATACAGTAAGCATATACAAGGAACATTTTTCCTTGCTTATATCTTAAATTTCATTATTCAGTTTTCATTGTCACATTAAACCGAACAATTGTTGTAAATACTCTTCACATATAGTTTTTCTCTTTCACCTTTGTTTTCTAGTATCTTTCTATGGCTTATAACCATCTGCAGTTGAAACCAGCCATAAAAATAAGCTCATGAAATTCACTTACACCCACGGAGGCCACTTTACCCTTCGTGTTTATAAATT
Organism: Globicephala melas; assembly: GCF_963455315.2. Classification (NCBI taxonomy): domain Eukaryota; kingdom Metazoa; phylum Chordata; class Mammalia; order Artiodactyla; family Delphinidae; genus Globicephala; species Globicephala melas. Next base: position 119,335,378 of record NC_083314.1, read on the forward strand.
TCTAGTTCTCTCCACCTTTTAATTCTGTCTGGAGACTAGTAAATTATTCTTTCAAACATTGAAAATATCCAACTATTAAAATATTCCCAGTGGAAACATATTAAAAATATGAAGTGTGAATATTTTTTTAATTCATAAGATGATTATATATTGCTATGGAATTTTAGCCGTAATAAAATAGAGCAATTATTTAACTATTACCTCAGGGGGGATGTGGGAAGATATTTTCCTAATGAGGCAGTTTTCTGCCCACTTGTTGATTAAGACTTTTGTGTGCCCAAGTCTGATTAATGAATATACCTCATAAAGTCCATAGGTCTGTGGTTTCTGTTAGATGCAAAATGTTGCATATATCCCAAGGTATCCATTCATAAAATGAAGGAGATGTAACTTAATTCTTTCCCTTTTCTCAAAATTATTCCTAGAGGGTCATTATACTTTGATAACTGTTTCTCTCAGTTTCCATTGGTATATCTATCTACAGATTATAGATTTCTAGTGAGATACTGTTTTGTCAAAATCTGCAAGATGTAACAAAATATAAATTTTTAAATGTTTAGTCAGATTAATGGTTGAATGTTCCTTTACATAAGCCATTAAGGATACCTGGGATTGGGGCATACCACTCTTCATCCTCTTATTCATTCAACAAATGTTTATTGAGCATCTTTTATATGTCAGACTTTGTGCTATACCTTGGGAATACATCAGTGAATAAAATATTAAAAAGTCCTTACCCTTATGGATCTTGGATTCTAGACCAGGAGTCTACAATAGCCATAGCCTGTTTTAATAAATAAAGTTTTTTTGGGATACAGTCACATTCATTTGTTTCAGTATTGTTTAATGCTGTTATTTTTTTTTAACATCTTTATTGGAGTATAATTGCCTTACAATGGTGTGTTAGTTTCTGCTTTATAACAAAGTGAATCAGTTATACATGTACATATGTTCCCATATCTCTTCCCTCTTGCGTCTCCCTCCCTCCTACCCTCCCTATCCCACCCCTCTAGGTGGTCACAGAGCACCGAGCTGATCTCCCTGTGCTATGCGACTGCTTCCCACTAGCTATCTATTTTACATTTGGTAGTGTATATATATCCATGGCACTCTCTCACTTTGTCCCAGCTTACCCTTCCCCCTCCCTGTATCCTCAAGTCCATTCTCTAGTAGGTCTGCATCTTTATTCCCATCTTGCCCCAACGTTCTTCATGACTGTTTTTTTTGTTTGTTTTTTAGATTCCATATTGGTATTTGTTTTCCTCTTTCTGACTTACTTCACTCTGTATGACAGACTCTAGGTCCATCCACCTCACAACAAATAACTCAATTTAGTTTCTTTTTATGGCCGAGTAATATTCCATTGTATATATGTGCCATATCTTCTTTATCCATTCATCAGTCGATGGACACATAGGTTGCTTCCATGTCCTGGCTATTGTAAATAGAGCTGTAATGAACATTGTGATACATGACTCTTTTTGAATTATGGTTTTCTCAGGGTATATGCCCAGTAGTGGGATTGCTGGGTCGTATGGTAGTTCTATTTTTAATTTTTGAAGGACTCTCCATACTGTTCTCCATAGTGGCTGTATCAATTTACATTCCCATCAACAGTGCAAGAGGGTTCCCTTTTCTCCACACCCTCTCCAGCATTTATTGTTTGTAGATTTTTTGATGATGGCCATTCTGACCGGTGTGAGATGATATCTCATTGTAGTTTTTTTGTGTTTATTTTGTTTATTTGTTTGTTTGGTTTTTTGCGGTACGCGGGCCTCTCACTGTTGTGGCCTCTCCCGTTGCGGAGCACAGGCTCCGCACGCGCAGGCTCAGCGGCCATGGCTCAGGGGCCTAGCTGCTCCACAGCATGTGGCATTTTCCCAGACCGGGGCACGAACCCGTGTCCCCTCCATAGGCAGGCGGACTCAACCACTGCGCCACGAGGGAAGCTCTCATTGTAGTTTTGATTTGCATTTCTCTAATGATTAATGATGTTGAGCATTCTTTCATGTGTTTGTTGGCAATCTGTATATCTTCTTTGGAGAAATGTGTGTTTAGATCTTCTGCCCATTTTTGGATTGGGTTGTTTGTTTTTTTGATATTGAGCTGAATGAGCTGCTTGTAAATTTTGGAGGTTAATCCTTTGTCAGTTGCTTCATTTGCAAATATTTTCTCCCATTCTGAGGGTTGTCTTTTTGTCTTGTTTATGGTTTCCTTTGCTGTGCAAAAACTTTTAAGTTTTATTAGGTCCCATTTGTTTATTTTTGTTTTTATTTCCGTTTCTCTAGGAGGTGGGTCAAAAAGGATCTTGCTGTGATTTATGTCATAGAGTGTTCTGCCTATGTTTTCCTCTAGGAGTTTGATAGTGTCTGGCCTTATATTTAGGTCTTTAATCCATTTTGAGTTTATTTTTGTGTATGGTGTTAGGGAGTGTTCTAATTTCATTCTTTTACATGTAGCTGTCCAGTTTTCCCAGCACCATTTATTGAAGAGGCTGTTTTTTCTTCACTGTATATTCTTGTAAGGCTGTTTTAATGGTAGGAAGAATTGAGTAGTTATGATAGAGACCATATGGCCCTCAAAATCTAAACTATTTACTATCTGGCCCTTTACAGAAAAAGTATGCTAATCCCTGTTCTACACTAGAGTGATGTAAGAAAAGATAACTATCCTCTCCCATAAAATATCCTAGAATATCATATTGGATTTATTAAGAATATATTTCTTATATTAAGGTATCTGGTAATTTTATATATTGATTGCCCTTTAAAATACAATTAGTTACTCCTTCCTTTTCTTTTCTTTTTTTTTTTTCAAACATCTTTATTGGAGTATAATTGCTTTACAATGGTATGTTAGTTTCAGCTTCACAACAAAATGAATCATTTATATATATACATATGTTCCCATATCTCTTCCCGCTTGCGTCTCCCTCCCTCCCTCCCACCCTCCCTATCCCACCCCTCCAGGCGGTCACAAAGCACCGAGCTGATCTCCCTGTGCTATGCGGCTGCTTCCCAAACGTAAGGTAGATAGCTACTCCTTCCTTTTCTATAAAATTCTTAAAGATAGCTAGCTTTTTGACCCTGAAATTTCAATTCTACCCTAGAGATGTTTTAACAAAAATGAGAAATTGTTTACATGAACAATAAAGAATTGACTTATTGTTGAATTATATCTAAGTATTTATTTTCCTGACATTATTTTAGAGGAAAATCCTGAAAGTGGAAAAAAAGATCTTAAATTTTCTGTTGAAGACATATTGCCTAAAATAAAGACTGACAGATAAAAGTTCTGTTTTTTTAAGGTGCTATTTATAGGTCCAGTGAGACTATGACACAAAATAATGCTTATCCAATTGTTAATAAATATTCACTATATTTATTGTTAGACACTTCAAATATTTGAGACAATTTGGAATAACATCTTTCCATATAAATTAATAACTATTAGTGATAATAATTGATGTTTGTTGGGAATGTATATATTGAACACTATTCTAAGTACTTTACATTAATTATGTAATTTAATACATGCAAAAACCCTGTGAAATAAGTACTAATATTATCCATGTTTTACAGACAAGGAACATGCAATACAAGGAATTAAGTAAATAAATGTCAGAGCTGGAATTTGAATCCATTTGTGGATTTTAACTTGACTGACTTACATGGACTTGCAACTTTTCTGGCAAATAACTCAGTCTAGGAGTAGGAAAAAAGTCAGTTGTGTCATTTTTTCCTTCATGTATACTTTAGCAGTATTCATTTTAATCCAGAGTTGCACTTGGAGACATTAGATCTTACTTTTTTCATTTTATTAGGGTTACTTTATTAAACTACATAATGTGATCTGGAAATCCACCTAGCAGATACACATACCATATGCTGCAGGAGGCTGAAAGATAACAAAGGGCACAGCAGGAGAGGGGGGACTCTGCTACCTTTGGTAACAAGCACTTATCCCTCCCAATGGCTTATATCTGATGTGTGACATGTGATGTAGAAAAAGTGAGGGCACCAGTGTCCTTTGTATTTTAAGTAGTAAACCTTAATTTTTCCTTGGAAAAATATCAATAGGAATTCCAATGTGTTTTTCCTGTGCAACAATAGATTATTTTGCATTCCACTTAGACCACTGACATGAACCCGATAACCATATTTGAACTCTAAAGGATATAAAGCTTTGTTATTGACCAGCACAGGAAAAACTATCACTTTCTTAGATCCTTGACCACAGAGAACAGAAGGCAGGTGTCTCCATTAAGGGATCATTGGCATAAAACACTACATCCTGTTCAGTGTTACTGGTTTCTTGACTAAGTTCAATGAACACTAACGCCTAATAGCTAACCAAGTCACTACTCAATAATGTTTTCCTCTTCTACTTTTAACCGTTTCTAAAATAAAGTTACTATTAGTAGTCAAAATAAATAAATGTCTAAACAAATTCTTAAACTTTTAGATGTCAATTTAACTTCTCTTTACCTATCCTTCATCTGTAGTTTGGTAGTTCTTAGGAGCATAAACTGTAGAATCTGTCTACTAGGTATGAATCTTGGCTCTGCTACATCCTAACCGTTTCACTTTGGGCCAATTATTTAACTTCTCTATGCCTCTGTTGCCATAAATGTGAAATAAATGTAATGATGCAGATCTTACTCGACTTACAATGGGGTTATGGCTCAGTAAACCCATCCTAAGTCGAAATGCATCTACTACAGCCAACCCACCAAACATCATAGCTTAGCCTAGCCTACCTTAAACATGCTTAGAACAATTACATTAGCCTACAATTGGGCAAATATTTTAACACAAAGCCTATTTTATAATAAAGTGTTGAATATCTCATGTAATTTATTGAATACTGTACTGAAAGTGAAAAACAGAGTGGTTGTATGGGTACAGATATTTGTCAGTGTACTGGTTGTTTACCCTGGTGACAGCGGTGCTGACTGGGAGCTGAGGCTCGCTGCTGCTGCCCAGCATCAAGAGAATATCATACCATATATCACAAGACTGGGAAAAACCAAAATTCAAAATTTGAAGTACAGTTTCTACTGAAACTGTACTTCATTCATATCATTTTCACACCACCGTAAAGTCGAAAAATCCTAAATCAAGCCATCGTAAATCAGGGACCATCTGTAATAATAATATTAAGAAGACTAAGAAAACCTACCCCATAAAGTTCATGTACGGGTTAAATAAATAAATAAGGAAAACTTGGAATAGTGTCTGGCACATAGAAAACAATAAATATTAGTTATTATTATTTTTGTTATTGATCTGAGCCTCAATTTTATAGTAGTTATTGAGTACATGAAAAATGCTATTTTATACCAGAACAACTATTCATCCAGTTGTATATCCAAACAGTCAAGGCCTGGTAGGAGAGTATTGCTGTGTTTTAAAGTGTAAACCTCAAGAGATTGATTAGTGAAGTATCAGGAATACTGTTAATACCCCAGAGTAATCTATGAGGGATATTCTCCTCTCATGATATTTAGAACCTACTTAAATATGTTGTTTTCAGATTTTTTCAGATGTTTCAATATGTTTCAGATTACTTTTTTTTCATATAATTTGTAGACTACATTCCCATTTCTCTGTAGTCTATGCCCTCCTGATGCAGGTGCTAATAATTTCAGGAGAGAAGCATCTCTTAGCTCTGTAGATATTCCCAAGCTGCTCAGTTCTGAGCCTCAGGAATGTTAAACAAGATGAGGCTCGTGATGTTAGGAGAGAAATGCTTCCTAGCAGTGTCATGCAGGTATATGTAGAGGAAAAGTTATTCCACTCCACAGTTCTGACAAAAGGTCAACAAACACGGTAGCGTCATAATTTCTGTGGGTTTTCCCTAAATGTATATTAAAGCAATTTCGCATCTAAACTTTGGAAATTTAGTTTCTAAATATTAATTTATTAGCAAAAAGCTTTTAACAGGTGCCAACCCAATCCATTGCTTCCTGGCACAGCTTCACCATGCAGATCTTGGGCTTTCCAGGGGGAGTTCTGCCGAGCCTGGGTATATTCCTTATTGGGCTCAAACCTTTTATATGTGCTTTCAGCCCCTATATACCTTCAGGGTATTTTATCAGTCTTAGCACATACACACATGTTCAGGCTCCACAATGGTTGCAACTTCTGAAAATTGACCCCCTCTTCTTTTGAGATCTCTTTTCAAACAGTTATAGATCAGCCTTCATCGAGAGGATAATGTCCTTGGGGTTTTCTACTAGGAAGTCAGTGCCCTCAAAGTATGAAAAAGATCAGATGTGAAAATAACTTGAAAGCTAAGAAGTCAGAGTTGTCAAACAAACGTCCGAATGCCCACATACTTTGACTTTCAGATAAACAAAAAATTATTTTTTAAGTATAAGCATGTCCCCAATATTGTATGGAACATACTTATACTAAAAAATTAATTTGTTGTTTATCTGAAATTCAACTTTCACTGGCATCCTATATTTTTATTTACTAATCTGGCAGCACTATGAGAAAGGCCTATAAGGGCAGGTATTATAATGAAGAAAATGTGACAGGTACCTGAAAGTACAAACTGCATTTGTGACTTGCTGGAAAGGAAGTCTTTTACAAGTTATAACTTGTCTTGATCTTTTTATTTTAGGAAACAAAGAAGCAGAATCCACAAATAATAAATGCTTTCATATAATTGACTACCCATCAAATATCTGGAACATCAATAATATTTATGAGTTATTGATAAATTAATATTTATTTTAAGCTGGATTTAAAATTTTTATTTTAAAAATAAGAAACACTGTAATTATAGGGTGTTTCATGTCTATACCTCTATAATTAGCAATAGAAACACCCTGTATTAGTGTTCTAATGCTGTCATAACAAATTATTGCAAACTTAGTGGCTTAAAACACCCCAAATCTGTGAGTTCACAGCGCGGTAGGTCAGAGATCTGGGCACAGTGCAGCTCAGCTGATTCCTGTGCTCAGAGTCTCACTGGGCTAAAATCAAGGCGTCAGCTCTTCTGGAGGCTTTGGGGGAGAATTTGTTTCTGTGTTTATTCAGATTGTTGGCCAAATTCAGTTTCATGCGATTGATTTCTTTGCTGACTGTTAGACAGAGGTCAGTCTCAATCTGTAAAGCCTTCCACATTTCCTGACACATGGTCCGCTTGGTCTTCCGTCTCTCAGACCTTCACTTATGCCTCATCTCTCCTGCCTTCTGTGGCATCTCTGCTGAATCTTTTCTGCCTTCCTCTTTCGTTTTTAAGGGCTCACATATTTACATTGAGCCGTTATTTTATCCAGGATAACTTTCTTATCCTAAAGTCTTTCTATCCTAAGGATAGAATTATAACCTTAATTCTATCTGTAAAATCCCTTTTGCTATATTCACAGGGTCCCAGACATTAGGGAGTAGACATTTTTTTTTGGAAGAGGCATATTATTCCACTTACCACATACCCCAATACTATATGAATATACTGTAACTAAGGCATGTAAAGAAGTGATTCCAGCTGGGAAATAATTTAAAAAAACAATCAGACAGAAGACAAAACTCTAACTACTTAATTCCAATCTAGCTAGTAGACAATTTTTTTATTTAATAGATTATATCTTTTCACTTTAAAGCTTAAATTAAAAGCTACTCAGCCATCTCTGCAGTGGCCTAGGGATTGAGAATGGGTCTTTTTTTATGGCCTCTTGGTAAGCCAGTAGAAACCCACCTTTTGTCCTTGGCAGAAGCAGTTTTGTTCTAGGCCAGTTAATTTAAAGGTAATAAAACTATTTGAAAGGATATAGCAGTTGTGATCATGACACATTCTTAAATGAACCAGATCCTATTTGATATATATGAAAAATTAAAGCATGAGACTAAAAGTGCTGTAAGAGAAATTTTCTCATTCTTTCTGGTGAGATCTGACATCAGCATATAGATGGCTTCATCAATTATTGAGAAAAAGACTAAGAAAAAAAATGACTGATTGGGATGCTTTATTCTGAAGTCTGAATTTGAGGCCCTTGGGTTGAATGTACCTGTAGGTCTAAATCTTTCAGAATTAGCTCTCGCTCTCTCACCAGCCCATCTATTTAAATTTCTAGTTTAAAAAACTAAGGCACTTAAAAATTTTTAATGCACTCTGTCGAACATGTGTGCCAAACTTTGAAGTAACTGCATGCATCAATGAAGTGAAGAAACAAATCTCTGTATAGATAAACATCCCTTAAGATGAAGCAAGGGAACTGATTTTAAGCTTCCAGGACTTTGAATGATTTTTTTTTCCACAGCTATTTTCATTCTCTTCTGTAATCTAAAGTACAGCAATGAATTTCAGAGTTCTTATGTTTGCCATGTAATGTCCTTGTCCTGTTTATTCCTAGAAAAGTATTATGGGCTCCTGGTTGACAAACTACAACTGTGTTTTAAAAATTGAGACAAAAGTCATAATGAGTGACTCTGTTGATTCACAAGTCATTAATTAGACCCTGTGCTTTTTTGTGACACTAATGTTAGAGATAAGTAATAAGAGAACCACAGCTTATAAAATCAGTACACATAGGTAAGCACTAATGAGCAAAAGTGTGAATCATTTTAAAGGCAACATTTTGCTAATTAAGGTTAATATTAATGATTTATATTATATTTTAAAGACTTACTGAAGTATTCAAGTATTTTATTGTTGCTGTAGCCATTGCTTGTAAACACAGTGTTAATAGTATCTTCCCAACTATTTAACCTAAAATACAGATATTTCTGTATCAGTTCTCAAAGTCATTACTTCTGGAATAATTGCAAACTATTTCTTATTATTAGAAATACTTTTTAATTCTACATAATCTTGTTCTGAGCTTTTGTTTTTATCTCATCTCAGACTGTTCATGATTACTTCATAAAACATTTCCTCCCAAAAGATACTTTTCTGTACCATGTAAAATGCATAGAGTTTCAACTTAATTTCCACCTCTAAGTAAAGTCATGTGCCTTTAGGTGATGCTAATTCTTTGTTTAAGTTGTTTTTGTTTTTTTTACTCTATTAGAAAAAGAAGTTTAAGTAGCTTATATATTTATGGATAAAGAGAGAATGCAGGCAGTGTAAAAAGAGTAAATTTAGGTTTTTCCAGTTATACCAAATTTGCTTAATATTATAATATGACCTTGGATTTGACTCTGAGTTTGGTTAAGGAAAAATTTATTCTGACACTTGTTAAAATGGTAAGGAAGACTTTATTCCAGACTATTGTGAGACGTGGCAAAACTATCAAAATAGGGGAGATTGAGCTCAACTCTGAATACAATAAGGGCAACTGGGAATTTACAGCCAAGGAACAGGTTATGTGTGAGGGAGTGGGTGGGGATGGCAGATGAAAAACTACTAAGAGGAGACATCAAGTGTAGGGAGAATTCTTTTTTTTTTTTTTTTTTTTTTTGCGGTATTCTTTTTTTTTTTTTTTGCGGTACGCGGACCCCTCACTGCTGCGGCCCCTCCCGCCGCGGAGCAACAGGCTCCGGACGCGCAGGCCCAGCAGCCACGGCACACAGGCGCAGCCGCTCCGCGGCACGCGGGATCCTTCCGGACCGGGGCAGGAACCCGCACCCCTGCACCGGCAGGCGGACTCTCAACCACTGCGCCACCAGGGAAGCCCAAGTGTAGGGAGAATTCTTGCTAAACTTATTTTAAGAGCTTTCTTACTGAATGGCAGGCCAGGGTGATCAGATATCAAGGATGGGAGATGAGGAATTTGAAAATGATCACATATCAAGAGTGGGAAAAATCCTCTCTAAGCTGATTCAGCAGGATTCTTGATAAAACTGGGCACTGCAAGGTTGTCACTGAAGCTCAGGGTCGAGGCCTAGATGAGAAGAGGGCTCAGAGGAACTTGACTGCGATTTAATTAAGGAAAGTCTTTGTCAGTTTCCTACTGACTAAGGCAAGGGAAGAACATGTTGACATACAGAATTTTCATTGTCCAAAACAGTAAAGAGTAAGATCATGCTCTGCATTTCCGTAGAATTGAATTCGGGTCTGATTTTATCATTTGGGTTTCAGTTTTTCACAAAGGTACACTGGGAGGCAGTACGTAGATAAAGAGCATTTAAACAGAGGTGGTGAGGGAATGAGCTAAGGGGATATCTAAAGGTCCAGCAAGGACAATGGCCTGAAGTCATGCTTTGCGTGCTGGAGGAAGAACAGAGAATCCAATGTGAGTGGAGTGAGGTGATCAAAGCACAGAGAAGTAGGACTTGAGGGAAGAAGTATGTCATTTCAGACCTTAGAATTTATTGTGAGATCCTCAGGTTTAACTCTGAGATGGGAAGCCATTAGAGGGTTCCGACTAGAGAAGTGGTCTGCCTTACATTTTAAAAGGCTCAATCTTACGGCTGTAATGAGAAAAGATTGTAGGAAGGCAAGGATGCAAGCAGAGAGACCAATTAGGAGGCTTTTGCAATAACCCAGAAGAGGCATGATGGTGGCCTCTTCCAGGATAAGAGCTGTGAAGACGGTACATGGTGGTCATATTCCGAATATGTTTTGAAGGTAGAGATGAAAGGTTTGCTGATGAATAAACTTGATCTGCTAGAAAATGAGATAACTTTTTTTTCGTGAGGTGGGATATGTTACAACAAAACTAGGTTCTTTAGGAGAAGAACAGCAGTTTAACTTTTGACATTTTAACTCATGATGCCCATTAGATTTCCAAGCAGAAATGTTAGATGGGGCCTAAGGATATTCTTTGGAGCCACTGAGTCTGAGGCAGTGAGTATATATAGACAGGTCCAGCAACTGAGATTCAGACAAATCACTTATTTTCTTTGTGTTTCACTCCTTTGGCTCTACTGGTCACTCAAGACTGGCTTAGAAATCATACATTAGGGTATCATCACCTGTGTCCTTCTACTCTACTCTGCAAACAACTGCATGGCCCTTCCTAAGTAATGTTGTACTTGCCTGTGGACTGGCCATCTCCTCCACTGTACTGTAAGTTCCTTGAGGAAAAGGACTATAGTGCATAAGTGATTCTTGAGTGAAAGAATAAATTTAAAAACCTTTGCATTTAAGATAAAATCTAAGAACTCTTCATCTTTTGTCTACCTTGTCTCCAGCTACCCTTCCCTATGTTTACTACACTTCAGCCACCACTGCTGGTAACTCCTTAAAGGCATACCATATTCTTAAGCCTCATGGCTTTTTTCTGTGCCATTTTGCTTCATAGAATGCTTTTCTCCCTCATTTTTGATCTGCTAATGCATTATCAGTCGTCACGTCTGGTTTAAAATGCTAAATCTTAAGAGACATACTTCCCAAACCTTCATTCTAGTCCACCTTCATTTTGTGTCTCCTAACAGTCTAAATTTATGACTTAGTAGCATTTTTCACAGTTGGTAGAATTGTAAGTATTTGTATGATTTTTTTTTACTATCTATTTTCTTAATAAGTTTATGAGAACAAAGGGCAGTGTCTGTTTTGTTCATTAATATGTACCCAGACCTCACCAATATACCAGACACTTAGTTGACCCTTTATAAAATGTTTTGAATATATGCAAATAAAAAGCTCCATATATTTTTGTTATTGTCATTGATAATACAATCAATGTATTTGTGATTGTTTTCATTGCATAAAACCATAATACCTTTTGATTAAAATGCTTTAATCTGTTTTATCTTACAATTGCAAAAATATAAGTTTATGGACTAAGAATTGTCTCTTGTTTGTCTAGCAGCACCTGGTTTTTATAAGTATGCAAACATTTTCGCTTCTATATAGAAAACATGTACTTTCCACAGCTAGATCACCCATAAAGAATGTTCCATTTTTACTCTTCACTATTTTAGCATATGACGTAAAAGCATATCCAAAATGTATATGCATTTCTGAGAAACCATAACAATATAAGCAACTATTTTTCAAATTTGTTTTATCAATAACAGAAGTTTAAGAAACTTTATTTAATAAATATTATAAATTTAAATCACTAACTTAGGAAATTTATGCATTAGTGAACAATTATTTTAACACTTAAAGTTATTTTATCTTATAACTCTTCTGTTGAGTTAACAAGTTCAATATAAACACCTCATAAAACTTCTTTGAAAATTTTCAAACCAATAATATTTGGGGTATATTATTTATACTAACCAAATTTTAATACTTTTTATTATTTTAAAAAACATATATATGTTTATAAAATTAAATACAAGTGTTGTTCCCAAATTTATTTAAAGAAGTTATAGCTATAGAAGCCTAGAAAATGCTATGCATCTCTCTTTCATAAGTAGCAGAGACTATTTATAAAATTAAATATTATTAAATTGTCATTTCAGTTAGTTATTTGAGCATACAATAGGGCAAAACTTGTCAACTAAATCAATTTAAATATATTTTATCTCCCCTCTGCAATTGCTGAAGTCTTTCTTTGTATGGAAACCTTACTGTAATTAGAATTAATTAATCGTATAATTGAAGTAAATAAACATTTGGAAGCAGGAAGAAGGGACTAGATCCATATTCCTCTAAGAGTTTCTCTCAAGGACCTCTCCATGGAGATATGACAACATGAAATCATCTGATCCATTATTTTATATTGCTTTTTATAATAGTAACTAGTAAATTTCATTTTTAGAAGCTATATAAAGTCCTTAGAATATGGAAGAAAAAACAGAATTTTTCTATTAATTTCTGAAATCCTAGTATAAGAATTAGCTGAAAATTAAAATATTGCACTTTGCTACTGTTGTTACAAAATGGCTTTTGAAAAATTTGTTTGGATTAATAAAATATATTCAATAAAGGATTAACCTACAAATTATTTCTATAATTTTAATATTTTTAATTATTAGTATGCTTATGTTAAAATAGATATACATTTAAAATATACCCCTCAATTAATCCTCTGACACTGCACATATAACTTACAAGTCTCCAAAAGTATAAGAAAAGGAAAGAAAAGAAGAGTAAGTTTTTCATAATGCAGTCATTTTAGAAGGGGTAAAAATTCTGTGCATTCTATATAACCGATATTGTGGAATATATATAATAGAATATAAATGTTCATCAAAATGCATATGCCTTTAAACATATATTTCACTGATTAATATTTTGAAAGTTTATGAGATTAAATTTAGGGAAAGGAAATCTCAACATAATATTAGGAGAGATAGCTAGATGAACCATACAAAAGAAAGTGCATTCAAACATTTTCTAACAGTAGAAATTAAGGGTGTTTTGTTGTTTTCAAATTTCCTTTCAATTTCTCTTTTCCAGTTTAAATTTTCAAAGGATTGACAGAAGTATCACTAAAACTTCTTTTCAAAGAAGCAGCACACAATTTCATGAACAAAAATTTGATTTCTCAAGTGTTCGTAAAGTTTTTTAAACCAAAATTTATCTTAATATGTATATTAACCATATTGTTGGCAGAAGATGATAATTCATCAATCTGTAGAAGTGATTATAACATCTGAAGAAGTTCTTGAACAGGTGCTTAATACAATCTGGCAAATTGTACTAACTGTGATTTGTACTGACAATTTTCAGTGATATTGTAAAGATCAACCACATATTTGTTTGCATATGTCTACCGGAGGGTTTGTACTTCTTAATATGCATAAAAGTGCCATGATTTACTGGTTTCTATTTATTTGATATCTTTGCTATTTGTTTATTTCCTTTTATGTATCTAGTTTACTATGAAAATTATCTCTTTGTTGAAATTAATTTATATTCCCAGGTTAATCTCTTGGCATTTGGAGTTATCATATACAAAGTTTTTCGTCACACTGCGGGGTTGAAACCAGAAGTTAGTTGCTGTGAGAACATAAGGTAAGTATTTCTTCAACTGTATTTTCTTTAGTGATTAAAACCTTTAGTAACTTAAAGCAGAAATAATTTTTGGAAGGAAAATTTTTAAATGATTTTTCACACTTTCCCCCATCATATTTAAAATACTAAATAGTATTGCTAAATAGTATTTAATATGTTTAATAAGCCTATAATCACCACAGATTAAATGGTAAGTAAAGCAATCTTTTTGAACATATTTCCCTTTGAAAGAAAAGATGATGACTGCATTTTAAGACAAAAGTTGGCCTTAGTGATCTGCTTTTGCAAAGCACTTCTCAGCGCTTAGTAACTGTGTTTCTTCCTTGTGATTTCTAGTTTGCATTCCGCCATGATTTTTCCTCAGCTCCCTCCCTTTAAAACTGATTTATTGAGACCTTGAAAATGGTTTATTCAGGAAAAACTGAAGTGTACTGTAGGGAACATTAGAAACAACTGACGTTTGGGTCTCTTGGGAACACTCCTGTAGTTTCAATATCTTGCACAAGATTTATAGTTAGGATTTAGCAAATGTTTGATTGATTACTTTCTTTTACTCCTCACCATTCATAGTTACATGTAGTTTGCTGGCTTTAATAAAGTTGAGAATGACTCATTTTCTGTGGTACACTGCAAAAACATCTTCTGCAGTAAAGAATGATTGCACTGAGAATGAATGAGAAAATAAGTATTAGTTGCCTCATTTTCAAGGCAGGGTCCTCAGTGAGCAGGATTGAATATTATTTTACCAAAACTCACAGGCAATAAGTTGAAAATGTGTAAAAGTGAGTATGTGCCTGTATTTTTTAAGAAATAAGCATTCTAACATGAATTTACTTTGAGGTAACTGTATTGCAAAAGCAAAAAAAAAAAAAAAAACTTGTTTTATATTTTACATGTTCTCTACTAAGCCTGAAAGGAAAGCAGAAGTATCCTTTGATGTCCTGCCCATGTGCTGACCTAAATCCACATGGTATACTCTTCAAGGTTTCTTAGGGAGAATACTTCCTAACAGCTATCTGTCTTACCTTTGGGAGTTCCTGCAACATTAGATTTGAGATCAAAGCATACACACAGGGCTTCCCTGGTGGTGCAGTGGTTGAGAGTCCGCCTGCCGATGCAGGAGACACGGGTTCGTGCCCCGGTCTGGGAAGATACCACATGCCGCGGAGCGGCTGGGCCCGTGAGCCATGGCCGCTGAGCCTGCACGTCCAGAGCCTGTGCTCTGCAACGGAATAGGGCACAACAGTGAGAGGCCCGCGTACCGCAAAAAAAAAAAAAAAGCATACACACAGATGAAAATATTTTAGGATTAAGGAAATTCCTTGAAAAATAGCAGATTTTAAAAATGCTGCCTTGAATTTGGAAGCACATCCCAGCCAGAGTACGCTAGTATACCCTAGCCTGTCCCATGCAGCTATAGCATAATTTGTCAGTTTCAAAATTATTGGTCTTTACCGAAGATTTCTTGGTTATTCAAAAACTGACTTCCCACATAATTTGAGGAATTTGAGGATACGTTAAGTATGCATAGCTTTCTTAGCTGGAACATTGCAAATTTGTTCTAGGTCTTGTGCCAGAGGAGCCCTTGCTCTCCTGTTCCTCCTTGGCACCACCTGGATCTTTGGAGTGCTCCATGTTGTACACGCATCGGTGGTGACAGCTTACCTCTTCACCGTCAGCAATGCCTTCCAGGGGATGTTCATCTTCTTATTCCTGTGTGTTTTATCTAGAAAGGTAAGCAATTTGTTATTTTTGTCAACCTTATAGCATATTTATGTAGCATCAGTTACCAAATTGATAAAAATTCTCATTCTCATAGATTCATGACTTGTGCCTTTATTGCCTAAGTGCAGTACATTTTAGTGTCAAAATAATCAGAATGCTTAGCTGTTCATAGGGAAATGTGCTTTTAAAAAACTTGCTAGTAGGAGTATAAATACAGCTTACATTCACTTGAGCGTATTCTGACAGATAATCAGAAAGCAACAATAATTTAGAAAACTAAATATAACAATTTGTTGTGATTTGAAAATAATTTGATGTCATTGTTACAGTTATGTTTCGCGTTTCTTACTTTCTTCTTTTTCTTTTTTTTTAGATCCAAGAAGAATATTATAGATTGTTCAAAAATGTCCCTTGTTGTTTCGGATGTTTGAGGTAAACAGAGAGAACTCTGGATCATTATTGCTACACAGAAATAAAGAAGCCAAGCTGTGGATGGCCAGTGTATAAAAATGACTCAAACAAATTGTCCAATTGTTAATACTAATCAAATATTTTAAGTCCATTTTTCTGTTTACTGTGTAAGAAATGTAGATAATACGAGATAAAATTATGTACCATATAGCTATAGTAAGCTTTCCTACGTGACTTAGTTAGCTATGTCAAAAATAGTATTGCAGATATTTGGAAAGTAATTGGTTTCTCAGAGTGATATCACTGCACCCAAGGAAAGATTTTCTTTCTAACACAAAAAATATATGAATGTCCTGAAGGAAACCACTGGCTTGATATTTTCTTGATTCATGTTGCCTTTGAAACTAGTTCCCTATCACCTTGGTAATGAGCTCCGTTACAGAAAGTGGAACATAAGAGAATGAAGAGGTAGAATATAAAACAGTAAAAAGGGAATGACGGTTGTAACAATGAGAAATATTTTGAACAAGCTCGTTGTTTTGTAAACTAGATGGGAAATTAGAGATAAAACGAACAATTGAATAAACACATCTTACCATTCTGTGAATTGTTCTGAACTTAAATTTCTACCAAAACAACTTAGACCTGTATTTGTTATATCCATTTTCTATTCTAATAGTCTATAAAAACACAAAACTTCACAAAAAAAAAAAAAACTAAACATTTCTGTTCTGTTTTTAGGTTAACATCAGAATGAGGTATATGCTCTTTCTATACTTATTTCACAGATTGTGATTTCAAATGCTTATTCAGTAGTACATAAATGTGTCAAAATATAATATTGTTCATGCCTGTAAATGTAAAAATTGTGTATATAAACCTGAAGTACTCTGTTCCATAACCTTTCAGTGTAGTGAAAAATATTGTATCTCATTAGACTAGCATATTTGAGTTCTTTATTTCTTTTTAATTTTAGAAATATTGTAGTTCACATCACAATATTCTCTTTCAATTTACTATTTTTAAAAGGGCATTGTAAATATGAAAGTATTCATAAAGTTAATTGCTATTTTTTTCTTTGCAGAAAAGTACACATTTAAAAATGTTATTTATAACAAAGAAATCACTGGGAACTGTATAAACTTTCACACTGGATCTATTTTCTGACAGTTTTCCTCTATTAAGGCATATCTGCTAAAATGTAAGGCTTCTATCTATCTTCAAGTTTTCTCATTAAAATGTAGAAGCAGTGATTTTACTTCAAAAAATATGTAATTGTTCTACACCTACCTGTAAAAGTGTGCCAATACACTAAATGTTGTGATTTGAACTTAATTTCTCCAGCTGTTCAAGTGAAGTCTGTCACATCTTACACTAACAAATAAAATGATATCTGAATGAATCTTTCTACTGCTTGACTGAGGCATTTCTCTAGAAAGATGAGCTGCCTGCCAATGTCTTAAACATTTTTAGAGTATTTGTGATAACTTTTTATTTGATCTTTTGATCTCTTATATGACCTATTATTATAATTATCATTATAGGACAGTGCTATTGGAATAAGATACTAAAAAAGTAATCTGTTCAATCAATGTATACAAATTATGTGTGGTGGGCAGAATAATGGTCTTCCCAAAATGCCCACACCCTAATCTTCAGAACACATGAATATGTTAGGTTACGTGGAGAGGAGAATTAACCAGCTAACAGCTAGTCCTCTAACTTTAACGTGAGGAAATTATCCTGGATTTTTCAGGTTGGTCCCATGTAATCACAAGTTTCCTTATAAACAAAAGATGGAGGCAGAAGAGGGAGCCTGTTAAAGCAGTGCCGTACGAGGCATACTCAACCACACATTGCTGGCTTTGAAGATGGAAACAGTCCACAAGCCAAAGAACATGGGCAGCTCCTGTAATCTGAGAAAGGCAAGGAAATGGATTCTCCCCCAGAGCTCCTAGAAGGAAGTCAGCCCTGCTGTACTTTTGTTTTAGCCCAGGGAGACCCAGTTTGGACTTCTAACATCTAAAACTGTAAAACAATAAATGTATATTGCTTTAACCACCAAGTTTGTTGATAATTTGTCACAAGATTATTGATATTTTTTTTGAAAATTTGTTACAGCAACTATAGGAACTAATACTATGGAAATATATACATAATAACATCTTTAGATATAAGCAAGTATTCATATCAGTAGGGAAAACCTTAAAATCCTGAATCTTGTTTTCACTAACCCTCCCATAGACATCATTGGGTGAAACTTGTATTCTTTAGTATGAGATTTCAGACCTTTTCATAACTGCTCACTTACCTTTTTATTAGGTAAGGATCTCTCTTTAAAAAAAAAAAAAAATCAGGTGTGTGCACACGTATAAATATATATTTATTGCATAAATGCCTCATAGCATTTGCCCCCTGTTTTTATAATCAACAAGAGAAAGGGCTCAAAAAAGGTTTTCACTGGGCTCGGTTTAAAAAAATACAAAAATGGGGCTTCCCTGGTGGCGCAGTGGTTGAGAGTCTGCCTGCCGATGCAGGGGACACGGGTTCGTACCCCGGTCCGGGAAGATCCCACGTACCGCAGAGCGGCTGGGCCCGTGAGCCATGGCCGCTGAGCCTGCGTGTCCGGAGCCTGTGCTCCGCAACGGGAGAGGCCACAACAGTGAGAGGCCCGCGTACCGCAAAAAAAAAAAAACAACAACCACAAAAACAAAAATGAACATTACAATGACAGGAATGTGTTAAGATGCTGAACTGAAAGGTACATACAAAAGTACATACAGCTGCTGGAAACACACTTCCAATGTGCGGCTCCCGAGCCCTCAGATGGAGGAGTGCAATGAAGCCATGTCCCCTGAGGCCCAGCAGCTCTGCCTCAGCAGGACCCAGTGTGACCCGCTGCCTGAGGGCTCACCCCATCCCCAAGTGACACTGCCCCACGGTGTGGACATCACCCACACCTTCAAATGCCCACACACGACACACTTAATTAACATGAAAAAATTTAAACCCACTCAAAGTCTGTGAGATAAAGAGATCCTACCCCCCTGGTTCTCACGTTTGCCCTATGAGTTTCTTCAGTTCTGCTAAACTGTTTATTTTTCCCAAGACTTTCTATGCTTTACCAAATCCCCTATTTCTGGAGCTTCCTCCTTGTTATCATCATTACTCTGACAAACATCTGCTTATACCTAATGTATCTTTCTCTATGAAGCCTTTCTGGTTTCACACAAGGAATTAATCAGCTCTACTTTTGTGTCATCAATCCATCCAGTACTTACCTGTTTTGACATTTATCACATTGTATTGCAATTATTTATCCGAGCTCAAGATATTCATTGTACCAAGTTATGTTCTTCCTTTAAGGCAGATACCTTTTCTTTTTT
Organism: Globicephala melas; assembly: GCF_963455315.2. Classification (NCBI taxonomy): domain Eukaryota; kingdom Metazoa; phylum Chordata; class Mammalia; order Artiodactyla; family Delphinidae; genus Globicephala; species Globicephala melas. The sequence goes on from NC_083314.1 coordinate 119,354,706, forward strand.
GCTTCGTGAATCAATGTCACTGCCTTCTTCTGTTTTGTGACCTTGTGGTTGAGGTGATAAGACAGTCTGGACCCTCTGAACAGCCTGGCTTTTGCTCTTTTGCTTTAGATACTCCATACTGGAAGCATATTGGGTGAGCCAGCTTTCTCAGGTAAAGCCCTCCATGCTTATCTCTAACGTCATGCAGTTTAGGTGGAAGAGATGGCCCAGCAATCTCAAATTGATGAAGTAGAGCAAGGAGAGGAATTAGGCTACCAATGTAGCCTTGAGCTCGTAATATGGCTTCAACTCAGTTTTTCCAGGGAAGATCTTTGGGGATTTGTAAGGAACTTGCCAAAGAAGTAATAAAGTAGTGCTTTATTTTCCATTTGTCTGTTATTCCTCATGTACCATTTGATAGTGAGAGGAATAAATATTAGGATTTTAAATTCAGTCTCCTCAACCTCTAAAATGTATTACAAATTCATTAATAAATATTAATTTGCAAACTCTTCTGCATGAGCAGCTGGGGTTGGGAGAAGGGTTATCGTATTTCAAGGGATTCAATCAAAGAACTTAATACTTTAAGGTGCGTCTCAAACAATGAGATGGACACCAAAGAAGTGTAAGATAAATTCCCTTACTGTGTATAAACTTGTTATTAACTGGAGACACTATAATCCCCTAATTAAAAAATCTGTTAGTTGATTGATTACACTGTGGTTAGAAAAAATATATTTGCACACAATATAGCAATTAAAAAACGTACGAGAAAGTCTCTAAGCAGATACTCCACAATCTTCATGCTAGGCATAACCAACAGTCTATACATACTCATTTGATGATGGCATCATTTCTTCAGTCCTTTTTAATTTAATGCCCCCCAATTAAATGATAATCCTGCATTTCTTAATTTTCCATATATTTAAAGTTATTGCACCCATCTTCAATTACTTACAAAGTATGAGCCTTTTCTATGTGTCAAGATTATCCTCTAATTTTTCCAACATGAAGTCTTTGAGGAGTATGTGAATTATTGATTCAGTATGGATCAGAAAGAGTATCTATTGTTCAGATTTTTCTGCTACCTAGAACATCTTCTCCCGTGCAAATTCTGCCCATGATTCAAGACCTCTAGTATGAAGCCTCTCAGATCAATTTGGTGCATATTAATTTCCCCAGTCACTACAACTATAGCACTTACAAAGTGTACGAAATAACATAACACTTAATAGGGGTTGTTAAGTCATCATGCTTAAAACTTAAAACTTTTAGGTTTTAGACTACAGATATGAGAGAAATAACTGGAAGATGGCATTTAAAGGGAAAAAAAGACTTCTTCCTGAAATTTGATATAGATTTCAATTGTTAAACTGTGTGATCTCATTTAATTCTTACAGTAATATATGCAATTTTATCCTCATTTTTTAATGTGAAAAGTGCTCAGTGTCACACAGCTAGGAAATTGAACAATCAGTGTTTAAACTGAAAGTCGTAGCTGCTTCTGCTCCCCGCATGGAAACTCTGAGGAACTTGCTCAGACTCTCTCAGATAGGAAGTTAAAGGGACTGGATTCATACCCAAGCTTTCTGCCTCTCAGTCTAGAGCATATTCCACTGTTCCGTAGCTATAAACTCATATCATATAAGGATAATATTCCTGTTTACAATTATGTTCTTTTGGGTATAGAGGAAGTGTGACATTCTTTTTTAACATGTCTTTTCTACATTGCATATGCAATTTGAAATGTGTATTTCATATGTTTTAAGGTGAAGTATTTTTCTTCTTTTCTCTTTGCTTTGCTGCCCTTTCTCTGCACATTTATTCCTATCCCCATGCCCACTTACACCCCCAACCAGGCAATTTATTTTAACTAGCTGTTATATATTCTTCCATTTTTTTCTTCCTGTTCATATCATCATATTCAAATGATTAGTATTAGATCACATTTTAAAAGCATCTCTATTATCACGTGGAAAGCTAATGGGTACATTTCATTCATTCCTTTTAAGTGACTGAATAATAGTCCATACTAAGGATGGACCATAAATTGCACAGCTGGTATGCAATAATACATTAGAAGACATCAGTATCTTTCAGGAGTAATGTTCTCCATGCTATGTGGCTTGGTTTTGTTGTTTAAAACACCCAATGCCAATAGTTATTTTTTTTCTTATGATGGATGTGGACCCATGTTGATAAGCTAAAGCACTATAAACCTTTCATTGATATAGAAGTTGCTTGTTATTTCTTGTAACTATTCAGTGAAAATCATGCCATGGATTTGAGATCCACAAAGCTCCTTGAGCATTTTCATTTAAGTGAAAAGGATTTGAATTACTTACGCTAGATAGAAGGCTTGAGCAAACATTAAGATCAGTAGGCAATCTGAAAGTACAGAACAATTTACTCAGTATTTCATTCAGACGTTATACGTCATAGGTTTGTATGGTAGTTATGATTAATATAAAATGAGAGGGTTAGTTTAGCTGCAATGGATCTCTTCTGGTGTCAATGTACCACGATTCTAATTTCAACCCCCCACTTTGAGGCATTGTAAATAATAAAATCTATAAAGTATATTACAATTTTATACACTCAAAAGGGGAAAATTAATAGCTTTCTTGCAAAATTGTTTTTAAGAAATGTGGTTTCATTTCCTATTGGGTTGCAATTTGCCATATATCAGCATCCAAGGGCCAGGCTGCCCAACCTGAAAATGATTATTTTCTTTCTTTTCCTTAATGTATCGGAAGTGGATCTAAAAGAACCTCCAGTACGCAGGGGGGTTAATTATCCTGGAAGTCAGTTAAGTTTTGTAAGTTTTAGGTGTTATGAGCAGAGCCCTAAAAAAGACTCCACGCTACTGCTGCCAGCTGTGAAGAAAGAGCCTTATGCTGCCACCACTGAAAATATTGTTCAAATTACCCTAAAATTCCCCTGGTTTTCAATGCATCTGGCTCCTGGAGAGCGACACAGCTCCAGTGAGGTCATTTATTCTGTCACTTCAGCCCACTCGGCAATCATGACAACTATATCTTCCACTCAATCTGATGCAGGAGGCTTTTGTGCAAGACCTTCTATGACCCGAGTAAGGAAAGTAATTATTCAAAACAACATCACTTCTTGTTTCTCAAGTGCCACCCACTCCTTTGCAGAACTACCTAAATGCTCCCCAATTTGATCTTCCCACTCAGATCAATCTCTCCAATTCTCCTTAAGGAATGTGTAAATAAACAGCCACCTCTCACATCTTAGAACTTTACTTTCCGAAAGGCAACGCGGTGTGGCCGGTCTCTCTGCAGTCAGAGTGTCTGGGCTAGAATTCCTTTTCTACCTCTAGTGAGATATGGGATCTCAGCTTAGTTATGCCCTGTGACTCAGTTTCTCATCTAGGAAATGGGGATAACAACAGGACCTACTTCATCACGTTGTCGTGACAATTAAATCAACTAATATATGGAAGATAATTACTACAGTGCTTAGCACATAGCAATTGACATTGAAGGATTAGCTATGATTATTATAACCTGGGTGAACAGATATTGACTGTGCACCTACTAAGTGCCAGGGACTGTTATAGGTATGTGGTGGAATTCACTAATAAAAAGCAAATTAATAAAAAATAGACATACATTTCTTGTATAAAGTGAAGATTTCCACATTATTGATTTATCAGCAAGTTATTTCTGAAAGAGGTGAGGAAACAGTAAAAACAGAAATCAGTCACGATGAAGTCAAATTGTAGGTTCACTTTCCTGTCTACCACCTCCCAACTTACCTTTCCATCTCCACCCTGCCCCATTCAAAACCTGAAGTTCCACTCTAAAGCTGGTAGGATGTTAGAGAGAATTTCAAATGTTCAACATTGCTGACACGCCCTTTGGAGTACTGGTGCAGCCCAGGCCCATGCACTGCTCTGGACATATAAAATCTCTGCCCCTGCAGGGCTAAATGCCCCACAATTTTATTAAACATTTGATTAAATGTTTTCCTGTACAAAGGTGCATTGATATATTTTTATTTAAGTATAAATACTATGAGCATTTATATGAACTTGAAAAATACAATCTCTTCTTTAAACAGTTACATATACGCGAAGATAATTTGACATTCTCAGCTTTCCATATATTCCTATAAAAGACCGAGAGATTCATTCTGGCATCATTTGGGTACTTCATCTTCTTTGTGCAGGACAATTTGCAGTCATTTCATTTGCTCTTGCCTAATGTAAAACTATAGAAACCATGCTCCTTTAAAACATAGTCTTGATTTCTTTAAAGGCAAAAGCAAATGAGCTATTTTAATACTTGAAAAAAAATAAAAAGGAATCTTCAGTAGAAAGGAAGAAATATTCTTTAATAAATGCCTCATAGTCATATGTAAAATGCATTTGTTTTTACCTATTTTTATGTTATTTAAATTTTCTGCATTGTTTCCTGAACAATAAGATGTCTTTGTTATTATATAAAGGCAATTTCTAGTTTCCATATTTAGTAAACTAGATATTGCAAATTTTTGAGATAAATGAGCCAGGAATTCTATTAGTTACTAATATAAGAATTCAGACATTTTATTTTATATGTCACCGTCACCTTATACCTCATCATTCTGAAAAAGAATGCCTCAGAGGTCAGAAGCATAGTTCTTTATTCTTTTATGTGCTAAAGTGTAAGACCTGTTTAGCATTGTGTGAATTTTTTTTTTCTCAAGTAGATTTGCATGCATAGCTTGGATAAGCTGAATAACTCTATACAACCAAACTTTTTTTTTTCTACTTGTTGGGACTCTTTCTCACCAAATCTCTATTTCTTTGAGACCAAGAGTATAATGCTGTTTCTTAGTATCCTTCTGTTTTCTTTTTAAATCTCAGAAAAGGTAAGTGGATTAATATATATTTTTGGACTTGGACATGATGTGATTTTATACATGAAGCATTATGTACATTCAACCTTTTTACAAAATAACTTTAAGGCACTTTACAAACATGGATAAAATATAAATTAGATATTTTAATGCAAAACACATACGAGAATTGAGTCAAAGGAGAAATAAGGGTACAGCCATAAAATGGAGTTAAAACATGAGTGCTTTATTCATTCAGGTTCTGTCCTGTTACCTGCTGCAGTGTAACCACACCACTCCAAAACCTAGTGGCTTCGAAAAATAATTTATTATTGTTTCTCACATTGTTGTTGGTTGATTGAACGCAGTAGGGTAGCTCTCACGCAGGGTTTCTCGTGAAACTGCACTCAGATGTTCACTGGGGCTACAGCCATCTGAGATGGCCATCCACCACCACTTCACAGGGGCTGCCAGCCAAACACCATTCATGGTCTCTCCATGTCATTTGGGTTTCACACAGCATGGATTCTGGGGTCTTTGTTATAGCATGTCCAAAGCAAACATTCCAAAAGACCCTGGTAGAGGCTGAAAGGCTTCTTACCATCTGGCCTCTGAAGGCATAATGTTTACTTCTACTAAAGCAGTCACAAATCCCACCCAGATTTATGGGGTTGGAGAAATAGATCCACCTTTTAATGGAGTGAAAAAGTCACATGCATAAAAGTATATGGAATTGGGAAATATTATTGAGGTCATTTTAGGAAAATATAATCTGCCATAAGTTTTATGCTCTTGCTAATGTCTATGTATCCTTTCATTAGACAAAGTAAAGAACTCAATAGGACTGTTCCTTGAAGTGTCCTTGAATACAGTCCAACGAAGTCACACCAAAGAACAATTCAGTGAAAACAATAAAAGCCATAAACGTCCCAAATTATATGATGCAGGTAACTATGTTTTGCTATTATATCTGAATCCAGAGGTAGCTTTAAAAATCCATGTCTATATCAGTATTTCCATACTGTATCCAAACACCAGTATTCTGATTAAAGTTAATAGGGCCTATTTGAAAAAATAAAATAATATAAGTATTCCATAAGTAAAAATTTTTGAGAAATCCTGCATAGTTTACCCATAACCACTGCCCAACTCTACCACTGACTGAGTCAGCCTGTCAATTCTTTTAGTATATAAAATATTCTAAGAATTACTGTTTTGATCTGCTCGGTGGTTTGTGACCACCTAGAGGGGTGGGATAGGGAGGGTGGGAGGGAGATGCAAGAGGGAGGAGATATGGGGATATATGTATATGTATAGCTGATTTACTTTGTTATAAAGTGGAAACTAACACAATTGTAAAGCAATTATACTCCAATAAAGATGTTAAAAAAAAAAGAATTACTGCTGTTTTAAAAAAACACACAAACAAAAATGTTGATGCTAGCTTAACGTAATTTTGCCATACCTTTTTAAACTCAGAACCCTTCTTTCTTTCCCTTGAGTACACTAACCAAGATCTGAGAGATCACACAGCACATAGATCGGGAAGTACTGATGTGATACAGTGCAGAGTTTCCACATCCTTCCACTGTCACTCATCCATAATTATTGACTCCATCAGTAGAGTTGGTCAGAAATATTGAGTAGCACTCTGTTTGACAATAAACTCTAAGTCAAGTACCTGTCAGTTGTGAAATGAAACTCCTTTGCATTCAATTAATTCAGGAATGTAGTTAATAATTTTTCTGTGAAAACAACAACAAAAGAGGACACAGTAGCTTTATTAAGTAGCAAACCAAGGGCACACCTCCCTCATACAACATAACAAATGATTGGGTGATGGAGAGCCCAGACAACTCCCGATCTGTGGCATAATGAGGGTAATTTAGTTAAAGTTCTCCCTGGCCAATATACAGGCAAATATCCACCTAAATGAACTTTATAAATACATTGATCTTAATATTAAATTTCAAGGTTATTAGTGTAAAATCCAAAGTCAGTGTGAAAATCTACTGTTTTTTTTTTCATTCACTTGATAACTTTCAGAGCAGCTTCAAGTTTAGAACATACTTGCAAATATTTAGCTCTCAAAAAATACTATTATCCTAAAATTTAGATGAACATATTTTCATTTTGTAAAATGGCACATAAATTATTTTGTATTACAAGTATTATTCTATATTTAATCATTGTGTAACTAGTAAGAATGTAGCATTTTCTAAACAAATATGAAGTCACTAATATATAGTAAGTGAATGCATAATCAAGTAATTTTTTATTGAAGTATAGTTGATTTACAATGGTGTGTTAATTTCTGCTGTACAGCAAAGTGATTCAGCTATACATATATATGCATTCTTTTCTTATATTCTTTTCCATTATGGTTTATCATAGGATAATGAATATAGTTCCCTGTGCTATACAGTAGGAACTTGTTGTTTATCCATATTCAAGTTTTGTTTTTTTTTTTTTTTCCGCGGTACGCTGGCCTCTCACTGTTGTGGCCTCTCCCGTTGCGGAGCACAGGCTCCAGATGCGCAGGCCCAGCGGCCATGGCTCACGGGCCCAGCCGCTCTGCGGCATGTGGGATCTTCCCGGACCAGGGCACGAACCCGCATCCCCTGCATCGACAGGCGGACTCTCAACCACTGCACCACCAGGGAAGTCCCGCAAGTATTTTTAAGGTTATATAATGGTATCCAGTTCTGACTCTGCTCTAGGAAGTTGAGACTATTTACAGAATAATATTTCTACATAGTGCTCTGACTAGAAAAAAAAGAAGACAAATATTTAATATCAGAAAAATTAGGAAGCAAGTTTACATATACAAGGAATCTATTTCAGAAGTTTGGTATATTTAGTGAGATCAAACTTAAACTACTTCCTATTTTCTCTTTCTGTGACAACCTGAGTCAAAAAGCTATGACCTAAAACATATTGTACACTAAGACTGTATTTCATCTCACCCAGATCTAGTTGTGGAACTTTTGCACAACAAAATGACAGATTCAAAAATAAAATGGTGCTACCCATGACATTAAAGAAATTTTGAGTCTCTGATTTACTATGACGGTGTACAAAAGAGAAAGGGAAATAATGAAGTTGTGTTTAAGGAAAAATGAATTTATGAATTAGTGAGGAAGTTAAAGACATTTTTAAAGGAAAGTAGTTTGCAGGGATGCCTTCCCTGAAGCTACACAAAACTGAAAATCATCTACTGAATCTGAAAACAGCATTCAATGATATCTTCTTGTCTACCCTTTTAATGGATGATTTGTATGCAACACTTCCAAGTGCAATGAGAGTATTACAGACTACTGAATCAGACACAATCACCCGATAGACCCAGCAGGGGAAGCTTGAGATAATAGGGAAAGGGTGAAAAATCCCATGTTCAAAAAGTATTTTTCTCTGAAACCACACAAGCAACACAGCCTGTGAACACTGAACACATCATTACGAAGCCTTAGCTGCAGCCTACACCTCTCATTTTTAAAGGGAAAATAACCACGACCAAGAATTAACCTGCTTCCTTTAGCACTCTGTCTCTAATAAGCTAAATCGCAAAGTGAGTGATAATTGCCTTTTGGTGGCACTACAGGCACTAATATGCTTGAAATGAAGACAGATATCTTGGTTTTAGTTAAATTCGTTTGCAAGAGGTGACACTCCAAAAGTATTGTATGCTAATGAAAACCAATAAGGAGACCTGTATACAGTAACCTGATCACTGAATAACAAACACACAAAGAAATAATACCAGTTTATAAGCGAGAAATGATAGCTAAATTTAAAGAATTGCCTCCCTTATTGAAAGAACACATCCATGGGGATTCCCAAAGTCATAATCCCAGTCTAATAATGAGAAAAACATAGTCACATCCCAAGTGAAAGACATGCTACAAAAACTCCTCAAAACTGTCAAAGGCATCAAAAACATGGAAAATCTGAGAACTTATCGTAGTCACTGGAGCTAAGGAGACCATAACTAAATATAGTGTGGTGCCCTCAATGGAATTCTAGAACAGAAAAAGGATATTAGATAAAAACTAAGGAAATCTGAATAAGTTAAAAACTTTACTTAATAATAATGCACCAGTGTTTGTTCATTGATTGTGACAAATGTACTAGGCTTGGGTATACAGGAACTCTGTACTAGCTTCACAATTTTTCTGTAAATCTAAAATTTTTCTTCTAAAATAGAAAATATTATTTTAAACATTTAATATTTTTTAAAAATTCACCTTGAAATATAATTCAATTCTCATGCCAGAAAGTGAAATTATATTGGCAAGTGGAAAAGATTTCTTTTGCATTCTTTATTTATAAGCTGCACCCACCATGCAATCTCTGTTTACTTTCAAATACACTGTGTTACTTGGTACTGATAAAGTTCTGCACCATCACTCAAATAACATGAAAACAGGAGATAACCTCAATGTTTGACCTGAAATAAAAGTGACCACATTAACACCTACCTAACAGCATATGTAATTGCCCTGGCTGACTAATAATCTCTTTCAGGTTTTGACCCTGACAACAAACACTAAATTAAAATGCTTGAGTACAGCAAGGGTGGCCTCTGGCTCTGGAGCATGGAATCAAAAAATGCTGGACATTTTCTAAGGTCAGAAAAAGGGTGAAGACCCAAGCTGATAGAATGAACAATCCAAAGAAGAAGGGCAAGGTGGTAGAACAACTTCTGAGGCAATAGGGTTTCAAAAGGGAAAAAAGGAAATTATAGTAGCTGCATTTGGGAGTCATGATACAAAATAGAGGCTTTATACAGGGTGCTTTAGTGTCACCTGCCCTCGTATTTGGAGGGCACCGTCAATGAGGAGGAATCTGAGCCAACTAGGACAACAGTTTTTATATCCCTTAGCTTTCAGAGTCTAAGCATGAGACATGAATAGGAATTGTCTAAGTTAAAGTATCAGGTATTGCAATTTTGAGAACTGAAAGAATGAAGCCCTTAATAATTAAGTAATCCTATGTGAGAATGCCCCCATTAAACCCTAGGCAAAGAAGCCCCACACCAAGAGGACCATCAATAAAGGAAACTGTCGATAGAGGAAACTGACATACCAGTGTCTCTGCCCCTCCTACAGAAACCCACTGAAATCTTTCTAACTTCCTTCCTTCAGTCTATTCAAATCTGTTTCTCTGATTCATCTCATTGACTTCTCATTTCTCACCTTTGGACTTATCATGGTCTTACCTCCACACCCATTTCTGGCTCCTTGCCCTAGAGTATGAGTCTATTCTGATCCAACATCCAGTTGTGTTCCCCAATCTTCAGTCTGGGCTGAACCATTCCTCTTTGTAGCCCCACATAGAATCCAAGACACCAGCACAGTATATATACCTCTCAGGGACTTTACCCTATAACATACTCCTTTGATATAGCTGAAACATTTTAATCTACTCTAGTTTCATCTCAAGAATTTTTATGTGTATATGGTTTGATAGTGTACAAAAACACTTCCACATATATGTATTCATCTGATTCTTCCACAGACTCAATGAAATAGTCAAATAACAGTTTCCCAATGTTAAAAGTAAATTCTAGGAATGTTACTTGCTCTAAATGCCATAGCTAGTGACTGGGATTTTGAGTACTAAACCAAAAGTACACACATCAGGTACAACACATTCTGTTAGTGAGGTTTACGACCTATGATTGACAAGACTAGAGTGAAAAGTCTAAGATCACAAATATGCCAAATGAAAATAAAATTTTTCCAATGCTATTTTTGAAAACTACATCTCTATACTAACCACTAACACTTGAAAATCCCTCAAAATAAGCCTCTTTTCTCAGCTGTCCCTCACTACAAACTATAGTCATGTTCTGGAATTGTTTGGGGGATTAATCATTTATAGGAAGCAAGAATTTATAATTATAATTAACCCCTAACTATAATTGGTCACACAATTATTCTATTTATCTTCCACCATTTCTACATGCTCTTCATGTTTTCTACCAGACTCTCTACTACATCATGGGATTGTTACTCACTCTAAGTCATCTGAAACACAGCTATGATAACAAATTTACCATTTGGGGTATGTAACTTTCAAACAGAATATATTTTAACACCCTCCTATTATTCCTTATCTAAAGCTAAACTTAGCAGAACATTCAAGACCCCAATAAATTACCCAGCTTTGAAATTCATCTCTATTGCCTTGCATACATTTCAGTCATCAATTTCTTATTATCCCAAGTAGGTGCTGATCACTAAACTCTCTATCCCTGGATTTTATTTTACATTTCTCTCCCTTAATTAATATCTTTCAGTGACTTTAAGATCTCAGAATCCACCTCTTTTAAAGAATGTACCTGATCGTCATTATACTATCAGTTAAATCCCTCTCTGATAGTATTATTTTCAGACTATGTTTTTCATCTGGAGTAATGGTGTTTCAGATGTCAGGGAGAAAATATGTTCTCTATCCTCTGCCAAAACCCATGCTGGGTACTGAGAGCATGGATTATGCTCTAGTTATTTATTGCTGCATAACAAACTAACCAAACTTAGTATAAAACAACTGAGGTGTGTTTGTTTGTTTGTTTTGTGCCACGTAATTTAGGGTCAGAAATTCTACCAGGACACAGTGGTGTGGCTCATCTTTTCTCCTTTATGTCTAGAGCCTCCTCTGTGAGTGACACAAATGGCTGGGAGCTGAAACAACTGGGGCTATAGGATACACTTCCAAGACAGTTAATTTACTTGCATGGCTGGTGCCAGGGCTGGGATGACTCAAAGGCCAAGCTTAGCTAGGACTGCCGATCAGAACATCTACATGCAGCCAAGTCACTGTGGCTTCTGGGCTCTAAGATAGACCATCCCAAGCAGAAGCATTCCAGGAGACCATGGCAGAAACTGCAATACTGCTTTTAACCTGGCTTCAGAAGCCCTGCAGCATCACTTCTGCCATCTTCTGTTAGCTACAGCCCAGATTTGGGGGCAGAGGGAAGGAGTTAGACTCCACCTCTTGATCAGAAACTGGTAAGATCATATTGAAGAAAACACATGGGATAGAAGATTTGTTGCAGTCATCTTTGTAGGATACAGTCTTAAAAATGATCATAAGGCAAAAATAAATTTCGTTAGGATGGCGTTCTATGTCAAGATATGTGCTGCTTACCTCATTGTTTCCAATCTAGAAAACATAATCTCCACTATTAGGTCAAAATTGTAGTCATATGTTGAATGGCCAACATCACTTTCTTTCTGAGAATTCTCCCTTCAATACCTGTAATCTTGCAGTGCTATTACATGGGGTGCCCAGCCCACCCTGGCCACTGAAGGTGAGGGAGTCAGGGAGGGAAGGGATATGACGAAAATCAAACTAATCATACAACCCAACTTTGCAAATCATTCACGGGAACTACATGCCTTGTTGGACCAATCAGTCTTTTCTGAAGACAAACATTAGAGAGAGAATATCTATGTCCTCTAGTTCTATTAAGCTGGAAACATGGAGAATTGGACCCACTAGAAGCCTCCTTAGCAACCACATGTGAAAAGTTCATCTGGAGTAGAAAAAATGCAAACTGATACACAGCAAGAAGCAGAGTCACGGGGTGAAGATAAAGGCCTGATAACGTCATTAGAGCCCTAGGTTTTAATGTGCATGAATCTAGATCCACCCTTGACTTCCAGGTTACCCAAGTTTTTACTCATGGTATTTAAATTGAGTTTCCAGTACGTGTGCTGAAAAAGTCCTGCTGATTTGAGTAAAGTCCACCTACTCTGTCACATATGTATAAGAATACTTGAAAGAAAATCTCTAACAAGGAATAAAATTCAATCGAAAAACTTAATGTGAGAAGAAACATATAGAACAAAAGAAATTCTTATATAGATGACCAAGGCACAAATTAACAAAGCAACTTTGAGTACAACAACATGAATTACAATGTCAATTTGCTCACTTAGAAACTGGTAAGAAAAAGGAAATTTTTTTTCACGAGGAAAGCCAAAAGAAAATCTTTGTATTTTTTGAATCAATTAAACCTGGTTACTTTTTACTTACGCATGTCACAGATCTACGGTTCATTTTCTGTATACCTGGTAGAAATCTCACTCCATAGCATTTGGTGCTAGAAGAATCAATATTTGCTTTAGTGCCTTCATTATTAAATCTTTTTAATTGCTTGCTCTCAAATGATCAGTTGACTTTCATTACTAGTCAATGGTAGTTATAATATTGAACAATAAGTACACATTCCTTTATACTTCTATGTATGTTTTGCATTCACTCAGGATGCTCTGTAGAATAATTTCTCTTCTTTTTTTTAATTCTTCTTCATTCTAACCTGAGTCATCTTGCAACAAATGTTTAGTGAGGACATACCATATGCCAGCTGTGTTAAACACTGAAGATACAAAGTTGTGCAGGATAAATTCCTTACCACCCAGTCTAGAGGTGGGAATTATGCTGAATTTACTACTTCAGTAAAACTGAACTCCAGATCAAATCATGAATGTCCTTGTTTCCATGCTTCTATTTAAGCCATTTTCTCTGCCTTAAATGTCTTTTTCTCCCTATTTCGTGTCCATGAGCTAAGTCCTCTACTTCATTCAAAGAACTCTCTAGTTTCTGGACTTGAATCAGATCGAGATTTTTTTGTTTGATTTTGAGGTTATGAAGAAAGATTTTAAAAATCCCCCTTTTTTTTTTTTTTGCGGTACACGGGCCTCTCACTGTTGTGGCCTATCCCATTGCGGAGCACAGGCTCCGGACGCACAGGCTCAGCGGCCATGGCTCACGGGCCTAGCCGCTCCACGGCATGTGGGAATCTTCCCGGACCGGGGCACAAACCCATGTCCCCTGCATCGGCAGGTGGACTCAACCACTGCGCCACCAGGGAAGCCCAAAAAATCCCCTTTCTTTAGTTAAAAAGAACCACTCAATGATTAATTCATACAGAAAAGAAGTTTCCCGTTTACCAAATACGTGATATTTTCTGGGTAATATTGCTAATCATCACCCTTGTAGCAATCATTTAGGGAATTTCCTGTTTAATGATTGCTTATTCTGTTTCACATTGTCTTTACAACAATGAACACCAATTATGTGTATAGAACTGGGCTGGGCACTATGTCACAAAACACAGTGGTATGTGGCCCTACCACATAGGAGGACAGTGCTAGCCAATATGACACAAGGAAGCCAATTAGAGAGCAAAGTATTGTGTAAAAAACACACGAAATAAACAACCTGAATAATAAATCATAGATAATAGGACAGTACTTATAATGTTCAAAAAGATGACAAAAAGGGAGGATCAACATAGGACAAAATCCTTGAAGAGGCTGGATAAAGGTGATAGAACATGATTCTTATAGAATGAGTGAGCTGTAGCTAAATGAGTAAGGTGTCAATAGAGGGAAGGTGCATGGCTTTTGCGGAATAAGCATTACAGACTAGGGTGTAGAGGTGGGACCATGCACAGTATATGGAAGCACTTGAAGGAAACTGGTCTACTATGGCAGTGAGCACACATTAAAGTAGTCAGCAATAAAACTGAAAAGTTAGGGAAGCATCCTGTTATCAGGGAAACTGAAATCCAGAGAGAGAAAGTTTAAACATTTTAAACATCCTGTTATCAGGGAAACTGAAATCCAGAGAGAGAAAGTTTAAACATTTTTATGGTCATAACAGAGAGTCACTTTAGGTTCTTGAGCTGGAAAGTTACAGGTGCCCTCAACCAGAGGTTGTGGCTCAGGAAGCAAAGATGGACAATTCTTGGCACTGAGCTGATAACTAACTGGGTCAGAGTGGGTACGCAGCCCAGGGATAGAGAATCTGCCCACTGTGAATGATGACGATTATTATTAGTTAAGGCAATCAGACTGACTGCATAAAGGACTGTTCAGGGGAGAGAAAGAGTTAGAGGAAACTTGTAGTCAGAAGCATATCATGAAACCATATAGTACATATGGGAGACCAAGAGAGAAGACAGTTGCCTCCAGTAACCTCCTTGTATGTAAGGTGATCAGAGCAAAACTCCATTCTTTGGTTCTAGAAGCCTAACTAACACATTGGCATCATGAAAGTGATACTTTAGGCATATTTATCAAGCATCACTGCTGAATCTTGAAGCTAGGTAACAGAAAAGCAAAGGGAACCACTAGGAATATATTGTAATATGTAAGCAAGCTGGACTTGGGAACACGAGGGCTAGAGACTGAGGTCATGGAGATGAGTATAGGAATAAAGAAACATAGGGCTTCCCTGGTGGCACAGTGGTTGAGAGTCCGCCTGCCGATGCAGGGACACGGGTTCGTGCCCCGGTCCGGGAAGATCCCACATGCCGTGGAGCTGCTGGGCACGTGAGCCATGGCTGCTGAGCCTGCGCGTGCAGAGCCTGTGCTCCACAACGGGAGAGGCCATGACAGTGAGAGGCCCACGTACCGCAAAAAAAAAAAAAAAAGGACTAAAGAAACACAAATGTGTGATGATCTGACCATCATCAGAGCCAATTCTCTAATTGAGTTACATAGATAAATAATTTGTGGGGGGAATAATAAGTAAGGCTTATGTTCAAAATTGTAACAAGAGAGAGAGTTTTCTTTGGTTTCCTCCTTTGATTTCCTCCCTTCCTTCCTCCTTTTCTTCCTTTCCTTTCTTTCTGTAATGTAAAGAATGTATTGGTTGAACCACCAGCTCTCAATCATGCAATCAGATTAACTTGGATAACTGTGTCTATTTGTCCTGAGGAAAACAACAGTCGCTTATCAGCAAAGAATGGCTTTCTCAAAAGCCTAGTGTTTTTAAAAATAATTAACTCACAATGGACAAAAAATAATAATAATAATGAAGTGTATCACCCACGGTAATACTTGGGTTCTAAACACAGGCAACCACAGCAATGGCTTAAAATCTGAAGAGTGTTTTGGGGGCCTGTGCTTCTCTATTTTCAGTGCTGAATTTTCAGATCTGTGTACCTTGTGGCAGAGTGACTACCATGCTAATTCCCCTGCGACTCTGCTGAGCTGTAAACCAGCTCATTGCAGCTGGTTTTGTGCTTAGCACTGTTACCAGGGAGCATTGGAGGAAAGAAAAAATATATGGCAGTTGCTCTCAAATTTTAGTGTGGGTAAGAATTGTTAGGAGGCTTGTTATAATATAAAAGCAGATTCCTAAACCCTATCCCTAGAGATTCTGATTCAGTAGGTCTGGGGTAGGGCCCAGACACCTGCATTTTATTTTATTTTTTTATTTTTTTTTGCGGTACGCGAGCCTCTCACTGTTGTGGCCTCTCCTGTTGCGGAGCACAGGCTCCAGATGCGCAGGCTCAGTGGCCCAACCGCTCTGGGGCACATGGGATCCTCCCAGACCGGGGCACGAACCCGCATCCCCTGCATCGGCAGGCAGACTCCCAACCACTGCGCTACAAGGGAAGCCCTACCTGCATTTTAATGAATACTCCCCAGGTGGTTCTGATACAGGCAGTCCTTGGACAATGCTTTGTGAAACTGAATTGTGAAAATAACGTTCTAAGCGATCCATCCAGCATGACCCCATAGCAGGCAGTGCATCCTCCATTATATCAAGGAACACGTCGTATTATTGTGATTTGTTTATATTTTGTCTCACTAGGGTGTGAGCTTCTTGAGAGCATGTCTTGGTCAATTAATTTTATGTCCCCAGTGCCTGGAACAGTGAGTTTAATGAAAGATGATCTAAAGTTGATGCCACAAGTTCAAACAGAATGTTTCCCAATGACTGAAACAGATAAAAGAACATTACAAATTAGAATCTACTGTTTGCCAGGTTATTTCCTTACTAAAATTTACTGTCCCAAGACATATCTGGGATACCACTCTGACTTTGGGGGGAACTGTACCCTCTCTTCCAACCAAACTAAATATTACAAAACTAAATCACCACCTTCTCATATAAACTTACCTTTCTATCCACAGTGATTTTTTTTTAAGTGGGCAACTGAATTTGAGCTAACCGTGTGATCGAGGCTCATGGTCAATGTCATGGGATTTGTTCAGAAATAGACACAAGCCCAAAGCAGAACTGTTCAGTAATGTCAAAGACTTTTTATTTTTTTTAAGTGGAGCTAATGTAATACATTTTTCCCTTTTTATAATCACTCATTTATTTATTCATCCAGTAAACTCATGTCACTTCTCTGTTCAAATACCAAATACTGACAGTGAACCTCAAGTCTCTTGGTGACCTGACCCATTTCCTTCTCTCCTGCCTCTGAGTTCCTTCACCTCAACTCCTCTGACTTCCACCTCACTCCACTCAGCCACGGCAGAGACAACTCTCCAGTCCAACTCCAGACTCAGGGCCTTTGCACTGACTGTATTCTCTGCCCCAAATACTCTTTTCACCCCCCATATTAACATGGTTCACCCCCTCACCTTCAAGTCTTCATTTGGAACTTGCAACTGCCTATCTTGAGAGCATTCCTCACCTCCTTTTTCCCTGCTCTACTTCCGTCTCATTTCATAGAATTTCTCACCATCAAACATAGTAAAAATTTTGCTTTTACAATTTACTTTTATATTATAAAATTTACTTTTATATTATAATTTGCTTTCATACTTTATAGCTTCCTTTTACATTATAATTATTATTTGTTTTCTTCCCGTAAATCCTCATCTAATATGAATTCCACAAAATCAAGGATCTTTGATGCATTTTAAGTATCTAGGATAGTGCTTGGCACACACTAAGCACATAATAATTCAATAATTTAATTTGTCCAAGCAATATTGGAATGTTTCTATGTGCCAGGTAGTTAAGTAAACAGATCAAGCCACTGTTCTCATGGAACTCATATGATAGTGATGAATACAGGTAACAACCAATAAATACATAATATAATGTCAAGTGCTGATAAAATGCTTAGAAGAAAATAGAACATAAAAGAGGGAGAATACCAGGGGTACTATATTAGAGAGGGTGGTCAGGTCTTTGAGATGGGCTTTGAACAGAATCCTGAAGGAAATGAGAGAATGAAAATGTAAAGACTCTGAAGCCAAGTTTCTAGGGCTTGAATTTGGCTGTGCTATTGATTCACTGTGTGACATTGAGTAAGAAACCTTTCCATGAATTAGTTTCCTTCATCTGTATAACAGGGATAAAAGTAGTATCTTTCTCAGAGGTTTGACACTGAGTATTAATTTATAGGTAAAGTCCACAGAACCATACCCAAACACAATAATTACTCTATAATTGGCTATTACTATTGTTATCTTGAGGTGGAGAATTCCAGAAGAGGACTTGCAATGGTAGCATGTTTGGTAGGTCCAATGAACAGCAAGGAGACTTAGTATGAATGGTTGGAGGAGCCAGCGGTATACTGGAAGAAAATAAGATTGGAGAAATATCCATGGGCCAAATCATGGGTTTGTACTCATGAAGGTGACAGAGAAGAGCACAAGAAGTCCAAAATACCATGTTCCCCCACTGAATGGATGGAGGGAGACATTCTTCTGTAGGAGAGGACAAATTTCATATGCTGATGAATGTAGGGATGAGAAGAAAAAAAATTTGATGACACTCGAATTGCTGGGATCCCCAGAGATAGCTGGGTTTCTCTCCTTACCAAGAGTGATGCTCTTTCTATCTGAGGACCACCTCATAACCCTTCCAATAAGTCCACCTTTCTTATTCTCATGGAATGAGAGGGCAGTTTCTGTTTGTCTGAGTTGGGTTTCTATCATTTGCAGCCAATAGTGTCCAGAATAGTACACCTCCTAGTGGCCGTACAAAATAGGTACCGCTATTATTATGTTTACTTTAAAAACAAAAAAAGGAAGGGCAAAAAGTATTTTAAAAATCTACTAAATGGATTAACAAAGAACTGAAATCACAATGGTCTTATTTCTTCATATTTCTCTTAAATATCTACCTGCATTGGGGTTAGGAAATATAGACGTTGCTCCAGACTGCCTGGGTTCTTAGCTTTTTCATTTAAAATTCTGCTTTGTCATAAATAATTTCCTCATTTACAAAACCAAGCTAACAGTAGTGCATACCTTAGTGGGTTGTTGCAGTGTTCAGAAGTATAAACAAATGTAAAGCACTTAGAACAGTGCCCAGCATATGGTAAACTGTCAATCATATGTTGCTGTTTTTATTGTTGGTATTAGTAGTAGTAGTAGTAGTAGCGAGCTGGCTGGACCAGAGCTCCATACAAGTATGTCCTATTTTTCTTAGTTTTTTTATTGTTATGATTGGTCTATGAATCAATTTCACCATTCCTTCCAGAGATGGCAGCACCAAACTCACAGCAGATCTATAACTATCCCACTTCTGGCTCTCCTCCTCTAGAGCTGCCCATTTTCTATCTTGACATTGACTGTATCCTCCTCCCTTGTGTTCCCCTTGAAGAGAATTTATAATTGTTCAAAGTCCAGTATTTAGTCCTTCTCATTTCACTTTACGTTCCTTATCTGGACAATCTTACCACCTGCCCAGCATCAACTATCAAGTTGCTTTAGATGAATCCCCAAATCTACTATTATTGTTGTATTAGTTTCCCATCACTACTCTAATAAATTACCACAAACTTAGTGGCTTAAAACAACAGAGATTTATTATCTTAGAGTACTGGAGTCAGGAGTTCAAAATGAGTTGACAGAGCTGCATTCCTTTTGTAGGGTCTAGAGGAAAATTTGTTTCCTTGCCTTTTCCAGCTTCTAGAGGCCATCTGCTTTCCCTGGCTCACAGCCCCTTCCTCCACCTTGAAAGCTGGCACTTGTGCATCTTCCAATCTTTTTCTGACTCCAAGACCTCTACTTGCTTCCATCATCACATCTGCTTTCTTTCCCGTACAGAATTTTGTGATTAATTTGGGCACACTCAGAAATTCCAGGATAATCTCCCATCTCAAGATTTTAACTTAATCACACCTGCAAAATCCTTTTCTATGTAAGAACACATATCCAAAGATTCTGGGGATTAAGACATGGACATCTTGGGGTGGGGACTACTGTTCTGTCTACCACACTAGTTTTGATTTTCCCCCAAGTGTTATATTTACATAAAATTGCCCAATCTTCTGCTTCCAAAAGTTCCAACTCTACTTAAAAAATATATTAAAATGTAATAATTTCTCAACACATGTTTAAGGAACCTACTCCCTCTCTTTCAACTAACGTTGCATAATCATTATTCCAGTCATCCTGACCAGAAAACACAATGAAAGGGTAAGATGATATTCAAAATGTGGTCACTCGGGGGAATTCTGGCTTGAGTATTCAGCTAAGAAACCTGTAGCCAATCTCTTTTAACAGCAATACATCTCAGATCCTCACCTAAATATAGGGATAATAACGATAACTACTTAATAGATTTCCTTTTGAGAACTAAATAAGATAATTAATGAACAGAGCATATCACATCATAAGTGCTCAATAAATGTTAGCTAGTTCCCTCATCCCCTGTATTAGTTGAGACAGTCTAGGTTTGCTGCAGTAACAAATAAACCTAAAATTTCAGTGGTTTACAGTCACAGAGATTTCTTTGTCATTCACAGATCATGCCTTTCATGGATCAAAGGGCTCTCTGCTCTGTATAAGCATTCAAGAACCAGGCTGAAAGAGAAGACACCTTTTCAGATACTGCAAGTTGCAATGATAAGAGGAAAAGAGAGAGCTCTGGAGGGTCATACATTGGTGATTAAGTACTCAGGCAAGAAATTACACACTTCATTTCCATGTACAACTTATTGTCTCAAATTAACCACATGACCCCATCCAACTACAGGAAGACAGAAAGTTCACTTAATGTGTTTGGAAAGAGAAAGAACTGGAATTTTTTGACTAATAACACTAATAATAGCCATATCACCAAATTCAAACTATTTGAGCCCTTTTTAGATTACTTTTGACATTACTTTTATATCCAGGCCCTATTTTCACTTCAACTGCCATTTTTAGAGTTATGCTTTAAATGATAGTTTGCCTGGACTGTGGCAATAATCTTCCTGGTTTTACCAAAGCAGTTTCACTTCCATTCTCTCGTATCTTTAATGCATACTTCAAAGTGATGGTATTGTCCTAATCATATCACTTCCTCCTCCAAAAGCTTTTGACAAAAAGCAGCTTAATATAATAGTTAATAGTTCTGGCCCTGGGGTCAGATCTAGATTCAGACAGATATGCTATCAGCCAGATAGGTGATTTTGGGAATATTCAACTCTCTACTAAGCCTCAGCTAGGTTTTGAGGATTAAGTAAGATAATGTTTGTAAATTGCATATTTACCCACTATTAAATTTGATAACCATAGTTCAATAAATGTTAACTCTCATTTTCTCCACTGCCTAAAGAATAAAGTACAAAATCCTTACCATGACATTCAAGCCTTTTGTAGCCTGATATCAACTTAATTTCAGTCTCGTTTCCTCTGTTTCATGTTCCCCATGAACTTTATATTACAGCTCTACCACCCTGCATTCTATCAGTACAGCATAAACTCTCTTACAGTTATGTCTTTTGACAGACTGACCCAATATCCAGAAATGCCCATTCCCTCTTTATCCTATAGAAAGCTCCCCCCTAGTCCAAAACCTATCTCAAACACTAGACTCCTCCATGAAACCTTCAATAATTATCTAGTCAGAGTGAATTACTTTCTTCCCTTCTTCCTGGTACATTTAGTATAGCACTTATCTCCCGTTCCTTGGATTGTGGTCTTAGGTTTGCATCCCTACTAGATTCTAAGGCCCTTGATTCAATTCATCACATATGGACCAAGATGCTACTATGTACCCAGAACTGGGCAAAGAACTGTGGACATATTAATTAACACAACAGATGTGGATCCAGCCCTCTTGGGCTATGCTTTTCCTCTGGGGTCCCTTGCCCATGAGTGTTTGTTGAATTGAATTATTTTCTTACACGAGGCAGACTGGAGAATCTTTACATTATTCCAGACTCCCTCCTCTGGATTCTCTCCAGGTTCCATGTATCTGCTTAAATTGCTTTGGTCAGCTCTAAACAGGAGGTTCTTTAAAAAGCTTTACAAATGCTGAAAACTGTGAGAGGCTTAACTCATGTTTCCTATAGTTACACTCCTGTTTATGCCCCAGAATCAAACTTCGCTTCATGAACAGTGGCTGTTTTGCTATACATTAAAATATGTGTTGGGGAAGGACCAGATTCTCAGCCTATATAGCTATAAACATTTTCTCCAAATTGCCTACAATGTGATCCACCCCACAAAGAATATATACAAAAACAAAGCCTTGAAACAAGGTATTTTCCCAACCTGGAATAAAATATAAACTACCTAGCAACTCTCTAACACTTCTTTTTTTTTAATTAGCTAATTCAGTGTGCCAAGAAAATATATCCCCCAGTCTCAAGAGATGCCATCTCTGTGATGTCTTGCCGGGTCACCTGTGTTCCTGTCAGAAAATTTGACTTGATCGTTTGTATTCCCAAGAGATGAAAATAACAAGGTGGGGAGAAAGACCTCAGTTTTAGGAGCCTGACAATCCGGGGTTCAAATGATGTCATTTAATAAAGTATACACATTAGCCATCTAACATAATCTCCCTGAGCCTTAATTGTCTCCTTGGTAAAGTTCAGATAATATATATTTCATAAGGTTGTTGTGAAGATTAGCAAGACGGTGTATATTAGGTGTTTAGCAGGTATGGGATGTTTAGAATCACCTGGTTTGTGGCAATTATTAGCTCCTGTACTTTCCTCTGTATCAGCCTGTGTTGCCAGACCCTGAGTGTCTTGAGAACAGTGACAATTTTTGAGAATGGTGATTATTTCAGCCACTGCACCCATTGCCTTGCACAGTGCTCAGAAAATAATTGTTTAATAGATAATTTATAAAGTCTGGCTATTTACAAGTCATGCAGGCTTTCTTTGACATCCGTTACCTACCTGCCATTAAGCCCTCTGTTTTACTGCCTGTCACTTCTCACTGAATAGTGACCCAAAGCTTGAAGCCAGTAAGTGGACAGTTATTTGAATTGGTGTTAGAGGATTAGGGATTTAACTACTGTAAATGAGATGTGGACGGAGGATACTGTGCTAAAGAAATATTGTTATAGTCAACTTGGAAGAACTGACTTCAAATCAAACATTTTTAGCAATGACCTCGGAATGCCTTTTAAAATTAGAGTGCATTTATCTCTTGCTTTGAATTTTTCTTTGCATGTGGGTGTGCGTAAGTACTCCTCAACAATGAATCTCTAAGGGGTAGCATTTTTTCCTGTGAGTAAATGTGTATGCCCTTTCAGAAAACATGAATAGAGTGATAGTAAAAGTAATTGTAATATCAGACTAAATTCAAATTTAAAAAGCGCAAGGTCTTCATTTTACAGTCAATACATTTAAAAGGACAAAACCCAGTTTGGGTACTTTTGTCTTTTAATCAATAAAATGCCTCTTTCCCTTATTAGGCAGTAACAGTCAACTATTGTCAACAACCAATTTGCTCTATCAGTGAAGTAAATCATTACTAAACACACAGTACCCGTGTTACAGTTCTGCATCCTGTCCAGAGCAAGAAAATGGAAACAAAAAAACATATTTTCTTTTACATTAGGAGTTAAAAACCAACAAAATATAAAGGAGAGTGAGTTTTCAGGCTAACATAAAAGACTCATTTTCATCTTTTCCTAAAACCAGAGGGAATTATCTATCTATAGTATACACTGTCTCTAATGATGCCTTTTAAAACCCACTCATTAAACACAAAAGGCCAGTAGATTTGTGACAGCTATCACCTTGGCAAATACAGCAAGCAGAGCTAGGAATGGTAGACACAGCCAACCTAGAAGAAGGAAAGAAAAGAAAAGGCTATTGTACTTCAAAAAACAGGTAGTCAGAAGCAAGAGGGTTGAAAAAATGGAAAAAGAATCTTTTCCCCTGTCCCTCACATAATCAGCATAAAACAGTGCTGGCCACATCATCAGTACTCACTAAATATTGGCTAATCAACTCATCCAGTGGGGGAAAACTGAAGTCTTCCGTTACTGGAAGTATACTCTCAAGAACAGAAGGGCTTTTTACTAAGACCAGAAAGTCTCTGGGACCACGGGAGGTAGAGAATGCAGCTGCGTGCCAACCACAGATTCTTCAAGCAATTGGACTTATTATTAGTCATCTAGGCAGGGCAAAGCTCAGAAAAGAAGAGCCGGGAAAGACAATCAGTTGAGAAAAAGACTGGCTGGCTCTTTGCATTCCTGCATGGAAGGGTTTCTTTCCTGGCACAAGAATCTTCTAGGTCTGTAGGGCTGGAGATCTCCCAGCTGTCAAAACCTTCTCCTCAATTTCCTGGTTCAGTGCCAAACCAGAAGTGTCCGTCAGGAAGAGCTGGTTGCTGCAGTGCAGCTGACATTCCTCCTCGGCTGCCTGGACCTGGAACGTTCTGGAGAGAACCTACTTCTACAGGGTCACTAGGGACCAGCACAAATCCAGGTGGTGTTCTGAAGATCCTGGGAACCACAGGTGCCAGAGAGACTGAGCAGTCCCGCTGGGTGAGGCAGAAGGAACTGCAGAGATAGGCTTTGGGCGGGAGACGAAAGCTATGCTGTTTTTCATGCTCGCACTGGCATGGAAAGGAAGATATTTCTTCTTGGAAGCCAGACCCAGGAGCAACCTCTGCTACTATGGGAACAGCTGTGGTAGCTCTTTGGGGATGGCCGATTTCCAGAATTCCGGGTTGACAATCCGAGAAACCTCTCTAGTTTTTGGCTCTGAATTGATCATCCCACTA